>NC_080603.1:8669192-8969713 GCF_027887145.1 Ammospiza caudacuta | reverse complement strand
TCCAGAGTCTGTCTGCTCAAGTTTTCTGTGTTCCTGTGTTCATTAAGGCATCTCTTTTTGTCCATTAAGGCATCTCTTTTTGTCTAGTTTAAAACTGTCCATCAGAGTGATGGACAGTTTTAAACTGCTGTTGCTGTTATGTCTTCAACTACTCACTAATACATGCCATGTCTTGTTGACAGAGGAAGAAATGTATCTTGAAATACAAAGGTCATGACCCACCAAACAGCCACATACAGTCATTTTACTATGGAGGATAATTGTAAATATCATGAATAATTGTAAATGGCTGCTTCTGTACTCTGAATGAGTACAGAAGTAAGGGGAAAAAAGCAAAGTTTGTGATCTTCTAGCTAAGAAACTGCTCATTGAGAGCCTGACATACTCTTTGTTCCCCAGGATGACTGGAGCAAGGAGAGCTTGGCATGGAGTGTGCCATGTCACAAGTGGAAGTAAGGGATCCCCATTCAATAAAACCAGTGCAGGTGACAGACAGGGGGCTCTCTCAGTCTGCTGAATTTACTTGAATGATGAAAAACTCCATGGAATCCAATTGTTCTGTCTTCCTGAAAGAGTACAGGTATGCTCCTGAGACCTAACCATACTCACACCTCCTTGCACTCAGCATCAAAAACATTCTCTGTGACTACAGGCACTGCAGAGATAATTTTCAATTTCTTGACAGTTATCAGAAATCTTCTGAGGTGAGCATTGCAGAGATAAGATGTTCCTTACCATACAGTTTCTCTCTCTGTTTTCCTTGTGACGTTTGTAACTTGATTTCACCTTGGAAGATCCCCGTTTTCTCTCCATGGTGTGTGAGCACAGTATGGATAGGAGCTAAGGATTCTGTTGCTTCTATTCGCAAGGCAATGCAGCCTTCCCCTAAAAGACAACAGGGAGACAATGAGGCTGGGACTGAGAAAGGAAGCACTGAAATGTTTTGTGTCATCTACTACCAATGCACTGACAGGTATTTAATTACTGCTTTGGAGCACATTAAGGAGCAGAATATCTTCTGAGAAATTAAGGGCATTTATTTCACTTCATGTGTGTGTGAATGATTTGGGCACTGAAGTTACCTGTGGGTAACCTCAGGGTTGTGAGCTTCCATTCCTGGTAAGGAAAATATGAGCCTATGTCTGCTATTGCTATTAATGGGATTTAGGCAAAGAGTGTTCTGTAGACAGGACTTCATTCTCTGGCTGGTGACAACCTGGGAGCCACAAGCACAGCTAAATACTTTTCTGTAGCCAGGAGAAATGCCTCAAGTAAGTGCAAGTGAAACAGGATTTCTATGTTCTGATTAAATGCATTTAAACATGCCGAGTCCTGATTTAGTTCCTGTAAAAGAATTTCTTTTTAAACCACTGTTCTTTCAGAGCTGGTAAAGCTCACACAGGTTGTTGCTTTGAGATCATATTCCTTTAATCACAATTACTTCACAAAATATTGCCCACAGTGAATGTATATTTCTGTTGAGTTGAGTTCTAAATCATAGATGTTCAGTATATAGAAGTTACTTCTGGTCTCTCCCACTCTTTCAGTAGTTGGAAGAATCTAAGTACCTTTTGACTCATCCAGAACTTTAGAGCTAACACTTACCATAAGATTCATCACTATCTGACGACTTAATGCTGATCAGGATATGTTGATCCAGTAGGTATTCTGGGTCTGAAATAATTGGAGTCAGCTGCAAAGACAAGTTAAGGTGGTCAATACAACACATGGTTGACAGGAGCACACTTCTCCCTGGGACTCAGTCCCAAATGAGGAAAACCCTGCTGGATAAACCCATGAGGGTATCATGTCACCTCCAGGATCAGCCTCTGGTAATATCTGGATATCTGTGGTAGAAGGCTGCACTCTTTGAGTCCCAGCACAGTAAATGGAATGCTGCAAATCTGACACTCATGAGATGAGCTGCAGTTTTCTCCTGTAGTCCAGGACTGGAAACTGCCTGAGGAGGAAGGCATCTGGACTGTGATTACAGTCTGTTCCCAAAAATCTGCCTGGCTGTATTATTGTAGAGCCTTTCCCCAGTTTCTCAGTGTAAGGCACTCTTTCCAAGTCAGCACTTCTGGGCTATTTAGAAGGGTATTGACATGCACATTTGCTCCAAATCCAGGAGCTCCTGTAGTTCTTTCAACTCCTACCATGCCAAGAAATGAAGAACAGCTCTGATCTCAAGGACAGGACTTGTGTCTGACACTGACACTCAGAATACAACTTCTGGACACTGATGTTCTTTTTAACACAGGTAAAAAAAATATGAAATCAACTTTTCTAAAATACACCAAGTTTTAGCCGACCAGGCAAACAAACTCCAGGGCAGAGTTACTCTTTAAGATGTTTTATTTTCCATTTAAAACTAAAAAAATGGTTCTGCTCAAACTGGCAAAATGTTCTCTAAAAGGATGAGAAAAAAGTCATGGTCCTGAATGGCATAATCACATCAGCAAAATTCTTCATAGACATGTAAGTACACTGACATGAAAGTCCTTTCCTGCTTACAACATTCTCTGTTTATCCTAAGCCTATCCTGCATTCTTACGGTCCCTTTAAGTGTAAACAAGACCACAACAATGTTCCTGAAGGTAGTATTTATGAAAGTAAAAGACCTCAGGTTGCTTATGGGATGAAGGTGGAAGCTTCTCTTCCATACAAATATGGAGGTATTGTCCTAGTTTACCTTTGGAAGTGCCTCGACGAACTTTACCACAAGCTCCCCTTCATTTCCATCCTCATTTTCTCCTTCCTGGCTCTTTACAAAGCCTGCAAAGGGACAAAAAAGGAGTTTACCAGGAGAGAGACAGCAAGAACTGGGCTACAAATCCTCTTCACTATGTCTCCAAAAAGCCTACAAGTATTTTCCTACTTGGACGCAAATTTTAAAAGTATTAAGAAGCTTAAAGTCTGAGCTTTGGATTAATTTTTACACAGTAAATTTGCAAATGGTTTTGCTAGAGCATTATTAAATGGTTTCATTTTGCAGTTAAACTTGGCACTGAGGAGATCAGTGCATACATGGACTGGAGGATAAGAACATGACAGCTCTTCCTACGCCACTCAAGATAGCATACTTTTGAAATTCTAATTTAAGATTTGTAATACACTGTTTCCATAGAAATTTATGCAAATTTTGATACAGCCAAAAAATAATCTTTTATGGAACTGTCTTTGACACAGCGCTCTGACATGCGATAATGTGATGAAGCATCCACCAAAGGCTTGCTGTCCCACTTAACAAGAGCAGTTCTGTGATGGGAGATTGCTTTAAAAAACCCACAGCAAGGGCACGTAGGCTTGTGTTACATAAACAGCTGAGACTCAGCCCCACAGCATGGGCACAGGCAGTGAAATCTGTGGTGCTGCAGGGTACACAGTCCCACTTACAAAGTCACATCACTAGCATTCATTTCCCTTTCAGTTGATCCTCTGACTTATTTTTTGTTAAACCAGGATAATTCAATTATTTAAAATTATTTTTTGCTAGGTAATGCAGATGCTTCATTTTGAAATTACCTGATCATTTGTAGCAGGCACAATTAGAAATTTAATCAAACCTGTCTTTACTATGTAAGCATTTTCTGTGTGACAAGCAAGATATATATGTTTCCCATCAAGAAAGGAATTATCAGACTGACAAACAAGGTGGAAAAACTGTTGGAAAGCTACATGTCTAAGCATGGATTACAGCTACCTTGGCTATGGGGTTTGGACTGCATTGCTGATAGGATGGAATGTCTTGCAAACTACAGCAAATCTTTAGGACACCCCTTTTTCTGCATTGTAACGAATGATCCACATAGCTATTTTTTTTCAGATCAAAGCAAGAAGAAGGAGAACTAATCCGAACATGCAGAAAACTTTGATAGAAACAATAAAGATGGGCAAACCCATACTTTCTAAGCAGCTAGAATGAAACTCAATGTAGAACTTGGTCTGGGACTTGGTCTTCAGAGTAGCATAGCAGTGCAGGAACTCTATCTCCCCTTGGGAATCTGTGTATTTGGAGTCTAGGAAAGAGGAAGGGAAAATAATGTCACTTTCAGTAGGAGATAAAGAGAGGGCATTTTTGAATGGACTCTTGGAGAATCAGCTTTTTCTCTCAGCATATACAAAGCAATGCGTTCTGTATCCAAAGTGAAGATGGCACTCATGCACTCAACCTGACTGACCGTTCTTGGAAACAAACTGTGAGGTGACTCCCACTTCAAAGGTGGCAAACACAGGACTGTGGTCACTTGTCATGATGTCAGTGGTGCAGCCTGCCAGGAGAAAGGGAAGACAGTTACTGCCCTGCTCCAGGGAGATCACTACCAAAGAAGTATTATTCAGTAATTTTTCAGAAAATATAACAGTCTCTCTGGTAACTGTTTCTAGTCAAAAGTGTTTCTCTACATTAACTCCTATCAATACACATGAATGTAACTCTTCTGTCAGGATACAGAAAGATTTGGTTTGGTTAAGGGACACCATTTTACTGTACTGTTTTGTAGATGACTGTCAGTGTTAGATTCCCCCAGTACAAAAAGCCCTTACAGGCTTCCTGGTTACCTCTGCAACATGCCCTGCTAAGTATAGCTCTAACATGGCAGGAAATCACACAAGAATACACTGGTCCTGCTTCAGTGTTACAAAGCAACTCCTGGCCCAAAGGTAACTGTGGGTGACCAAGGCCTGATTGGATCTAAACACACACAGAGTTCCAGCAAACCCAGTCATTCCAGAGAGGCCAGTTCAACCCCACACCTCAGCAACATGGGCTTTGTGATCAGATCAGCCTGCTTCAGCCCTGAGACACTTTCACAGCCCTGCTCCTAATCTACGCATAGGAAACCATGAACAGCATATTCAGCTGTGCAGTCCTATGTATAGTTGATGACATTTCAGGAACTGGTATTTGAGTCTTTTATTAAACAGGTTTTGTGGGCTTTTTCTCTTCCCTGAACTGCACTTCAGTGATGCTTCTCAGCAGGAAAGGGAACAGGCTCTTGGTACCACACAGTTCTTCTGGAATATGATTTGATACAAGAGATGTGTTTGCAGCTCCAGTCTCTGCAGACTGGACTGTGCACACAGGGTCTGTCCTGCTGGCACTCAATGTCAGGAGTTCCTGGTAGTGACTGCACAGGAAATGTGGTGGTTGCTGCCAAGAAATTACTGATGTAAAATAATCCTGCAGCATGGTCTAAAGTTGGACAGCTGCAACTGTCCAGGTGGTGTTCTGCGTGTAAAAGAATAACAGAATGAACTCCCAGCTTGTAAGGTTACAGGCAGAGAGATTTTGGCTCCCCTCTGCCTCGTTTAACATCAGGTCCCTTTTTGCTGAGTGCCTGGCAGTGCAGGGAGATCCTACAGACTCTGTTCTGAATCATTTCCGTTTCAGACTGGTTGCCTTGCTATCCACAATCTGTTCTCCACCCACCATAGGACTGACACACAACGTGCACCATGGGGTAGGATTTCCAGAGCACTCGATCACACCAGGATGGCAAGTTGTACTTCATCTGCAAACCAAAGGAGAACTAATGTCAAGAAGAATGGAAAGGGCCAGTTTACAAAAGAACAGGAAATTGATTCACCCAGCACCATATATTTGTGTCAAGTCTGTTTATATTGACTCCTTTCAAAACACAAGGGCAGAAAACACAGAGATTAGTTTAGGTCCCTTTCTTCTGCAGGAGTTGCTGTCACAACTGTGCCACATACCTCTAAAGGGAAATCAGTTTTAACCTACCCCTGTAGCTTTTTGCTTGGTGTAAACATACTTCTCCCGGGTGCCTCTCTCAAAGCGGTAGGTTGGAGCAAAAGTAATCTCCTCTTCCTCTAAAACAGGGAAAGAACTTGGTTACAGCTTGGCCATTGGGAACTCCCACCTGGGCAAGAGAGCCACTGCCCTATAAACCCTGCCCCATGCTGAGGCTGGCAGAGAAAGCTGCTGGATGTAGCAGAGGAACCTGCCAGTCAGTAGAGGATCTCACCGAACTGCAGGAACACCTTTTGGTCTCTTCTCTCGAGGAGAAGCTGGTCGAAAGCCAGCAGCTCCGGATACTGCTGCTGCCTGATCTTCTGGATAATATTCTCTGCTTCCTGCCAACAGGGAAACAGCAGAGCTGCAGATGATGCAAAACCTCTTATAAATACTCCCTTCACACGTTAACTGGTGAGTGCTCCTGAACTGTTTCACAGAGCTGTAAGCCCCTGCCACTTCCCTGTCCTTCCCGTCACTGAAAAGCCCCAGCCTTTTTTGTGTGGCTGAACATTTGTCTATCAAAACAGATATTGAAATGCCCACACATCCCCTACACAAGAACACACACACTCACAACCACATGCACATCGACACCGAGCTTGGTGTTTTTTCCCACATACTGAAACCTATCCAGTATTTATGAGGGATTGCCTGAAGGCCTCTTTCAGCTATTCCAAGCTCACCAACCAGAGCAGAAAGGCAATCTCTGTATTGAGCCATTCAGGGACAGATGCATTTCACAGTGGGAATGAAAGTCAGGAGGTTTGGGGAACCAAGGCTGCCTGAAGCAGCAAATTGTGCCAGATGCCATTCCTGGGTCCATTACTCCTTAGAGAGGGCAAAGGGGATTTCCTTACTCTCCTTCAACTGGGGCCACATTCACACCCTGGGGATTCCTTCTGACTCCCCTCTTTTTGTCATGTTGCCCTAGATTGGAAGAAGAGCACTCCTATAGCAACAGAGCGTGCTGTCCCTGCAGGCCTTCCTGCAGCGTCCCGCACCGTCGGGGGCTGTTCCACACGGTAGTTCAGGTCTCCCAGCCAGAAAAGATGAGTAAAGCGATGAGTGATGTTAAATGGACTCAGTTTCTTATCTCCCAGGGTCAGGAAGCGCAGGATGTTCGTGTAGTTCTGGTTGCGTCTGTCAAGACAAGAAAACATCTGCCTGACATCCTAAACTGCTGTGTAATTTCCAAATGCCTGGGATGGCAGAGGCTGCAGCTTTACCAGGGGGGAGCTGCTCCGACTCAGAGCTACAGAGGAGCAGATCAGAAGCTGAGAACTTGCCACCCCAGCAGACCCAGGGAATGTGCTCCTGAAGCCACTTCTGCTGCCTTCTGGGGCTGTGCTTTTCTGAGCTACATGTCCTAGAAAGCCCAGCATTAGACTGTTTCCTTCAGATTTCAGCAGCAAACACATAACTAGATTTTGGCAGCTCTTCCAGGCCCTGAGGAACCCTTCAACAGAAGTTAACTTCATCAGTAGGAAAGACCCTGTGCAGAAATCCCACGCCATCTGTTTCCTGGACTGGGAAAGGATGACAAGGCCAAACTCTTCATTTCACGTCCTCTTCACTTTCAAAACCACTCCTTCCAACTGCTCCAGCTCCTCCCAGTGTGGACATTGATTTCCCAGTGGTGTCAGGATCTTTGTCTTCCAGTCCTGTGCTGACCAGAACCTGCCTAATCCACAAACCCTTATTTCACAGGTGGGTATAGAGAATTAGTCACCGTGGGGATATTCCTGTTCTACATCTCCCTCCTGGTATCCTGAGGGATCTTTCTCAGCTGTGTCCCAGGGCTCACAGCACTGCCTACAGTGAGAAGGAAGACAGTCCCCTTCAGCACGTTATTTTGGGATGGGAAAAGCCTTCCCACATTTCTCCAAAACACTGTAGATCATGGAAGTGTTTTCCTCCGGCAGTGGGTTTTCATGACAGGTCATGCAAGTGTTGTGTAAGGCTTTTACCTTTGATGGCTCTGAAATAATTTGGCCATCCATTTCTCCTGCACCCATGTGCTATGGTCACATAGCAGAAGTCCCTTGTTTAAATGCCCTCCCAAGAGACATTGAACAATTTTTTATGGTCAAGAAAACATGTTTGTGCCTGTCTGGTGAGCCCTCCTTCCAAACATGGCCCAGAGAACTTCACCCTGGCTCAGGGTGAAATTTTTGAGAGGGGACGATGTATCTTACCTGTGTTTCTTTTCACTTCCTGAAGTCAAATGGCTGTTAACAAACCCAAAGGAGGTTCCATTAAACATGAATGACACCCCCACTGCTCCTTTATTACCTGGCAAAAGGGAAGCCAAAAATGACAAAAAATTAATCCACCTCCAGGCTGAGTCTAGCAAAGATAATAAAGCACCTAGCACATGTGAAGTAAAGTGGAGGATGGAGAAGAGAAATTCACTTAACACAGAAAAAATTAGTGCATACAGCACAGATTGTGGGAGCAAATTTTTATGGGTGCTAAAAAATTAGTTGACGGGAGAGAAGTGCAACTTCCTTGTGAAACCCAAGAAAGAGCAATCCAATAGCCAGTCAAAAGTGTTTGCTGGGAATATAAATATATACATATATATGTGTGTGTGTGTGTGCTAAATATACACACAAATAGATTTCCTCTCTTACAGGGTGAAATATAACCAGTGCTAGTGGGATGTAACTTTAGGAGTGTCACATAAATGTTTCCCCAGGAGTGTTGTAGCAGAAGAGCTGTTCCCTGGGGGCTGAGCTGTCCCCTGCCCGTGCCTCACCCAGCGTGTTTGCGATGCCCGTCTTCACGTTAGCTGTGCAGATGTGGCTGATGCGGTTCTCGTGCTCTGGCTTGGCCAGGACAACGATCCTGATGTTCCAGAGGGTATGGATGGCTATCTGCAGGAATGGGAAGGGTAGAGGTTATATTTCTGCAAATACTTGCCAAGCTGCACTGTGGCTGCAGCCTTCCTGACTCCTTTGATTGCACTTCTACAGAAATTTTCTTCCTGTGCTCAGGATATGTTTTCAGTCATTTTAATCAATGCTGAAACCTTGCTATTTTCTCATCCTTTTTTCTAGTTAATCTTTGGATTATCTTACTTGCACAAAATAGTTTCCCAATCACAGTGAGAGTTAGCTTTCCAGATATGCTTAGATTTGTTTCTTGACATCACTGAAACCCAGGAATGTCCAAAGCTAGTCTTATTAAGGTTCAAGTTTCTTTTATGAAAAAGTTTTTCTTCTCTGCCTGTGTACTGATACATCCTACTTTGAAAGTGCAATAGTCTAGGATGAGATCTAGGCTACAATTGGCTCAGAAAGTTTAAAAATCTCCTGCTTTTTGACCTGAGTGCTCAACAATCTCCCCTTGCTCATAGGCTGGCAGGGTCCCTGTTTTGGCCGTGGGGAGGTCACTGTCCATAGCAACAGGTCCACCCAGGGGGGCATCTTGTGGAGCCCACAGACATATTCAGTGCATTCTCCTTCACCCAATGCAATGAAAATAAAGGGAGAACTAGGGAGGAAGTACAGGCAAAATCCCACTTATTCCCACCTCTTTTATTTGTACAACATGTACACTCTCATCTCCTGAGTTCCATGCAATAGCTGGAATAACCACTCACCACTTTGAAGCTGATACTGGTGATTTCCTGCAGAGATTGCCTTAGGGTCTCCAGCCATTCCTTCTCCCCCTGGGGATCCTCCTGGGTGCCAATCACATAGATGTCATGAGGGATGTAGTCAGCAGTGTCATCACGGGTCCTCCCCTGCCCCTTGGAGAGGAACCAGGAGGTGATCTTCTTTGGGGCTGGGGCTGCACCTTTTATTAAAACATTAAACACCAAAGGAAGTCAGAGCACGTCCTGTCAAAATCAGGATGAAGATAACACACAGGGACAGAAATTACAGGCTTCATATCTCATATCACTTTTGTATCAGCCAGGGAACCCTATTCTAAGATGACAATGATGTTACCCCCACCTGAGGCACTGAGAAAGAAGTGATTCTGCTTTCACCACCTTCGTCTTGTTGATCAGTTTTCCAAGGCCTAGGCTAGCCAGGAGTAAAGGCAGGGAGCTATACTCCTCCTGGCCTACCACTGCCTTGACCTTATTCCTTAAGGATGCTCAAACACAGACAGCTCAGCTCACAGCAGCTGAATCAGGCTTCTGTCCCAAAAGGGAGAAAAAAAACCCCTATATTCCACTGTCCTCAACCACACCTTGTCCCCTTCTCTGTACCACAGACACTCAGCTGTCTTCCCACGCTGGACATGAACTGTGCCTTGTCAAATGACAGCAGCTGATGTGCAGCTTTGTCACAGCATAGGTCACAGCATATGTGGCAGTTGAGACAGCCATGTTACACAGAGTATCACCATACAATTTCAGAAATCTTCAACCCTTACAGACTAACACCACATCACTTCAGAAGGCTGCAAGCATCTGCCCTCCTTGCTCTTTAGCCCAACCTTTTATCCCCTCCTGTTGATGCCCTGCCCCTGTGTGCCCTCTGTTCCCTTTGGTGGTTGGTCAGTGCCCCTGGGCACTCCCTGGCTCATTGCTGTCAGTGCTGCTCACCTGCTGCTCACAGCTGTGCCCACTGGGGATGAGGCTCAGCCCCACTCCCAATTGCTCCTGTCCTTTCTGCAAGGTGGGCAATGCTGTGCACTTCTGCACCAGCTTTGTGCCAGCCACAATTCCCTGTCACTTGAGCAATCCTTCAGAACCCAACACAGAGAGTCTGGAGCTCATAGTGCCCAGCTGAGCACACCTTTAGGCAGTGTCTGAAGGAGTGCCCATACCCATATTCCAGGTGCCAATGAAGATGGTGATCATATCAGGCTCTGGTTGTTCCGAATGCTTATTCTTCATCTGCTGCAAAAGCTGGCAGAACCCTTCTCTCTTCTAGACAGGGAAGAGCAGAGAAAATTAATGAGATACTTAACTCCTCTGACATGACCTCTTGAAAAACCTGCTGAACCAGGAAATTCCCAGCACACTTGAAGGGCAGATGAGCTCTGCACTATCCTGAAACCTTCCAAGAGACTGCCTTTCCTGTGGGGCTTTTTTAGGCATTTAGCTTGAGCACTGCTATAACAAATGCTGAACTGGTCAGAAAAAAATCTTTTCCTCCCTCTTTGTCTATAAGAACATTTTCACAGTGGCCATCTTGACTTCTTGCTTCTCCCCATTGCTTGCTCTGTCCTTCTGCCTCAGTCACAGCACTTAGGTGTCTGAGACCCTTTATAAGACAGTATACTTGCTCATTTTCTGGATGTTTCCAGAACAAAGAAGAAATTTATTTTTTACAAAGGCAACTACTGTCCTTCAACAGTTCCACTTTCTACCAAGGAATGCTCCATATTCCATTCCCACCCAGCTACCTGCTCCAGACTGGCAGGAAAGAAACACCATGTACATACCTTGGAATCAGAAAAAATATATTCCTTCCGCTGTGTTTTTTCTTTTTCTGTTTCCAGAACAATAACCAGCTTGTTTGGAACCTTCTGGGACTTGATGAGCTGCAAGACTGAACACAGGTTGAGTGTCACGAGCTGCAGTCACTGAAATAAGGGTCCCACTAAAATGAACAGAACTCTGCTCAAAGGATTGGGATTGCCATGGTCTTTTCTGTCTGTGCAGTTTGCCTTGCAGACCTGCATTTTAAAGTTGCTTAACCCTGTTCTCAATTGAAACAGGTTTGGACTCCAAGTGAAGAGTACCCTCAAAACTCTTCTGCTCGGAGCTCTTTTCCATCCCAAGCCTGGCAGTGTGAAATAAAGCCTTAACTTTGTGCAGGCAATCCCCCTGTATCCTGAGCCAGCCTACATGTGTTCCTTCCCCATCTGTGAAAGAGGATGTAAAACTTCATTTGGTGGTAAAGGTGATTGCTCCCATCTAAAATAGCAGCTAATTATTATGAACACCAGGTGGAGAAAGCCATGCATGAAAGCTCATCGTTTCAATTACTGCCAGCAACAGGTTGATTTTCTAGCAGGAAAGAGCCCAAGGGTATAATCTACTCTCTCACAAATCTCTTTGTCTGAACTTCAGTGAGCTGCCTGTTCAGAAAGAAAACAGAAAAAAAGGAAGTTGTTTGAATCAGGCAATCACAGACCAAACTGGTGTTGCTCGTGATGAGAGATACCAATCTACGTACAAAAAAATCAAGGGAAAAATGTTACTGAAACTGAATGTCTGGCTTTTTACCATCAAAAAATCATCACAGAAGTCAGCATGTTCCTGCAGAATGCTGGGTTGTTTTTTTCAAGTGGCATTGTTTTTCAGAACAAAAAATGGTTCTATTGCAACCAGCTCTATGGGGAATCTTCTACCAAAACCTGCTCCCTTGCAGTGCTGATTCCAGTGTCTTCATTTAGACCAGGAGATTGAGTCTAAAACAATCTATGAAAGCTGGTTATCCCAGTACAGAGATACCTGTGTCTTGCTGACTGGTGCTCATGCATCACCCAGGACCTAGCAGAATTCCCCGAGCCTAGCTCAGAATTTGTGACATTAAGCTGACATCTTACTTTTCTTGTGGGTATAAAATTTGTCTTCTGGACCATCCTTAGATCTCTTGATAATCAGTTTTCCCATTTCCACATCCACTTTGAGTTGCATTTTTGAGAAAATTCCTAGGGAGTCAGTTTTCACCTAGTGGAATACAGAGAGGTTTTCCATGAGGGACCTTCTACACTTCAGTCACATGTATTACAAATGTAGCTCTTCCCTCCATTCCTGGACACATATCATTATGCCAGTCTCACCAGACATCTCAGGCATTTTCACGGTGCCAAACAGCACCCAGGAATAGCTGTTATCTCTGTGGCAGCACAGCAAACTTCCCAGGAGCTGAGATACTGACATAAATCTGCATTACTGTCCTTCCACCTTATGATCAGCATTGTTAAAGGAGTAAATTTACCTCAAAAGTGACAGGGGGGATAAGGGAGCGCCGGTGTGTTGAATCAGGACCTTCAATCAACAGTGTTTTCACCTGTAAAATAATTGTGTGTAATTTATTGCATTTGGTGATTCTGCACTACACTGAGAGTAATAAAATCAGAACAAAGAAATCTTACTGTGGCAGACCACTGCACTGATGATGAACAAGAAACAAACTAGAGGCAAAGAAGGACAAGAAGATGATATAAAATAGCTTGAAAACTCTACCTTTTCTTCAATAGATGACAGCAAAGAAATCAGCTGGTTGAGTTTCAATACAATATTGACTGGACTTGCTTCACCAAGCATCTGAAACCGCAGCACAGGAACAAAAAGAGAGAGGGAGATGGGTGATTACCAGAGCACAGCCTGGAGTGCAGAGCCCAGGAACACCTCACACAGACCAAGGAGCAGCACTTGTACCTTTGCCACTCTGATCTACAGCAGGCATCACAAAACATGGAACTTGCAGAAGTGTGGGAGGCTAGAAGGACAAATCTGCAAACCTGTTCCATAGGGTCAAGGCAGCTGGCCATGCATGGGAGTCAGCTTGCTGCTGGGGGCAAGCTCACATCACCAGGCCTGGGGCTCGGCTTACAGAAGTCCTGGACTTTTGGGTTTCTGTCAGGGAGAGGAAACTCATGGGGACTTACGTGGGCTTGGGAAAAGGAAGGATGTGGCAGTGAAACATCCTGGAGTGAGCTTTATGGAAAAAGAAGTGTGCAGTGCCAGCCCACATTCTGAGGGAGGATGGGGAGGTGGGAGTCCTCAGGCAGTTGGTGGCACTTTCCTCTAGGACAGGAAGGGGGAGCAGGTGGAGAGGGCTATGGGATAAGTGTCACTGTGAGACAGAACTCACTGTGTGCCCTCTGCACTGCAGCAGAATGAGGCTAAAGAGAACAGAAGTGGCGTGTGCCCAGCTGTACCCCACTGGCCATGGCTGCACACCAGAGCCATCCTGCCCCCCTGACAGCCACCCACACACCTGTCCTGCTCTTCCCACCTCCCAGCCCCCTTACCTGGGAGCGCTGGTGGGCACCAGGATGCAGCTGCTGCTCAAACACCTTCTGGATGGACTCCAGAGATGGGAGAGTCCTCGAGGCCTCACTGGGAACACAGACACAGCACAGGCCTGAGGCTGTGGCTGGCTCCCTGGCTCTGTTCATACTCAGATAATGCCACACAGACAAGATGACAGGCACACATTCACACTGGGCACACGCCCACACTGGGCCTGCCCTCGCTATGTGCCCCCTGAGCTGTGGGATGTGTGACAGGAGCAAATCCCAGTGCTTGGTGACATGGTCAAGAGGGCAGTGTGAGCCACACAGCTGATTTTGCCTTGCAAAGCTGGAACATGGACATTCTGGCTGCTCCTTGGGTTTTGCTTTGGAGGTTCTAACTTCCTAAATCTCCCCAGAAGGGTATCCCAGTCTGGGCAAAACCTGAAGATCTGGTGTACAAGCAGCATCAACCCAACAATGCCAGCTCATAGATCCAAGTGCACTCAAATGCCTCAGAGCCCAGCACAGTCTGGTGCCTCTGAATGCTGCAGCTGTGGGAGCAGCTCAGTTCTTACAGGGCCTGTGCAGCTGCTGAGGACAGTGCTGGGGACTCCATATGAAGAGGAAACTAATTCACAGATTTCATCTCACATGACAAAGAGAGGCCAGGCCCAGCAAGGGGGTGGAAGAGGTGCTTGATCTCCTGAGCAGAATCATTTACAGGTAACAATGACATTCCTCCAGTGCTTCCCAATGAGATTCTACAGGATGCTCATTTGTTGAAACTCTGCTTGTGTGAATTTGGCACAGAAGCTGCATGCTCATAATGACAAGACTTACTACAGCAAGAGCAGCCAGGGAGCACAGGTCAAAAGAAAGGTGATGGTGATGAGCAGCACTAGGATGCTTACACTGTGTCTAGTCAACTGTGGATATTAATGATTTCCCTCACTTTCCTAAGTCTGAATGGACTGGATCTTATTACATCTTTGTTAGGGAAAGTGCTCCAAAGCAAAAGCATGCCTGCCTGAAGATATTTCTCTAGATGCTGAACCAAGGATGACTAATTGCCTAAATTAAACATTCATGTTTGACATTTCAGTCTAAAAGACTTGCTGTGGGACACACAGGAGTACAAGGCACATGTAGGAATCTGGTTCTGCTAATTTTAGTCCTCCAATGCCACTATTTAGCTCTGGATCACCTGGGGCCTGTGTCACTGCAAACAGTTCTGGCCCCAAACCCAAGAGTCCCATTGATTTCTGCAGCCATGGAGTCAGACCCCAGGAGGCTGCAAGCAGTTGCAGGAACACTGGGACAAAGAAGAGTGAAAGAATATTTACTGTGATGTGCAGGCCATCTCTTGAAAACACAGCAGCACCTGTTTGAAGAAACTCAGGAGTGATTTCCCACTGCAAAACTGCCCTCTCTTCACAGTGCAACATGTAGGCTCTGTGTGAGGAGGAGAAGGAACAGCTCCTGCGGGCGTTCAAGCCCACTAAAACCACAAGGTGGTTATAATTACATCTGTAACTTCTTTTGTTTTCTTCTCTTGACAGTATAAATACCTTTAGTGATCTTCATTGAAGTGTCAGAAGCCTGTCCACATGCAATGGAAAGTCACCGGAAATACTACAGAAAATCTGGAAATGTTAAAGATGTCCTGGCAGTTGAGGGAATTATAGCCTTACTGCATCTCCTTTCTTTCATTTCCCCACATGCATTTATGAGGAATAGGGTTGTGAAACCCAGATAAACTTAAGTAGAATAAGAAGTTGGAGATGGGAGAAACCAAACATGATTACAACAGCAGCACCAGAGGTATTTTAGTAACACAAGACTCTCACTTGTGATTTCATTTGATTTGAACTTCCACTGTTCAGGTTTATTCTTATCTGGCCACCTGGGTCTCTCCTCCCTTGCATGTAGAGAAGCAAAACACTCAGGCAGGGTGCAGAAGGGCAGCTCTTGGAACAATCTGTCCTCAGTCCTCACAGGGGCTTGTCGGTGGGCAGCTGGCTTCTAGGAGAACAGGATCAGGCCAGCAGCACAACCAGCCTCACCTCTGCATACACCAGAGAGAAGGGTATGGCAAGCCAGGCAGAGAAGTGTGGAGATAAGAGCCCTCTGCTACTGAGTGCTCCAAAAGCTCTGCACAAGTTTGGGCTGGTGTCTTTGCTTACAATCAGCAAGGGGGAAACAACATCCTTTCACCAGAGAAGGAAGGAGGTCTGCAATGTTCTAGCACCCTGTCAGAGTTTTTCTATTTGTGACATGGAAGGTCTAAAAACAGGAAAAGTAAAATTTGTAGAGTCAAGAGTCTAGGCTTTTTCATTTTTTCATTTCAGCTGGCCTTCACCAACATCAGTGGAATCACTCCAAGTTCACAGTGCATTAGTGGGAAGGAAAATCAGTGTTTAAAATCTAGTTATACACTAATTTGTGCTTGTTTCCATAAATGGCTTGTGCTTGACAATCCTGTGGGTGTCATTTATGCATTACCAAATTATGCAGTTAATCGGTTAGTGCATTTTTTGTTTCGTTTCTTTCTAAACAAGGCATAAAATACAATATTCTGCTGTCTGAAACCACCTAGAAGAAAACTTGATTGTCAGAGCTGTCTCTTCTATGTAGATTTCATATCTTTGGACCAGAATCACAGGTCACAACATCTAAATATACTGGTTTTGAGGGCAAGGCAATTTCCTATGCCAGAAATGAGGGTTCTGAATGCTTGCATGTGGAGCCTTTGTTAGACTACAGTGTTATTGCATTACACTCTGAAAACCAGCTTCTAGTTACCTGAAGAGTCCTTTGCAAAGAGCTGTAAGTAATTTCTTCAGTTGAGGAAGATTGCTTGAGCCAGTCTGCACCATCTCAAAGTCACTGATGATGTGAACTCGCAGGTAATCCTGGATGAGTTTCAGATGCTCGTCAGAGACACTGTGAAGTAAACAGACAGGTCAAAAACCAGCTCTTCTCTCTACTCCCAAATATCAAACAGCTTTCTTATTTTTCTCAAATTCCCACTGTTTAGCCACATGGCTAATAAATCAATTTCTCTCAGATATTACTCATCCTTTATATTAGAAAACTATACCTCAGTGGAGAAAGTGTATGTGTGATTTTAATAATTCAGAAATGTATTTTTTCTAAACAACAGCTGGACTGCATTGACAGCAGTCAATGCACTGTTGATCTGATTCAGTTCTTTATTTGATATACTATCTTTATTATAGTATAAATGAGGAGTAATTTTGTTGAATCAAACAGATCCTCAGCTGTTCCAAAGACAGAGGCCCAGCAAGCACAAACCTGGGCTGAAGGCTGGTTCAGCAGCCCTGTCACTCGCCCTTCCTTACCTGCTTGTGTCCTGGTACTGCAGTCGCTGGAGTAGTGTCTCAGAAAGGGACAGTTTATTCACGTCTGCCACCCGTGGGTTTTCGGGGAGAGAAGAGGCCTCCTTTGTCTCACTGCTCGGCAGTGCCATGAGGATGTTGCGTGGGGGCAGGACAGGAGGTGTGGGTACCAGGTCTGGCAAGAAGGAAAGGAAAGGCACAGTCATTCTAAATTGGACCTCTTGTCCCTCACCCCAGGCAGGGCAGAGCTGAGCCC
Organism: Ammospiza caudacuta; assembly: GCF_027887145.1. Lineage (NCBI taxonomy): Eukaryota > Metazoa > Chordata > Aves > Passeriformes > Passerellidae > Ammospiza > Ammospiza caudacuta. The sequence goes on along the minus strand of NC_080603.1, from coordinate 8,952,405 downwards.
ACCCTGCAGGGGCAGTCTTTGCAGAAGCCATCTCTTCTGACAGGTCTGTGGAGGGATGTCAGAGCTGGGAAGCTCAGGGCTCAGCACAGGCCCAGCTGTGTTTCCAGGGATGGCAGGGGTGTGAGAGCAGCGGGATGAAGTGTCAGGCTTGAACCTCAGTGCAGACAGCACATGCCTCTGCCTCTGTCCTTGCCTGCAGTGAACCCCAGCCAGTTCTGACTCTCCCATCTGCACAGCAGCTGTGAAGGTTAATTTGTTAAGTTGAATATAATGCTTAGAGAACATGGCTAACCCATGTCACTCCCATTATTATGGGGATCTGCTATTGAGGCAGAATGGATGGAGGGACATGATGGAAGTAGTACCAGAAACTGCTAATGGAAAGAAGTTAATGGCAAAAGTAAGCAGAGATGGAGGAAATAGATCCCATGACCCAGTGCATAGGGGCTGAATATCCTGCCTTGTATTGTGGACATTGAGTTGGAAGGAAAAAGGATTTTCCTGCCGCTCATTATATCTCCCTCTCCTGGGAGAAGATTAGGTTCATCTCCACTGATCCCAACCATGGTTACCTTTCTTTCCATATCAATTGCTCCAACAGTTTGTTACACATGTTGTATTGTAGCTGGTTGAGTTGTGAGGTTTTGTTTGGTTATTTCCTAATGGTGGAATTTGCATTACAAAAAGACCCCCAGGACTGACCCACTGCTTCTGGGCTGCTGCTGTGATTCAGAGCCACCACAGCACTGAGCCATGGGTGGTTAATCTCCTGGGTGCTCATCTTCTACCTCTGCAGTTTCACATATAAGATGATCAGACATCTGTAGGCCTGACATGGCTCCACCATAATGGCACAAAGTGCCTTAACAAAACTAAATTCTGTACATGAGCAGCCCAGACCCAGTGCTAATCTCTTTTCATCTGAAGGCTTTTAGTCTTGGATAGAACTTCATTCCCTGCTGCTTGCCTCTCTCTGTATTATTTTTGCTGTAGTTCCCTCCACCAGCCCTGGGAGCTGGAGACTCAGTACAACTGGCCAAAAGCCAGGAATCTCTTTCCTGAGCAGCTTTGCAAAATTTTGTTCTATTTTTTCCAGAAAATTGCCAAACCAAAATCTTCTAGCTCCTGTTAGATATACAGTGGATTCCATCAAAGGGTTACACGGACTCTGGGTTGCACAGGCACATCAGTCTGCCCTAGTTCACAGGGCCTGTCTGCCTGTCCCAGGGATTGTGTCTTTCAGACAAGTTTGATTGCAGTGCTTATCATTTCCAGACAGACATCACACAGGACAGGAAGGATGGCTCTGTGGACATGACCTTCCTGTAGGAGAACTATGACATATCCAAAGGGTGATCCAGGAAAAATCCAAGGAATTATCTGCGACCAGTGTGTGTCAGAAACACACAGTGGTATTTGATATAAAATAGTTGGGATGATGCCAATCACACCTCTTCATCATACACCTGCCTCTGTACATGGAGTTAGACTGTCTGCCACTGCCAGAGCCCTGCCTTCTGCTTTGGACTGTTGAAAATGTCCCCTAGAGCAGAGCAGCTGAGTGGTTTCAGATACCCCTTAGCAGCTGCAGGAGCATGGCACAGCAGAGAAATGTGCTTCAAGCCCCAGGGGAGCATCTCTGTTTTGAGAGAGGCCCTAAAGATGTAGGACAAGGAGAGGGTACAGAGGTTTGGGAGATGGCTGGACATAAACAGTTGGAGTCCAGATAAGGACATCAGATTAACCACCCCCACACCAGATGCAGTAGACTTCCACAGAGGGTCTCAGTGTATTCTCTCAGGTGAGCTAAACTGATGCTCCAGGTGCTGCACCACAGGAGACATGAGGGTTCACTGCCACAGGGCCTTGCCAGCTCAGGCCTCTCTATGCTCTGCACTATTTTATGGCACAACATGTTCTGATCTCCTGCCTGCACTGCTTATCTCCAGTCAAGAGGTATGAGTCAAGGGTCTGCATCACCAAGTCACATCATGGGTTTCTTACCAGTGTCCTCCTCCAGTTCATCAGCAGCCTCCTCCTCTTCCCGTGGCACTGGATATTTGAGGTGCCATACCAGGCCCATGTTCTCCTTCTTGTAATAATCTATCAGTTCCTCCAGGTTCTGAAAATACTTCACAGGAACACCTTCTGATGCCTGAAACAAAACACAGAGGCAGTCATGGCATGGGATTTCCTACCACACAAACACTGCCCCTTGCAGAAGGAAAAACAAAGCCATAGAGAGAGGAAAACGCCACTGCTGCTGCCCAGAAGAGAACTGCCCATCTGACCACAAGCTCTATGCAGAACAAACACATAACACATTCCAGCCAGAGTCAGCACAGACACCAACCTCAAAGACTCACTGAAGCTAAATAGAAGAGCTCTCTCACTGGGTTCAGGGTGATTGGGTCCACAGCAAAGGAAGATTTTAAAACCAAATAATTCTCCTGGATTAATCTTTGTATTCTCTCCTTTACTGAGCTCAAAGCCCCTAGGCTGTGTTATATTTTCTGGCATCCAGGAAGATTTTTCTGTGAAATTGCAAGGTAAACATGGCTAAATCCAGACATTAGAATCCCTTCCAGGATTCAAAGGCTCAGAACTGGGTTCAAATGAAACAAGGTGCCACCCACACAGAAATGCTGGGATGGAGCTTTAGAGAGTGGCAAGGACTGCAAACACACATGGCATGACACTGTGTGTGCCAGCTGAATTCTGTGACCAAACCTGTCTCAAGCACACCCTGGCCATTAATCTCAGCAAATGGTTATCCACAGAGGCCAGACAGAGGAATAAGGTTTTAGAGGTGTTCAGAGCCAAAGCTTCAGCATAATTATATCCACACTGGCATAGTGACTCTGCCAGCAGGAACAGCTGCTATCCCTGCAGCTCTGCCCCCTTCTTCAACCACAGACCCTACTAAAGACAGACACAGTCTCTCATGGCTCGTACAGACCTTCTGACCAAGGGAAAGGACCCTGCATCACCTTCCAAACTGCCCTGAAGTGCCATCCAATCCCAGGGCTACAGCAACACACAGCCAGAGCTCTGATCCCTCTCCTTGGGGCACCCTCATCCTGGCAGGGTGCTCCTTCTGTACAAAAGGTTTTCCCACAGAAACCAAACACTGTCTAAATCTGCCATAAAAGATCAAGAAGTGGGGGCAGAATGGTAGAGAGCAGTTTTTTTCCATCCCCACAGGGCTGTTGTTCTTGACTTAAAAGATCAACACTGGGAACTGCTCACAACTGGGCAATCTGAAGGAAGACCTGATCACCCCAATGGCAGGCTTGGCTGGCACTGTTTTGCATGCATAAAACTAGATTTTGCATAGGAAACATGGTTAATTAGTAAGGAATTAAAGCTGTGACTCCAATTTGACATAACGTGTTACACAGACATTCTGCCTCTGACTAACAGGCAGGGTACTCAAATTTATTTTGGGATTGCAATGATTGCTGGTAAAAAGCAACACATACAAAGTTTCAATACATGTTTGAACAAGCTTATTTACTTGCCATTCGTCTTTGCTCAGTTTCTTATTCTCTGTGAACTTTTTTGTTTGAAAGGCATATGTAGAAAATCCAAGAAATTAAACAGGCAAGATGTGAGCAAAAACCACAGCAGAACACAGGAAAATGTCTTCAGTGAGTTCTAGCACCAACAAGATTTTTTTTTAACTTTTCCTAAAGAATAAAATCTCAGGCCAGAAATTGGGACAGTGCTTTCAATAGTGAACTGCATTTGAAGGCATCCCTGCCCTCAGGCCTGCCATTAAAAATACCTTTCATTTTTAGCTACACCTGAATGTCTTTAGAGGCTCAGCAAGGCACATTTTCACAACAGACATGGGTGATGTTTTTGAGAGCTCTGCCTGTAAACCTCCTTTTCTGTCTTTCACATAACTGCTTCTGCATTTAACAAGATTTATTATTCTTATACACTGGAAAATATGTTCAGCATGAAGGCAATGCTTGGGCAAACACTGGATTATATTTTTGTGAGGCCAGAGATGTTGAAACAAATCATTGGTTAAAACGTCTCATGATCCTACCCAGTATAGGCCAAATCCTGCTCTTCTAGAGCAGCACAGACTCTGCACATTCAGAAAGACTTCTCATTTACACCAATTAATGCAAATAGTGTCTGGTACTCCCAGACTCTTCTGCTTCTTGGTGCCAAGTGTGAAGGTTGGGAATCAGGGAAAACCATCAAGAAAAAACAGCTCTAATCTGTTGTATGAAAGGATCCTGAAGTCACAGTACTGCACTGGAACTGACCTGGAATAGTTCAATCAGACTTCCATGCTTCTCTGTTCATCTTCCAAGCAGTACCTTCTTCTCCGAAATCCTCATTTTTGTGATTATGCATTGTCCAGCACCCCCCAGCAGCCCAGAGGGCACTGTTAGCAGCTCTGGTGGCAGGGTGGCAGCACACTCAGCCACTGGCAGCTGATGACCAGCCCATGGCAGTGTTACCCACACTTCACTCTCTGGATTACCCTGCCTGGGCTGCCTTCTGCCCACCTGCAGCCCCCACAGATGGGCTTGAGCTCATGAAGAACAAGGCTTGGGGTGGCTTGCTTTGCCCTAAGCTACTCCAAAGGGCACCTGGGAAAAGGCATCAGCCCCATCAGAGCACACACAGAGACCTTAAAACACAACAAGGGAAAACAGAGTCAGGGTTTGCCATGAGCATCCATGTAGGAGAAAAGCTTTGCTGTCAGTGCTCTCTCATCTCTGGAATCACTGCAGCCTACTCCACTCCTCCTCTTTCCAAGCTCCTCCTTCACTTTCCTTTGCTACTTCCCCACCTTCCTGCTTCCCCTGATCTCCCCTGGCTGTGCCTGAAGGCCCATGTCCTGTTACTGCACAGCATCCCTGCCACCCTCAGTGCCCAAACAGTGTCTTCTCAGCCTTGTTCTGCCCCTCAGGCTCCTGCTCTCCCAGGGTGCCTGCAGGAAGACAGACAGCAGGAACAGCGCTTTTAAGGCCTAACAGAGTCTTGATAGAAGTGGTAGAAAAGGCTGAATTATCACTTTTTGCTGCCAAGGATAGTTCAGTCTCTAAAACCGTCCTGGTCTCTGTAGTAAGCAGAAGGAGCATTTTGCAACAGGCCTCCTTCCTCTAACTCACTGCACAGCCCAAAGCCCGTGTTCCAGCTCAAATTCCCCAGCATGGTCAGCCCTAGCTCTCATGCAGCCTGGCTGGATGAACACATGAGCAGAGAGGCCCTGCTGTCACACACCCCTTCTACTCTGGTAACTTGGCCCACTGCACCCAGCCACCTTTTTGATGAAGCCCCCCTTCCCCACCCTCAAGGGTAAGTGGAATTTGTGGCCATGTCAAGAAGCAGGGCTTTGCATGCATCTGAATCCAGATGCTCATTCCCAGAGAGAAGCAGCCTCCATTCCAGCAGTGCCAGCTCCTCTGACAACTCACCTTCTCCAAATCCAGTCAGGAGGAAAAGGACAAACTCCCCATGGCACACAGTAAAATAAAGGACAGCATTTCATATTTTAAGACAGAATTCAGCAAAGAACTGAACAGGTGGCCCGAGCAGCTGCACAGAGATAGGTGAAAGTTGAAATATGAAAATGGGGAACTGGCAGGGTCAGGAGCTCCAACCAGCCATGGCCCAGCACAGAGGGAAGGATGCCTCAAACCTGCTCAGCACACATTCATGGTGGGGGTGCTTGAGGGTCCTTCCCCACACCACAAAAGGCAGTGGCACCACCTTGCTACACATCAGCTCAGCTATCATGAAAGTCTGAAAGGAAAATAATTTGATTATTCTCATTCATTTACTTTTGTATTATAATTGTTATTATTTGCAAGGACCTCAACAGAGGAAGTGTACGGGAAGGGCTGCACCCCTTCAACACACAGCTGTGCCCAGCTGCCCTCTCTGCCTTTTGCCTGCACTATGAAACAAGCTCCTCCCTGTTCAAACACCCCCCAAACATCCCCACTCCCCACAAGAGAGCAGGGCACCCTGCTTTGTACTGCCTCCCTCTGCACAGAGGCACAGCAAACACTACATTGTTTGAAATGGGACAGAAAACAGTAAAAGCAAGATTTTGCTGCATTGGCTTCTCCCCTTGGGGAGGGGATGAGAACAAAGCCTATATGACAAACAACAGTTGGCTCTGATGTTGTTTGGCACACAAGTGCAAGGTACTCAGACACTGCCTGTGCTTGCCTGAGCCCCTCCAAATCCAACAGCCCATTATTTTGCTCCAAATCACAGAGCAAGAGGACCATGACTGAGGCTGTGGTGTAACTCCAGCCAGTGCTGCCTGGGACTGCAGGGATGATGCCTGAGCAGCATCAGTTGAACCAGTTGAAAGTCTGGCTCAGTAATGTTGCTGTGAGTGCACAGGTTGCTGGATGACCCTCCTGAGGGCTGGTCTCTGCCAGCAAGCGAGGAAAGCAGCCCAAATCTGGGACATCTGCTAGGACATCTGCTTTCTTCCCACTTGAACTTGTGGCAAAGGTTTATAGGTAGGGAAGAAAAAGTGGTGGTGGATAATGAAGAAGAGGTATTGAATCAGATTGTAGATGGTTGTGGAGCACATTACCAAAAACTGGATTGATGGTAAACTATTAATAAACATCCTCCAAACAACTGCACTGGATGACAGGAGCGAGGCAAAATGCAGCCTAAACTTTACACAAGCTTGTTCTGGATTTTGAGACAGGAAGCAGAGGCAGAACAGGGCACTGTGAACAAACCAAAGCAGGATGGGGCAGCACAGAGCAAGCTGGAGCCACCCCAGCAGAGCCAACAATGAAATCCACTTCCCGCCCCCCTGCCTGCATTTATTAAGTAACTGTTTCCTCAGGGTTATCACAGGATAGATCTTGTTTTAATTGCACAGTGAATTGTTTCAAGTCATTATAAACGGAGATGGCAAGTGTCATCTCCATGGCAACACACCACATCCCCAGAAACGTGCTCACAGGGCTCATGGGACACCAGAGAGGTGTGGAAGGCAGGCTCTCCTTCCGTGGGGATTCTTCCATCATCTCCGCTGATACCTCAGCTTTGTGCTGATGGCAGCCACAACATATGGAAAGAAAACACCTAGTGAATGTGTGCAATTTAGGGAACAGCCCACAAAACAGCAGAGCTGTACACAGGAATCTGGAGAACAGTGAATCAGAGACTGAGCAGCAATTTTATAGTGGGAAGCTACATCCAAAGCAGAAGTCTCTCCAAGATCTATTAATGAGAGTGTCGTACAACATGCAAGAAGAAATTCTTCTGCTGTACTTAGTACCGTAAAGCTTTAGCTGGATTGCTGTGGCCAGCTTGGGGCACCAATTCATATGGAACTTATGAGTACCATAGAAAGTTCCAAGGAAAATTTGCAAGAAAGACTGAAGAGTTGGAAAATGGGTTTCACACAGAAAGCTCAGAAGACAGGGACTTGTATGGCCTGGCAAAGGGACAGCCTAGAGATGTCACAGCAGCAGTCTTACAAGCTTTAAGTTCTCTTCTAAAGAAGATGGCAACCAGAGGTGCTGCAAGGCCCCAAGGGACAGAAGTGCCATGCACCCAGGCACTCCTCACAGCCAGCTGGCAAGTGTCTGATCCTGCCTCAGCCCAAAACCAGGGCAACACTGGGCTCAGACACCTGCAAGGCCTCCTGCCTCTCCAAACTCTGTGACTACAGGAAGCCCTCTACAAATCTCCCAGCTTCCTTTATCCAGATCCAGAACCCTTGAAGAGCATGGGTAAGGCTGAACATGACCATGCTTCTCACCACCATCCCTGCCATTTTCCCTGCATCCCAAACCACAACTTTCAGACCTTCCACTTCTGATTCCAGCCCTTTCAGCTGTGAACCTCCTTTCCCATGGGATGTCTTGGTGTCTCCTGTTCCCCAGAAGCTGCCCCTGATTCTGCATGTCTTTCCACTTTTCAATTTCCTTCAGTCCTCTGTATGCTCACAGTACAATGGCTGAGCACAACTAGCTACAATTTGCTCTTGTTTTCATGCTGAACTGGCTTCTAGGCTGTTCATTTCATAAGGACAGGTACAACTAATGACTTTAATCACTAGCCTTTGGTTAAATCTTGTGACCCCCTTTCCAAATTCAACCATCTGAACTTTTCAAAAGGTTTTTGTATGGCTGTTGACCAGATAATCTGGTATTCCTTTATAGCTGGTGTATTCAACTAATGCCATCTGGCCAGAACTCCTTGCCAAAGACACTCCAAACACAGGTTTAGTGAAGAGCAGCTGTGAACATGACTTGAAGAGAAGTTGCAAGTGGATTATAAATACATGAAGTAAAAAGATGTAAAGCCTATGCTAAACTAGGAGAGGAACTGGTTAACTTGGGGTTCATTACAACAATTGTATAAATAGATGGCACAGGAAGTCTGGGGCCCTCAGAAGGAAGAGGAAGTGTTTTCCTTTCCTGCGCCAAGGCACAAGAAGGAACTAGGAAACTGATCATCTGGTTATATTGCTTGAGGCCAAATTTTTCTAACTAGAGTACCTTAAATCAGGTATTTAAACACATATATTGGCATTTCAGTAACAGACAATAAGTTTTCAAAGTTACAAAATTCTTACAAATACCCACCAGCTTAAATGGAAGCAGTAAATCAGGTCAATTCTACTGTGGTAAGAAAGGCTGGCAGGAACTCTTCTTTTCTTTTAGATTTGAAAAAAAATATTATGTTTTGAGGTTCGAAAAAATGTTGTCTTCAAAACTGTCTGTTAGCTAGGAAGTCTGGGTGGCATTTTTAAGTTGATATTTGGCTCTCATGTAGACAATCTTTTTGCATTTCACTAGAGAAGTGAACCTAAGAGCTAAGGAATTAATGGTAAATTGTTTTTAAACTGTTTTTTAGCAAGCTGGGCGGTGTTTCACTTTCATTTTGTTAGCAAACCAGCCTTATTTTTAAATCAAATCTTGTGCTAAGAAGATTCAGGAGCATTTCACAAAAATGGGATTGTAGACAGGAATCACAGCTGGGAGAAACAGCTACTTTCCAAAATATAAGCCACCCAGAAATATACTCTAATTTGAATACAACACCTGGGGCTTGGAAGAAATGGAGCTACCTAGGAGCACAGAGGGAGAGAAGCAAGTGTGTGCCTGAGAAAAAGAGGGCTCCTGTGACCTGGAGGGTGGATAAAGAAATGAACTTTTATAAGAGGTGAAAACTTGTGGGTTGGCAAGGGAGTTCTGCTGCTGGATAAAGCTCAGCAAGAGGGCCTCTGCCAGGGAACCAAGCATGAGAGAAGAGGTAAGCAGAGGAATCTAGGGAACATGGGCAGAGGATGCTGGTGGGTGGGCAGAGCAGCACTTCCACCCTTGGAAAAAGATCATACAAATTTAGTGGAGAATAGCACAGTGTAAGTGCAGTTATAAGTCATACACCTTGAATAAGGTTGGAGGGAATGGAAGGCAAACAGTTGTTGTCTCCTCCAAGGTGAGAGATGATGGAGGCTTTTTGTCTCATTCCACATTTGGTTTGGTCCTGATATTCAAGTTTGTTAATACATGTCACTTCTGTCACAGTGATCTTTTAAGACTTTGGGTGAAATGGAATTCATAGAGTTCTGGGAAAGAGGGATTCAGAATTTCTGAAAGAGATAATTCATGGAAGGAAACAAGGAATTACAATTTAACAACAACTAAGTATATATTATTTCTAGTTTGTGATCCTGGCTGAAAATCAGACATAAAAAAAATCTGAGTTAAAAAAGGAAAAAAAAAATTACTGTATTTTCCATCCTATAAAATTAATAAAAATCCTATACAAAATTCTCTGTTCCTCCAGTGCAACTGAAGGATGCCAGTACATACTGCCACAAGCTCCATTTCTTTAAGCATGATACTGACTTAAAATACTCTATGTATTAATTACTCACACTGCATCACAATTCCGTTCTTATAAAAAATTAGAAAAAAAGGGAATGCTGAAGGTTTCCAATTTTGGGAAAGGCCATCTCACTTTTTTCCTATGCGCAGTGTCATGGAAAGGACTTGAGAAGCACAATGCATTCTTTGTTTCAAATGCTTAACATGCTCTCTGTGTGTGGAATGTGAGCCCAGTTGCAGTTAATCCTAAAAAAGATCCTGACTCTCATATCTGCCACTGTTGATCTCTTCTGGCTGTGCAAGAGTTCTCCTCTCTGTGATCCCATCCAGGCTTCATTCTGGCAGCCTGAAGACAAATCATGTTCACAGGTAGGCAGAGCTCCCAAGGCAGAATTGGGACATTTGTAAATTAGGAGAGTCTGATGGAGGAAAGGAATATTGAAAGGAGTTCTCAGTAGAGTATAATTGGCTGCCAGATTTTTATCTCAAGTTCCTTGCTAAAATTCTACATCCTAAAGAAAAACATATTAGAGGTTTAGAATCTGGAAGGTAAAGGATTTCTGGAAGTCTTTTGAACTGGAATTCTCCACTCATGATAAAGACATAAATCATAAAACCAATGTACTCAGATCCTACTTAAAGACCCCCTTCCACTCTGCTGCACCACTCCATGGTTCATATAAAAATAAGCTAATTGCCAAATAGCCAACTAATATAGTTAGATAGAAGCCAGGAAGAACACCAAACAATTCTAGAAAGCACCAAGACCATGTACTTGAGATAGTTCTTCACATTCTTCGCACTAAATAAACCATTCAAACTCTGGTCTTCAAAAAGATTTTGCCAATACAGTATGCAATGATTCAGCTTGTAGCACCAAGAGAACCCTGCTGAGCAAACAACCCTTTCAGCATTTCTCTGTGTTATAATAAATAAGATTTACATCAACAAAAAGCAAACAACAGTGCAGTTCCATGATGGAACTTGAAGGACTGGTATTAAAATTAGCTACAGGGTGCAAGTCAGATGAGTTGATGATGAATGAGCAAGGACTGCAGATCCATGAGGATCTGATACATTTTTTTTAGCACTTCTGTAGTGTGTAGGTGGAATTTAAGTAAAAGTTTTGGAGTATGCTACTTCTAAGAACTTTTATGATTTTATCACAAGCCTTGTGCTTTTTGGTTTTCCACCAAAGAGCTTCAACACTTGAAGTCAAATGAAAATTTCCATTTTAATTTCTTCAAAAAGTATCTAGCTTTAGTGCTTACCAAGATAAGCTTGAAAACTTGGGTTCCCAAGAGCTATCAAGGCACCCAAGGCAACAAATGTAGCACAGTCATTGTTTCTGAAGGCACTTAGTGGAGGTCATCGTTGTGATTCTGTCAGTGCTCTCAGCTGACATTACCTGGACTGGAGAACTATTGCAGGTTACTTGTTTCTCGTGGAAGTTCCCAAGCTCCCTTCAGCTTTTCCCTTTGTAGAAGGCAATAAATGTGTACCCAGGCAACTGTGTGTGGTGTTCAGAGTCCTAGGAGAAAGAACTTTTCCCTCAAACAGGTGAAGACGTGCTCACAATGGCTGTGCATGCACAGCTGAGCAGGACCCCTCAGCCCACAGCAGTCTTATACTGAGCTCCTGGGAATCTTCTCCAACCTGTGCAGCAGACAGTGGAGGATCCATAATCAGCTCTCTGCTTTCCCTGTTGTCCTCTTGGCTGAATGAATCCCAGTTTCAAGTGTCACCAAGCACTAAATATGCATACATTACATAAACTATCCAGTGGGAAAGGAAAAATGTAAGATTAAAAAGGTAATACTTATTGAAGATAAACTGCTGAAGCGAAGCAATGCAGGCAGAAGGTACATGGGAAGCAGCTGCATGCAACACATTGTACCGCATAATTTTATGGGGTTGCGTAATTCAAACCCCTAAGCAATGCACAGTAAGGGTAGAAGCCTTAGTTACAATTTCCTGTCTTTAGCCTGCAGAATTTCTCAGGCTTTAGCTACAGCAACTGATTACCATGTTTGAGACACTAAGGATGACCACTTGTCCTTTCTTTCAAGGGGCTGTCCCTTATTTCATTCAGTTACTGCAAACTCTTAATCAATTAAAAGCCTTGAGCCACAGCTGCTGACTGAACAGATACAGAACCCAGCCTGAAGGAGCACCATCATTTAGCAAAGCTAACCACAAAACTAGAACCAGAAAGAAAACACCCTTCAAACCCTTTCCTTTTATGTTCTCCCCTAAATTGCACTTCTGGAATAAAAATAGTGGATGTTGCACATTTGCTGTTACACTTTGGCCCCTGAAATTGGACTCAGGATTTCTTGGTTTGCACGCACATATATAATGACTACCCAGGGCCTCTGTGAGCAACCAGTGCCTGCCTGTGGCTCCTGCTGTGTCTGATCATGACAAACACTTGGTACTAAAGCTGTTAAACAGCACAGGTCACTACAGCCCCATCAAGTTTTGGAGAAAAAGGCTTCATGCAGAGTTGCTTGGAAATTTTAACTCAGACTTATCAGTCTGCTAACAGAGAGCAACCCCAGCCCACAGGGAGCTTCACCATCCTTTGTCCATGGGGTTTGGTAAACCCAGCTGTGCTCTATGTTGACTTTTAAAATACTGCAGAGGGACAACTTCAGAACCCTGGGATGGAACAGACCTCAACCAGTTTAGACTTGCAGAGGAGAACCAAGACTGAAAACTCTGACAGAAGTACAAACTGAAGATATAAGAAGTCAGACAGCTGGGCAAAGGTCTGGGAACAACCAAAAGCTGCATTGTGACTTCATTCTTTCAGAGGGACTGAAACAACTGAGTCTGAGCTATCTTTGCTAAAGTCTGTTTCATTTCCCTAAACTATTTTGTCATTTGAAATCAAGTCTTGCATGTATTTATGCAGCAATCTGAAAACTCAAGAATGCTAAATTTAATTTAAAAGCTGTAACAGCTTCAATCACCAAAAGGTAAATTTGAAGAGTATTGGTGAATCAGACCCTGTTTACCTAAAACAAGTGCAACCAGGACAATACTTTCAGCTGATATTCAAAGGTGATTGTATCTTTATATTTGATATTTATGCCAGCAGTATGCTGCAGACCGTGTAGGTTGTACTGCTCCCATTCCCCACGGGTGCAGTGCAGACTGACTGGATGAGATCTAACTGGAGCCTGTGTGGCCTTTGTGATGTGCTGGATGAGTTCCATGTCTGCATGGAGAGGGATGCAGCCTGCAATGATCCATCCCATCAGCAAATCAAGGTAGATCTCTAAAGAAGAAAGGGCATCTCCTTGTCAGTATGGAGTGTGGAAACAAATTTTAGCGACAGCGATACTTGTAATAAGAATCATTGTAAACAAATCTAATATCAGTGTTTTCCAAGACTCATTCCTATTTTAAATGATCAGGACAAAACGCCTCATACAGCACCAACAATATAATAATAACAATAATAATAATAATAATAATAATAATAATAATAATAATAATAATAATAATTTCTCTTTCTTTGAGAAAAAAAACTCAAGACCTGCCTGTAAATGATTACTTTCCTCTGTGGCTCATCATCCCTCAAAGCACAGAAGCAATAGAACACACCACTTCATTACCACACAGCTGAGAGGGAAATAATCTGTTGTCTTCCTGAATACCTGAAATTGAGTTATGAAGCTTCATCTGAAGTCGCTGGAAATATAAAATATTTCTAGATGCTTCCCAACTAGAGCAGCCTGTCCTTTGAGGACTGCACCTCATGGACAAGTGACCCACACCAGAAGAGTTTAGGAAAGAATGTTTGTCCGTGGGAGGGACTCACATTGCAACAGTTTTGGCAGGACTACTGCTCGTGAGATTGGAGCCACGCTGGAGAAGTTCATGGAGAATTGTCTCCCGTGGGAGGGACCCAAAGGCATAACAGAGAAAAAACTCCTCTCCCTGAGCAAACAGAAAAAGTTCTTGGGTAACAAACTGACCAAAACCCCCACACCCTGTCTCCCTGTGCTGTTGGTGGGAAAAGGGAGGGGCTGAGGGGGAGAAAAAAGTGGTTTTTTAACACTTTTAACACTAATAAAAGGCTTATTTTACTTCTCATTATCCTCCTCTGACTCTGTTAATAATAAATTTACCTTGCACCTTTAAATTTGAACCTGTTTTGCCTTTAGAGTGTTTTCTCCCAGTCTTTATCTCAACTCATGGGCACTTTGTTAAGTTTTTTTTCCCTCTACTCTGCCCAACTATAGCAGGAGAGGGTGAGTGAACACCTTTCGTGGGTGCCTGGCATTTGGCCAGTGTCAAAAACCAAATTTATAAATGATTAGACAATCAAATGGATTGAACAATATGTGACTGTGATATGTGACAACATTAAAGCTAATATCAATCAAATTACTGCAAAATGAGTGTATTTTCTTGTTCATAATGTTGGTTGCATAAGTTTTCAGTTGTTTTTTCTCATCTGCCATAAGAGTTCCAAAATTTCAGGAAAATTTTCCTTTTGCTAGTCTGGGAGACATTGAGGTGGGTGTATCCCAAGGGCTCATCTCAGGGTTATACATGTTTATAACTCGATCATTTGCACACCCAAGCTCTTGTAACAGACTGGGGGGAAGATTTAGCAGGCAGGAAAGAGCTGCTGGGTGTGTGATTTTGGGTGGTCAAACACTTTTCAAAGGATAACAGGTGAAACAATTACTCTTCTAAAACAGTAATTGTTAAACTGCTTACTGTATAGCAGCCCTAATCCTTATCTCCTGAGCCTGGAAAGATTTTGCAGCTCCTGGAAGCTGCTTTGTACCTTCAGCAAGGATTGACTATTTGCAATTTTCATGTTTAAATGTGATGAAGGCTTTACAACATAACACAATTATTAGAGGGCAAACAGCAAAAGAAATTGATGACATTCATTTGCATTTCACTCATTAGAGGGAGATTTTGTCTGACAGCACATCCAGATAAAAGGAAAAGGGATTTCACTTCATGGTATGCATTAGCTTCCAAATACTTGGTTACATTTTCAGAATGTTGAAAAACAAAATAATATCACTTTAAGTTGATTTAAACCATATTCTCTGAATTTTTTTTTAATATTTCAGGAAACTGGAAACATTCTGGAAGGGTTCAAACTAGACAAAAGCTGGATATGGTTTGTTTGTATGAAGAATTCTGTATACTGAGAGATTCAGTAGCAGGAATGTGCATGTTTCAGGAAATACCTAGCTCTCTTATTAAATGCTGCTTCTTTCAGCTTTCCAAAACCTTTGTAGTGCATTACGTTCATTTCTACCTCAGATGCAAGAATAGAAAAAACATTTTCCTTGTATGAATAGATTTAGATAGTTTGCAGAAACATGAAATACATGGATTTTGCTAAGCCCTGATTGTAAAATATTTTCAGTCCTACATGTAAAGTGTTTTGCAAACTGATTAAAATCAACATTAGATTATGCTGAAAAAGATTCAAATTTTAACATCTACCCTTTTTTGCAACAAAATGAAACTTAGTATAATTAAATTATGGTTTTGGACATACTAGAAATGTGCTGCCCTAACCATGCTTCAGTAGATTGCTTATGAATATTGTCTGGTTGTTCACTTGTCCCTTCTTTTCTATCCAAAAGTGATCACTCTGATTAATCTCTCAGACCTGCAGTTCCAACAGTCCCAAGAGCACAGTGAGTTTTCCAAGGTAACAGATAACTCAGGTGAATTCTATTCCATTCTCATTATCTTTTCTTAAGACAGCCTCTGTGCAATCTGCAAGTGGCATTTTAGGCAGAGCTGTGCCTGCCCTGTCTTCACTGCAGCCCATGAGGTTGCACAGGTACAAACACCTCCCAGAATTGTGACAGACACTGTAAGTGGTGGATGGCTAAGCCTCACCTGAAGCATTTTACTTTGCTTTATCACCCATCTCCAGAGCAATTTCCCACTAGAAAGGTTTTGATCAGATACAGATAGATTATCAAAGTCCAGACCAAATCACAAAATCCTGTTACAGAAAATCTTTTGGTGGCCACATGAGCCAGAGCAGCACAGCTCACTGAGATTACAGTGCAGCAACAAAGAGAACAACAAAAACTTTGCATCTCTGTGCAAAGGGCAGACAATGAACTTGGTACTGCACATGGCACAGGCAGACAGTGTCTCTGACGTTGGTAACAGCAGCAGTGACACCAGGAATGCAAGAACTGAACTAAACTCACAACTCTTATCAGATGCTGCTAGCAGGACAGCAGCCAGCTCCAGAGCGGGTTTGCACACCGGATGGGGCCTCTGCCCCAGCCCCACCCTGCAGGACTCACAAAGAGAGGCAGAACTGATCCTGCTCAGGAGCAGGCACAGCCCTGCTGACAGTGATGGGACAGGCACCCCTCTCATCCTGCTTCTTGCCCATCCCAAGAGGGAGAATCTCATTTGTTCTGCTGTGGGATCTCAGCACCTCAGGAGGGAGGTGCAGAGAGGCCGAGACCACCCTTGGGGGGCTCGGGAATCCTGGAATGTTGCCAGAAGTGTCTGGTGGCAGGATTTTGATCCTACACAGGAGATGAGACCTGTATGAGGACTGGGAGGAATTCACTGGGTGAATGGTGAAGGGATAAGTTAGTTAAAGTGTAAAACACAGGGTTTAGGATTTTAGTACAAGGGGGTCTAAAGAAGTAAGATGGAGGAATTGGGGTGTGTCCTGTCCTTCTTCTTCTTCTTCTTGGCCTCCATCTTCTGTGGTGGTGGTGGCACTTTGGGATTGGTTATTACTAAAAGTGCACCAGTTAATAAGGGTAGAAGGTATTGGGGAGAAATTATAAATATTGTACACGTAACTTAGGGTATAAAGATAAGTGACCGCCCGGGGGCTTGCAGAGTGTGCCCATGGCTGACTTGCTGTACAGACCTCTGTCGGGCTGAAAGAAAATCTTTTAGATAAACAATTAATAAACACCAAGACCGAGACAAGATCAGAAGTCTCTCCTCGTCCTTTGAAGCGCCGGGCTCTTCAAGGCCATCCCTGGGCCTTTCCAGGCCACCTAAACAGCTCACAGAAAACCTTACATTCTGCCATATTTAGTCAACCCATATACATTGTTCAAATCAAGACAATTCCCAAAATATGTGTTTCTAGAAGTGCACTGGGGAGGGAGGGTCTCAGCAGAAAGCCCTATACAGTGTTTAGGGCTTCCCCAAGCACCTGGGAGTCGCAGAGCACACTGGTGATCTGCTCTTAGTGTCACCATGAGTCACAGCTGCTGGCCTGCTTTCTAACTGCTCACATAGCACTATTTGTTTCCTGTTACACAAAGCCCCGTGTCAGACTAGAAGAAAATTACCAGAAAAAGAAAAAAAATAGCCATATGATCACTCACCGTAAAACAGTGCTGCCAGGGTATCTGTAATTTTCACTGAAGTTAGGAAACCACAAGTAAAAAGGGTAAGGCTCTCCCATTACAACAGGTAACAAGTATAAGTGTAAGTAATCTTTTTAAATAATGCATTTCAGCACAAATGCAAGAAGCACTCATGCACACAGGAATAATGATCTGGTGCTATGACTGCAAAATGAATATTTCCCATGTTTCCCCATGAAGCCGGAAGATGCATACACACTGCTGCCTTCTGTCAAAGAGCTGGGCAGTTAGGACAGCCCAGAGAGAGGAAGAGGAAAGAAAAACAGGCTGTAACTTTAAAAATATTAAAGCAATGAAAAGGTATTAAAAAATGAAGGGCCTTGGAGCATGTGCTATGCAAGGCATAGTCTTTGTTCAACACCCTTTCCTCCTATTAATGTAAAAAAAGATGATGCATCAGGTTAGGATTTTTCCTTTTTTTTCCCTCTTTCATGGAATTTTCTCCCATTTGTTGCCTAAGAGATAATAAAGATGATACTTAAGAGAGACAAAGACGTAACCATGGAGGAAGGGGAAGGGTGCAGTTCGCTGCAGTATGTCAGCTCAGGGGCTTTCTCTTTGGAAGCGCAGAAATGCCACCAGATTTTGGCTGGGGGATGAGGGGCTGATCTCAGCATCTCGCTCGCTGTTGAGATTGGAGGGGAGATGCTGCTGCTGCTGCAGGGAGAATTCACTGCCACCACAGAGTTCTGTCCTTCACTGGCTCTCCTTGCTGTGGGTGAGCCTCTGCTCGTCAGAGTGGCCATGGGACCGGGACCTTTGGGTTTTTGTTACATTTTAGCCCAAAACCCAGCACCCACTGGGACCCCCCACTCCTTCTGCCACCACTTGGGGCTTAGTGCTACACTTCAGTTCATTGCTTTCAAATGAAGGCAGATGTCAAGTTCAAAATTGCTTATCTGGACTTTTTCAAAAGGGTGATCCAATTTTTCCGTCTGAAACAACACTTTTCTTCAACATCCTGGCAACCATGATCATGATATGGCAGGCAAGAGAAATTCCTTACCATGCTAACTGTTGCAGATGTAGAATCCTAATGGCAGATCACAATCCATGCCATAAAATGCTGGAAAGACATATGTCAATATTTTTTTCTTCAGCCTGAATGCAAAAGTGCAGCTTTGCGTGCAAAAATGTGTACTTCTCTTTCTTCCACCTCTCCTTTAATAGTTAATTTAACCATGCAAAAAAAAAAATTACACTATCATTTCATAAGGGTGGGATCAGGCTTCAGAAAAAATGAAATGTACTCTCCAAGACTTAACAAAAAAAGTTATGCAACTTGCAGCTTTAAGGGTGAAAAAACTCCACAGAGTGGCAGAGGGAGAGCTGTCATATCACATGAGCTGTGTATGTAGCTGTGATATGACAGATCTTCTAAACCTGCTGTCATCAAGAAAAATTCCTGACACACAAAAGTCCAGATCTGGGCAGGAAGACAGCCCTTTTTTTAGGAAGAAGCACTGTGCAGGTTGAAAAAAAAAAGTCACATTGATAATCAGGGCTCATATTTGTAATCAATACAGGCCTTTCTCAAGATTGAGTATTGAATCTTTCCTATATAATTTTTATAAACCGAGAAATGAGAAGCATCTACTGATTGTTGAATTAACATCTGATCTAGTTCCACAGGATTAGTAGACCCTTCCCTTTATTAATAGGATTTTTTAAAATGTCCACATTCCATCCTAGTCAACAGCTTTTACATCCTTGCAAAGAAGTAATATTTTCAAAAATCTGATCTTTTAAGACACATGAAGAAGTTTTTGTTTTATCCAAAAATCAATAGATGAGCGACCAACAAAAAGCCTGGCCCAGCTGGAACACTGTACCAAGAACAGCAGCCAAGAACACAGGACTGTTTTTCCTCTGAGCTTTAATTATAACTCTCACTGCATCTTTCTCTCACTGGAAGAAGCCAGCCCCTTTCATTTGCCTCTACCTCAGAACCAGAATAAGGCAGCACAAAGCAGGAGGTGTCATGTCTTCAAAACATGAGTTAACAACACACTCTATTTAGCCTATCCCTGGTATTCAACCTACAGCTCCTGGCAACCCAGCTTACAAAGGTACACCACAGTCACTCTGCATTCCGTGATACAGGAACAAGAGAAATCCCTTGCAACCACAACATGGGACCGAAGAGAATCTCACAATTTCTTGTTCATAAACCTTGATCCAGCAGGAGAGCTGCCCATTGCTACAGCACAGAGAAAAAAAGATTTCTTATTGCTGCAGTGTTTTGAGCACTGTACATGTACAACTCTGCAGACAAGAGTTGTACATGAAAACAGGCCCTTTGTCACTGCAGAAACAATCATGGATCCAGTACAAACTGGGAAGCACAACTCACACCTTCCTGGGTTGTAATGCACAGAACTCTCGGCACAGACCTTCACTGGCAGGTGCTGTGAGCAGCCTGTGCCCTAGCGCTCTCCAGAGAGTAGCTGCACACAGGTACATTGCTCTCTGCTCAGGTTTCAAACTCTCCTGTCACTCATGGCATCTGTGTCCTGCTAGAACAGGCTCCAGGCCAAGCTGCATGTCCAGCATTTCTCACAGGATCTGCCAGCAGGGCAGCTGAGGGACGAGGAGGGGACACGGCTTGCCCAGGGCACAGAGGGACAAAGTGTGGGGCTGTGTGGCTGCCTTTGCAGATACCTTCTGGCCTGCCTTTCTTCCTCTCCCACAGAGCAAAACCCAACATAGGATCATTTCTGTGCTTGTTTTCCAAAAGACAAAACAGCTGCCAATCTCATACCACAAAGTTATTCAGAATTAGGGTTCCACAAGTTCCCTTCATCTTACTGCTGCCAGTGCAAAGAGCAAGGACACCATTAGCAGTGCCAGGGTCCCGCGCCAGCCATGCCACAGAGCTGGTGTGGGACATAGATAGTTGTGCCCATTGCCTGGGCCTCAGGTGTCCCCCAACACTCCCCCTGCCTGTGGGGCTCCATCTGTGAACTCTGGCACAGAGAGACCCTGATCTCTGCAGCTCTCAGGGTACTGTCAAAGATGAACACCATATCACCTTCTGGGCTCTTACCACCACCACATCCCATCAGCACAATGCACCAAAACACACTCTTTAGGACAGAATGGCTGGGATATATCAGAAGATGGGGGAATACCAAGTATCACTACAAAGAGCCTACAGCACAGTGTGTGGAGCCAGGTAGGAATGACAAGACACTGGTTCCAGCTGGGTGCTGGTCCCAGGCTAGCAGCCAGCTGAGCCTGCACAAGTTCCTTTGCACAGTGTCACCCAGTGCTCCATGAAGAGGGATGAACTCTGGTGACATGCCATAGTAACACTACAGACCCAGGTCATGTCCAGCATAGACTCCTGCTGCCAGTTCCTCCTCAGAAACAGAAGGGCAAGCGAGGCAGAGGAATCTCAATGGCTCTGGGGAATCCAGCTGTCAAGGCCAACAGGGCCGTAGTGGCTGGCTCTGGGCACACAGTCCTCTGGAGCACAGCACCAAGAGCCTGGAGTTAGCCTTGGAGGCAATACAGTTGTGTCTGTGCAGAGCTGCATCTGAGTGGGGCTCCTGAGAACAGCCCAAGATACACAAAAGTAGGTCTTGAAAGAGCCAAGCCGGATGTGTGCACCCAGGACACACAATCCACCATTCTTACCAAAAGCCCACAGCTGAAAGCAAGCTGCCAGCACGCAGCTGTTCTCACTAACTCATTACTCTGGTTTCAGATATGCTGCCTCTTAGTGGAGATCTCAAAGAAACACTGATAACCCCAAAGCAGGTGAGGAAATACACAACCAACATGGTGCATGAGCGACCTATAAGCTGCTCATGAAGTTGGTAGAAATCTGATTTATAGTGTGGGAAGCTAGTTGTCAACTGAAATGGGAAGGACTTATTGCAGAACCACTCTGAATAGCAAGGCAGACTGAGTAGCCTGGGAATTTCCATTCCATACAGCAGGGAATGCCCATGCAGCACTGACTGCGCCAAGAGCATGAGTCAGCTGCAGCCCCCACTGTTGCCCAGTAAACCCATGCCCAATTCTTGGGGCTGTACGAGACCATGCCTCACTCCCCACCCCAAATTTCATTATTTATATTAAAACTGAGGCTGAGAGGTGGCACCGGAAGGGGAAGTGGCACCGGAAGGGGAAGTGGCTCATTTAGGCTCCTAAATCAAAATAGGAATAAACAGAACATCGGAAATTCCTGCCTTCAGTCTTCGTACTTTCTGGATCCTGAGACCAGAACTC
Source organism: Ammospiza caudacuta (assembly GCF_027887145.1). Taxonomy (NCBI): domain Eukaryota; kingdom Metazoa; phylum Chordata; class Aves; order Passeriformes; family Passerellidae; genus Ammospiza; species Ammospiza caudacuta. Next base: position 8,930,909 of record NC_080603.1, on the reverse strand, counting down.
TATTTACATTCTCTGGGTGTAGGCAACTGTGCTGCAGTTTTGGATTGAAAAGATTCATGATGTATTGATAAGAAGTTGGCTTCAGAGGAGAAGTTATTCCACGTGCTGAGCTTCTCAGTTACATAAAACATGGCTGTGCCACTGAATTGAAGGCATGTGCGTCCAAGAGTTTCGATGGCCACAGCTATGGACCAGACTGAAGACCAAAATCTCCACAGCAGTGGAGACCAACATTGTGCTGGCATGACATTAGTTTAATTGCTTATATCTTTTTTTCTCTCTTGGTGTTGGAATTACTTTGAAAACCAGCAGTTCTCAAATACATTTTTGTGAGACCAAATAGTACAGAGATGGCTTACCTGGACAATTAGTTTATTTTCTTTGTCGGGCAGAATTCGGTATGTATAAACACAATTCCGGTACCTGGAACAGACCACAGGTGATATGGTTAGACCATGTCCAGAAGGGAATCTCACTATGGCATCCCTCCCTGTGAGAAAAGACATTGGAAATTCCTGAAACACATAGATTGCTTCATGCACAAGGGTTTTAAACCATTTCTCTTTCTTAGTTTCTTTTCCTGGAGCCTGCGGACTAACACAAACCTGAGGTGTTCCTGGTCACTGAAACAGGAACATCTGCTTGCAGATGTCACTGCAGAAAGTGATATCAGCATTAGCTCAGACGGCGTCTTTCCACTCTTCTTCTGGCCGGAAAGAGAGAAAACACCAAGCGGCTCTAGCTGTCAATAGAGCAGGCGTCTCAGGAAGAAATGAAAAAGCAGGAATTCGAAAAACAAAGGGCCAAAACCAGCAATAAATGAGTAAACTGAAGGGCTAGAGCATTGACTTGTATTGGAAAAAGCAAATAATGTATTTCAGCTAAATCACAGTACAACATCTGATTGCCAGGCACATTTCTATCCACAAATCCTAAACAGTTTAAATGAAAACCCATCTCACCATCCTGGTGTGGATGCACACTGTACATGTGCATCTGTAGGGCACCCACAACAAATACTTTGTCCCAGTTAAATTCAATTAGATTCTTATTTAAGGGGGGGATGAAGGAGTCTTGTGTTCAGTGGAGGGTCACATCAATGCATAGGAGCCCAAGGGAAGCCTGAACAGCACTGTAAGCTTAACCTCTCTCAGCAGCTGCTGAGCTTTGTGTGGTTCACCCAAGAAGTATTGACTAGACAATATATTTTTACCTTTCTCATAACAAAAGATTGATCAAATCTTTTAAGTTATCTGCAAAGAACTTAAAAGATACAATATCACTTTGAGCACCCAAAAGGTGCAGATTCAACCCCTTCCTTCCCAAAAGAAAGAACAGAATCCACACTCAGATCTTCCTTGGTTGTCACAAAATGTGGACTGAGGTCATCCCCCCAGCTGGGGAGATGAGGCAAATCAAAAACATCCTAATCTCTCTTAGAGTTGTGATGTGAATCTATTCATCATACGCCTTTCAGAATCATTCCACGCAGGAAAGAGGAGATTGCCAGGATTTCAGGCAGCCTTATACAAGGAGTCACAAAGACACATTGGAAATTAAAATAAATTCCTCCTAGATCATAGCTGAGTTTTTCTAGGATGTCTGGAGGACATGTATCCACATGAACATGTGTCTTTTGATAGCATTAATGCAAAGGACACAGAAGAATTCAAGCTGTTTTTAGAGCTCATTTCACAGGCATCTATTTATTCATACATCTGGTACAGAGCTGGAAGTCACAGACATAATCCTCTACTGTAGGACAGCTACAGCACTGCTAATTCCACCAATACAGGGCAATCAGTGCCAGGTGAAGATATGAGCCAAGGAAGGGCATGGGGTTTGTTTTTATGTGTCAATGCAGCTCTCTTACACCATTTACTCCTGCTGATATTCAAATAGAGCTAAGCAGAATTATTCATGCAGCAGAGACAATTTATGTGTGTGGAGATTATGAAACTGATAAATTAAGTAGCCCAATGGCTTCTGCTCAACAAGAGGACTCTCATGTGGCCCTCACAGAAAGTGGCCCATCACACAGAGTTCAAGGCTGCTCTCACAATGCTTGTAAAAAGGTTTAGGCTCAGGACCAGTAAGATCAGCATAAGAACAATGAAAGAAGGGCAGTTGGGTGAGACAAGAGAAGGGAGAAACACTCCTAGGATCAAAGGAGGAATCCTCCTTGCCAGTCCCCTAATTTAGTGCATGTCGATGGAGAAGACCAGGATTCTTACTCCATTTTTACCCTTAGGCTTCCTGTCCTCGGCATCCTGACTGTCAAGTTATGTGGTCCCAATTGCCACCACATTCTTAGTCCACCCTAAAAACTGGGTTGAGTTCAGAATTGTTCAGCCATTGTTCAGGCTGTCCATGTGGAGGGTAAATAAAACATCAGCCTCCAAGTACTTATCTCCCCGTCCTCTCAACCAACCAGAGGAGGTAACAGTGTGACAAGGCAGACATTTTCTCACTCCTCTCCTACTGTATGTTTTTATGCACAGGTGATAATGTGCATATTGGGAGTTTCTGGAGCACTGAACAGGGCTGCTGTGCTAGGCCTGATGCCATGTGCCAAGTGCACCGTGAGAGAGGCATGGCATTGGAAAGGACATCTCACAGGCAGGGTCCTCTTAGAGAGGTCCCAAAGCTGCAGCTGGTCCTTGAGTTTCACCTCTAGAAGTGTTGTTAGTCCTGCAGCCATTCGTGGAGGAACTGCGAACAGAAGATCTCCTGGAGGAATGATACCAGTTTAGGTGCAGGCAACACTAAGCAGGCTCTTTTGGATTTCAGGATTCAGGCATTCCCCTCCAGGTGAGTAAAAGACCCCATTTCTTGTCAATAGACTGACAGATCAAATGATTTAGGCACAGAGAAAGGAAGAGGAAAAGGGCTTTGTTTCTTGCCTTTTATGGGGCAGTGTGACCAGAACAGGGGACAGCTGTACAGGGGGAGGAGCACTCCCCAGCCTTTCACTCTCTAAATGCTGCTGTTCAAAGTTTCAGAAAGGGAGGCAAGGCACTCTTAAAAGGCTCTCCAAATACACCTCCTCTACTTGTCTATATTTATACAAACCCTGTTTTTCTAAAGCAGCTCTTCAATGAAATCAAAAATATTATAATAATAAATGCTTTTGCTGGATTTTGATTGATCTGCCCAGTAAATATTAGAGCTATGTAGAATATGACATTTCTTTTTCAGAGCAAATTTCATGTTTTTCATTTTCCTTATGTATACAGAGTTGACACCTGCTCCTTTGCAACATAATTCTCTTTTGTGGAAACAATTTGCAGTCAGCCTTTCAATTCCCCACTCTCCCATTCTTTGTCTCCAGCCTCTCTATTTTTTAAACGAAGCAACTGAAGAGCTCAAACTTCAAACACCTCCCAGTCAATAGCACAGCTGAAACTGATACATCTCTGAAGAAGTTTTCAGCTTCAGCAAAGGTGCCCATTTTGCGGAGATGACATTCAGAGGGAAAGATTTATTCACCACCTCTCACAAACTAACTGCAAGCCAGCATAAGCTGAAAGCTTATGTCAGATCGTTTGACAGCAGTCTGTGTGATGTTTCCCAGGCTGTAATTAATGCCAGCCCTTTGCACCTCTGATCCAGCCGCTCTTGGCTGGCAAGGCTGGGTGCTCCCCAATTCTTTAATCAAGCCATTCATATTAGCTACCTCAGAATGGATTTAAGAATGTAACCTTTGGCTCCCAGTACAGAAAATCATGGTCATTATATTGTTTCTGTTTCCTGATCCCATGTCTCTCAAGTCACAAAAGGCTTTCAAAGCCGCCTGCATAAACATTTACAATGGAAAAACTTATGCAAATGCGTGTTAGTAGGCCTTTCTGCAGCACCTCCCCTTTCTATAATCCCCACCATCCCTTGGTGAAAATATTTTGTGTACATACTGGTTACAAGTCAAATCAATGGGGTAACACTAAAATCACTCCATGGAAGCAACAGTCTGTTCTAGTAAATTGTTCCCTGACTGACCACTTAGGCCCTCAGCTCCTGTTACAGGATTTTCTCTCCTCCTTCCTGCTAGTACTGGCTGTTCATCTGCAGCTGCCCTTCTTTCTCTGCTCCCTCCAGAAAGACAAAACTCTTTGCTGTGTTGTTTCAAGCACCTTATCAGGCAGGCACTGAGGCTCTCTGTGCCTTGTGAAGACACCCACTCCCCAGCCACCACTCCCTGGCAGTCCAACACCTACACCCACGGGGCAGTTACCCAGCCCCATGGCACTCAGCAGCCAACAGTGCTGTCAGCAGAATCTGACCTCAGAGACAAGCAGTTAGCTCAGAGTTATAAACAGCAGCACCATCTTCATCACTACAAGAAATGTACTTTCAGACAGAAAATGAGAAACCTGCTTGCAATGTTTGTAATGTAATGTGGGGTAAAGATTAAATTAGTTTCATCAATCTGCTGCAAAATGGCAGCAAAGAGGATCTGATAGGGTCCCACTAGGGCTCTCTTGATCTCTCCTAAGCAAGGAGCAACTGTCTGATCTCTCTGTAAGACAAAGTTAAATGTCTCAGATTTTACCTATTGACTTCAGTCTCCTCTCACTCCTTCTCTCCTGCCTCCAGGAAAAAAAAAAACTGCCTCTCACAAACCCAGGGCAGGAGGCCTTGCTCTCTGGTTCCTGACCTAACCCAGAATGAGGGGATTAGGGCTGCCAGCACTTCTCTCCCTATTCCCCACATGAAACATTTACCCCATGAGCCACATTAATGATGCAGGTGGAATCACTGCTCTGCCAGGTGTACTATGCACAGCTCCAGGAACTATTTCAAGCCTTTTGCTGAATGCAACACAGTACAAGCAGGGAGCTCAAACATACACTGAACCAGAGCAAGAAAAGTACCTGGGAGGTCCCAGGCTCTGGACTGGGGTCACTAAAGATAAATATTTGACCCAAGTTGTTAAGACACTCCAGAAGTTCAAGAGGTTATTTTCTCTCAAAGTACAGCAGCAGTGCCTTTGACCATTCTCTCCTTTTGAATCAGGGGCAAGAGCAGCGTGAGCAGTACAGCAGTACATAAACCATGGGTTTATTCAGCCTGGCTCCTAAACCTTCCCCACCCCATAGCCCAGTCTGGTGAAACCAGCGGTGCTCTGAGGAAGGCTGCACGTTCCCAGTGAGTAGAGCACCTGTTTGCCTGTGTGCAGGGGAGGAGGCAGGAGTGACCCCTGCCCAGCAGGGATAGCAGTGTGGGCGAGGGCGCGGTGAACGCTGTACTTACAGCACGCAGAGTGCATATGCTGAAGCAATTGACTCACTGGCCCGCACAAGGAAGCTGCCGTCCTTGCCTACTTTGGAGAGCAGGTCTTCAGCTCTGGAGCGAGTGATGTTGCCGTGGTACCAGCACTGATCCATTGCTGGAGCTGGAGGAAACCTGAATGCCAGCACAGGAGCTGCCAGAGCTGCCTGTGTGTCTGTGTGTAACGATCAGCCAGCTTCGGCGCACCAGCTTCCTGTTTCAATAGCACAGAGAGGGAAAGGAAACTCAGCCACGGACAACTTCCTCAACTCAAACAGCTCAGAGAGTGAGTGTGACATATCCCTGCAGCCCCCACTCTCCCTCTTCATGCTGCTGCTGAAGTGACTAGCAAGCCCACGTTCCCTGCCTTTCCCTCCTGCTTTGTGTCCAAAATTCCCAGCTGGTGATCACTTCTGCTCCCTCACAGATTCAGTCCCCCAGGCTTTGGTGGCCTGCCGTGCAATTTACGATCTCCTGCCAGATCCTTTGAGTTTTCATCTTTTTCCTGTCTCTCTGTCCTACCCACTACAGGTCTCCATGGGGAATAAATAAATCTCTAATCAGAAACACACTGTGCATTAGGATACATAGCACTGACTGCCCCATTCCTGCCTTGACTAGTCCTATCTAACTAGGTGTGAGGAGGGAACTTCAAAGAATTGAAAAAATAAAATAACTACTGCATGTCTCCATGCATAGAAGCAGACGGAAAGGCTGATTTGTGCTAGGGATTTTTGACCAAAGCTCCCTGTCAGCTACTGTGAGATGGATTCAAAGATCTTTCCTACTCTAAATCCCCAAAGGTGGGATAGAGCAAAGCTGTGTCAGCAACCTGCGTCAGAGAGGGGAGAACTGGAGCTTTCACTTCCCTTTTCTTTGTATGTACATCTGTCCCTCAGCTATGCTGTGTAGCATGCTTAGTGCTGCATCTCCAAGACGTATTTGCAGCAATGCCAGAACATTCCTACAGGGGCACTGCCTGCATGACAATTTTGGTTGTCTATCCTGTACCTCCAACCACTCTGCTCTCTGCACATCCACATTTGAGCTATACCTGAAAGCAGCAGCTGAGCTGGGAATCGAAGTCCAGGGGCAGAGGAAAGGTGCAAACCCTGCTAGCCCTATGCAACCCTCAGTTCCAAGACCCAGGAGAAGTGCTGGAACCGCAGTACCTGGGCCATGCATGAAGTGCTGTACACTGCACGGACAGCAAGGCAGGAGAGAACAGACTGTCAGTGCAAATGTGTGGGTGTGTAAAAGAACAGTGAACCAGCATAACCCAGCAGCCTTCTTGTTGCTTTCAGCTGTGTAGAGGCTTGGTCTGCAGTGTCCAGCTAAACCTCAGCAGTAAGATGAAACTGTGGGCAGCAGCAGCCCAAAGCTGTGTGGCCAGAGCAGGGCCCTGCTAGATGAGCAGAACTGCACCGTGCAGGGCTTCCTGTCCATGCTGAGCAAGCACTGTCTGCACATGAAAATTAGCTCAGCGGAACCTGGCCTTCAGCTCCACCAACATCCACACAGGCCCTTAGCAGGCAAACTCCTATGGATTCGAGGGCCTAAATGGAGTCAGACACAGAATGCCATGAAATGGCTCTGCCACTAGCTGTAAGCTACAGAGTGGTTACAAACTCTATTCTCCCAACCAAAATGAGAGTCTGCATACGGCAAAGGCACCATGCAGCTGCTCTGACAGCCCTGCCTGGCCACAGTGCACTGCTAACCTCAGCTGCACCAAATCCTTGGGATTTCTGGTACCTCCAGAAGCTTCTCTGGAGCACAGCTGCAACAGGAAGCAGAACAGCTCTGAATGTCAACCACTGCTTGACCTCACAGTGTTCTCCATGCAACAGACATGTATCTGGATGCAGAGTGGACAGAGCTGCTCACAGCATTGATTTTGATAAAATGAAACTGTTTGGAGAGCTTCTCCTGATCTTCTGCAAACTAACACCAGGTAACAAATACAAGCCCTCGTTAGACATCTGAGACTAATCAACTGCATACTTAGTGCCTATCCACCCCACCACCAACATAAATTTTTAGCAATCTGCTGCTACTTCCTTCAAATCCTGTGTCCAGGCACACACTAGTCCTTGACTTGGAGACAAAAACAAGGGGAAGGGATCCAAGTACAGAGGATGACTGTGACAATTGAATGCGCAGGCTGGTTTCTGTGAGTATCTCTTGGTCCTAAAAGAAAGCACAGCACAGCTTCAGCGGCTCAAAAGGTAAATCCCAATCCCCTAATATAAACAGCTCTGTGATCCCTAATGGCTTGTTAGCTTGGAATATCATCTTATCTCCAAGACACTATAATAGACACTTTATCTGAACTGGTTTTTCTATAGATGTCCAGGTAGTACTGTACCAGCCTCTCCAGAACCAGTAAATAAATAGTCTGTGGCATCATTCAAGATGTACAGTGGTCACCCAACCCCTCCTCCCCACTTATATTCAGCCTGTGCACTGCATCAGCATGGGAACTGCCAGGCTTGGCCAGGTAGAAACTTAAGTATGCATTTCCATGTCACAAAACTAAAGTATTCCATAGTACCTGATGAGGAGGTTAAGTCTATAGGGCAGCAGTGAGCTTTGCAGAAATCTAAATATACCATTCCCTAACTAGGCATCAGTGATAGGCTGTTGGCCACAAAGGTTATTTAGATTCTGCTCTACATCTAAAGAGCATTAGGAGTAATACCCAAAAAGTACTGACTACCGAGCCACTCTGCTACTCCAGCCCGGCATGTTACTGACCTGCTGCTTGGGAAAAGCTTGACAAGTTACCAGTGTATCTGTGAAGGTCATAAGATCCCTTCACTCCCTTGGTCTCTGCAGCATCCAGGTGCCCTGAAACAAATCTCCATAGTGAGGAAAGTCAGGGCCCTTTTTCCCAACACCCATGAAAGCTGTCAGTAGTAAAAGGCAAGGGTAGGAGCACTGTGCAAGCAGAGACTCACGGACTTCAGCAGTGACACTGCAAAGGATCCTATGGGACTTGATAGTGTTCACCAAAGGGGATGTGTTCTGAGAGATCTCTGAAAGTTTTCTTCACCAAGAGGGTGAACAAACATATTTTCCTTGCAGTCACTGAATGTGTGCACACATGCAGGATACAACACACAGGAAACAAGCACAGACTGGTTCATATGCAGAATTTTGTCCAGAGGCATGGGCAACACTTTCCTAGCTCCATCTGCTCTGATGTGTCTCACATGGTAGCCATTTGTTTCTGGTCAGTCTCTTGTCTAGTCATTGTATAACGCCTCTTTTCAAAACACACTGTACAGTAGTAGAATAATGTCTCTCTCACAAAAACTAGAGCTGTTTCATTCAGGAATCTGTTGAAAATCTGTCTACATTGGAAAGCCTTCCAGCTGGAGTGTTTTATGTTACTCTGGCCTTGGTCAGTTCTCCTTCCTCTGGCACTGGTGCTTTTTTGCTGAAAGTGGGGCAATGTTATTTGTTTGACATAGTGCCTCATAGGCCAATAATACTCTGTAATAACAAGACATGGTGTTGTCAACAATAAGAGTAGTTGCTATGTGGATCATAGCTTGGCAGTTGTGTTAGATAGACCAGCAAACACTTCCCCTCCTGACTCTAAATTGGGAGCTCCCTCTGCAGACCTGTCCTGATCCTGCAGTTTCCATATAGGCAAAATGTCATTTTTGCCACTTGCTCTGTCCCCCAGCATAGAAGGGTCCTGGTGTCCTCATTGACCCCTAGTAAGACTGCTCAGGGACAGGGAGCAGCCATAGCACACAAGGCTGTGGTTTTCTTACACATGGGAAACTGCACCTTCTCAATGCAGTGTAAGCAAAAGGGCGAGTAAGAAGAAAACACAGCAGGGGAAGTAAGGAGAAGGTTAAGTTAGGCAGAAGCCTCTGGGGTGCCTGGGAACTCAACAAGGCAGTCCCAAAAACACTGAAGAAGTTGGCATGGAATATCCCAAGAGCAAGGCATCACATGGCCTTGCTGAAATAAGGAGACAGAAAACCCTGGAAATTACAGGTGCCTGCATTCCTACACTGGCTGCAAGAAACAGTGCTCCTTACCAGAGCCAAAGCAGCTTCCTGAAAAAGAAGACAGCAGATATAGGGTAGTAAGCCTAGTGCTCTCTCCAGAAGTTTCTCCACAACTTACTAAATACCACTCAGCACAACCCTGCTGCCATTTGTTCCCTTGCAGTCCCTGCACTAGTCAGCACACATGTCCCTGATGAAGTCTATCAGAGACCTCAAGGTGAGAAGCCCTATACAAAGGTCACACTTGTTTTGGGCATGTGATGCCTAAAAAAGCAACCAAAGAGAAAGGCAAAAAGGGAGAACAGGCAACAAAAAACAAAACCAAATGTCTTAAGTTGTGGTATGTTTAATGGACTTCACAATCTACAGACAGAACAAGCCAACACCAAACTATGTGTGCAGCAGGAGTAAAAAAACCCTTTTGCTGAGGGATGACAAATGACAGTAAAAAGCATCAGCAAAGATGGTTTTCAGAGGGATGCTGATGGAAAGGCTTGAGACTCAGTGTTCTGAGGGAAAGGCTTGCTTCAGAGTGAACATGACAAAAATCATCTCTTCACATTGTCTGTGGGTCCCATATTCAAAGAGGCAGGAAAACAAAGGTGAGCCATCAGGCCCAACTCCCATGTACTGTAGATCTGAATAAGCACACAGGCCCTTGAAGAGTATGCTGGGTTTTGTCCAGTCTGCTGGATTTAAAGGGCTTTTGTTGAGGTAAATTCCTAAATCTTTTCGACCCCTTGGGTCTGTAGGATGAGCATAGAGTAACCAACTATCTTGACATCTGGCATCTGGGGGAGGTGGAAAGGCAGTAACACTCCCATGGCATCCTGAGGGAGGTTCTATTAGCATTTCAACCCGCTGGCCTCCCTCAAAGTCCAGCCCGTGGTTGTAGCTGACAGCCTGGATCCTGGCTCCCCTGTTGCTCCTTGCATTGCAGTAAAGGACCTTTCTGCCACAGGTATGCACCTCTGCTACCTGGCACTCCACTGCGCTCTCCTCCCCCACAAAGTTCCCCTTCTGCCATGTTGCCCCATGGTCAGAGCTGATGAAGCAGAAGGCATGAGGGGTGGGGTGTTGCTTGGGGTCCAAGATACGATAGGCATAGGCAGGAATCACAAGGCTCCGGGCCTCATCGAGCAACTGCAATCCATGACCTGGCCCCACCGCAAAGGTGGCCCAGTTCTTGTACTCATTCCTAATGGTCCTGTCGGTGACATCCTGGGCAGCGCTCCAGGTGCGTCCTTGGTCCATGCTAGTGACATAGCAGAGACGTACCAGATTGATCTTTGTCCTCAGCTGATGCTGCTCAGAGATCTTTCCTGGGACAGCTATGAAGAACAAGATGAGTTTTCCTGAAACTTCATCATATACCGGGCAGGGGTTCATAGATCGGTGGCCTTCAAGCTTTGCACTGACAAGGGTCTCCATCCTTTTCCACTGCCACAGTTCGTGTGAAGGGAGACAAGAATGGAACACACTGTTACAAAGAGACCCACATTATAGTGCAAGGATGTCTGGATAAAAGCTACAGAAGAGTATGGGAAGAACAGAAGCAGGATAATGGATAGAGCAAGAAATGGGAAAACAATAATCTGGCATCATCAAAGGAAAGTGAAAATTATTTTGATGACACAAAGCATGTACACTTCACCAAGCATGTGGGTTATGTCCTTTTCAATTACTACTCCCTGAGGAACTGATAGTTCCATATCTCAATGCGGCTGGTGGCTGATGACATCCTTTAAAAAGCTACAGTGGCTGAATTTTCAGAAATCCTCACAAATATATATATATATATATATATACATATATATGGCACACAGACATGCCCAGTGGTCAAAGTGAGCTAGTACAGACACTGTGCTGTGTCCATGTTTTTTAGGAAGTCACAGAGAAACCCAAGCCCTTTTTAAGCATCCTGATGATGACAAATCCCTTCTCATTCAGGCTTCTGTTCCTCCACTTTGATGTGAATGTATGTGAATGGGCAACCCAGCCTACACTGAAGCACCTTGCAAGGGCTGATTACATGACTCTGGTGTGGAGATTTGGACCCTGAGCTGTCTGACTCAGAAAATAGGTCATAGAGCTGGTATAACTACCCAGCAAGCCCTGTTTTCTTCAAATGAATAGCACATAACGCAATCATGTTTCTAACACTAGCATTGCAATTAGAAAACTATGGCTACATCATGTTATTGGCTTGGTAAGCAAAGCAGTAGTTTTCAGTAAGATTATATTAATTAACTTTTCTGCCCTGATTTGCTGATTAGCCTTTTTGTTCATATCTTATCTGTTTCTGTCCAACTAATATTAACTTTTATTGAAAACTTAGTACTTCCATTTTAAAAAATTCATGTGAACACAAATTACTAAGTTTATGACCAACTGAACCCCACTAACTGAATTACAGGGACTTACACAAGATGTTACCTGAATGGTATGACACTGCAGGTGGGCTCAGAGGCTGCTTCTGCTAGGCAGACTCCAGCTCTTAAGAGCCTATAATCTAAGACAACCAGCGAAGGTTTGGAATAAAAAAATATAATTACTTTTTTTTCCCCCAAGAAATTCATGCCTTTGCATATGCAAAAAAATTATTATAAATAGAGTTTCCACCACCCCCAGCCAGCCGGCAGCATAACTGTTAATAATAACTGGTAGGTTAATAAGGTAGCTAATTCACTGGCACCAGCAAACCAGACACTTTTTTTTGCATGGAGAGACTAACTAGTCTCAATTGTTTTTTAAACCAGAAATCAGTCCTAAAATGATGAATTAAAAAAAATTAAAAAAAAGAATAGTCACTGATCGCTAATTTACTCCTCCCCATTGTTGTGGCATTTCTTCCTCTTCCCTGAGGCATTTCTGCCTCTCCACCGCATTTTTCCTGCTACAACAGAACTTTTGTCCCATCTCTGTATCTGCATCCCCAGCTGTGCAATGACGGGTTAAAGCCACCCCTAGAATATCTACTCCATTTTACTCCCCCCAACAGCTGCCCATAGGGTTGAATCCCAGCAGTGATAACCAGACATGCATTATTTATAGGCAGATTTGTCTCCTGTACCTGGGGAGGAGAAGCTGCCCTGTCCCTACATTCCACTCAGTGGGGGAAGGTGGGCAGAGCAGGGGGCAGTGTCCCCCCTTCTCCCTGCACTGGTACCTGAACGTGCTGCGTGGCTGGGTCGTACACGCCCCTGCGCATGACTATCAGCTTGGCATGTTCATCCACCAGGTCCTCTCGCTCCTCAGCAAAGGCCAGGATGATGCTGAAGCGTGGCAGGTAGAGCAGGGCTGGAATTCGATAGCTCCAGGTACCGTTCTGGAATAACGCTTCTTGCTGCAGGACAGGGAACGCAGCCATCGTGCTAGGGGGAAGAGACAAAGCACACTGCATTTTGACCCAGCAAAGTGTCATGGGGCAGATTCCACTGCTTTTTGCTCTCTCTGCTCAGTGGGACCTGTCAGGCATTGAAGCATAGTTTCAGCTTTGTATTTTCCTTCTGCTTTTCCAAAGAGAACCTGTGCATAGCATAGTAGCTGGAACTCAGGCCAAACTTACCCCAGGAACAGCCTGGTTGGTCTGACTGGAGTGTCGCAAGGTAAGTACACCAAATACAGTTAATTAAAAAGCTGTGCTTTGTTTTGTCTTTTTAATTAAATGCACAAGCTGGGATTTTTTTCTTTGTTTGTTTTGTTTACTCTAATTCAGAAGACTGTTGATAATAAGACATTGTAGTAGTTACCCTCAGAAGACCATTAATTTCTCTGTTGAGGATGTATCCAAAACTTGGCACAGAACTTCTGCTTTGCCAAATATGAGCTTAAAATCCCATATAAATTACACACTGAGGCAATCCCTGGCCCCAGGTGTGTCCCATTTTGAGGATGGCAAGCACTGAGCATGAATAAGGAAAGGAAAAGAACACCCCTCTTTCCATAAGATCAAAAAGCAGTCTGAATGGTGTCACATCACTTGGGATGTGACCAGGCAGAAACCTTGTCCTCTTTACAATGATTTAATAGCAATGTTATGAAGGAAACCAAGCATGAGGGACAATTTAAGGAAGCTGCCTCTGTGTAACTGGTCTGTGCTATGCCCCCACATATCCTCTCTTCCTCTCCTCAGACCTACTTGGCCCTCTGTCCTCTTGCGCCAGTGAGCTAACTCACCCCAGTACAAAAGCCAGTAGATTAAGGGAATTGTGTCTTAGCAAATGGAGAAAAAATAAGAAAGAAAAAAAGAGAAAAATATAAAAGGAAAAAAAAATTCTCACATGATGTACCAGAAACTGAAGGCTTGGATATTCCCTGCTCAGCAGAGAAGGTGGAGAAAAAAAAAAGAAAAATAAATATTAAAAAATCAAGCCTTAGATCTCTGACGCATTGAGTGGGTAGGATGGCAGGAAGAAGATGACAATACACTATGAGTAAGAAATTCAAATGCCTCCTACCTCACTGAGGCAAGACTTGCTGCCCTTTTCGTGGAGGATTCTCCTATTTACCTAAATCTTAGAAAGTGCTGTAACAACTACTGGACATGGATGAGCTCCTGATGTTCTTGAAGGATGCCTTGATAATTCAGGACCAGGTATGGAGGCAGCTTCAGAGTGCTAGTACTTACCTGAAGAATAGTTTATACTCTTCCATCTTTTAGAAGATTATATTAGGCAGTCTAACTAACATAGACTTGGTCAAATTTTTTTTTCAGTGTTTATTTATGAGTTAGGAAAACAAATAAACTGAGTTTATCCTCCAGACAAGTCTGAAGCACAAGATGAGCTACCTCACTGGACCATATATTCCACTCTATCCAGATCCATAGCTATGCAGCGAGTTTTCAAATATTCCTTCCTTCCACCTTCCAGGTGCTAAAATATCAGTCAGATTTTTGAACTCACAGGACTTCTCAGAAGGGTCTGAACTGTACTGCTCCAGCTAAACCAGCTGTACAGTCAACAGCAAGCCCCAGCACCACTGCCATTCTGATCCAAAGGCACTGGAAAGGGAAGTCAATCTCCCAGGAGCAGCTGCTCCCTCCTCACTGTCACAGAAGATAGAGCAGCATGAGGAAAGGCAGCAGCACTGCTACCATACAGACTGTTACCAGAACTGGATCACAGCTATCCATGCAATAACATGAAGGAAATAGGAAGACCTTCCTAGAACAAATAACTGTGCTGTTTGCTACTTACCAGCATGGATCTGGCTATTTATGGCTCCTGAAAGAGAAACTCACCAGTGTGCTTCCAGACTATTTAAAGGGAGATTATTTAAAGGGAGATTAGTCAGCCTGTCTAGTGCAGCACAGGTTCCCTTGTGTTCCTGCTCATAATGCCAACCTGATCTTGCAGTCCTGCTTCAGAGCAGGGCAACAGGGAAGGAAAAGAAAGGGAAAAAAAAAATAAGAAGAAGAAAAAGAGAGAGAGACAGAGAGATCTGGGCTGGTCTGTGAATCCCTTGATGGAAAGCCAAGAGACTGCTGCCACAGGAGGCCATGCTGCAGCCTGCTGCACATGAGTCCCTCCTGTCTGAGCCTGTCACCTGCACACAGCTCTGCCCACACTCTCAGCCCCCCTGTGACATGCTCACTGTGAGTGTCACAACATCTTCCACTTACTGCCAAATGGGGATTGAGGAAATAGCTGAACTGGGAATAGCTGCCATAGAAACAAGCCTGAGGTTCCTGGACACAGCAACTATAATCAAGGAAAATACTGGAATCAAGTGACATTTCCATCTATCCAGAGACTAAATAGAGATACGTGTGAGTGTGTGTGTATATACACTTGTACATACACTCCCTACACACAGTGTGGGTATTATGGCAGTATGTATATATATACAGGCTATGCATCCATCTGCAGAGAAACTTTTCCATCCTTTTTTAAACACACAAAGTCAGTATTCAGCTTTTTCTATGTTCTCCCTTGCGGATTCTCATGCAGAGATTGAGTCATAACAGTGTGAGTTTCACACAGAATCAAAAATGAAGCATCTTTAAATAAGTTTTAAATTCATAATATATATATTAAAAGAAAGTAAAATAGTGCTGCTTTAGTTACTTGTCCAGCCAACTGAAAGGAATCGATTTTTCTTTTGACCCCGACCTGTATCCAAAGGCATGCCCACCAACTAGATCCTTCTGACTAAAAAAGAGGCAAAATTGGCAAATCATTGGCTGGACAGCCATACAAACAGTGTTCCAGTGCTCATATTCCAGGACTGCTGGAACTCAAATCACACATGCTAGTCCTTCCAAGGCTACATTTCCAGGGGATGTGTGTGTGTCCATGATGCTACTTGGTTCCTAAACCTCACTGAAATAGCACTGGCTGGCCAGCAAGGAAGAAAACAGTGTTGCAGCCAGCACACCCCAAGGACATGGGCAAGACAAATATCACAGCAGTATCTTAAAATACTAAGAGCTAAACTAGAATACAAAGGTCTGAAACAGAAGCAGGAGACTGAAGAGCTGTACACATGAACACAAAAATTGCTCAGACCAGTATCAACTCAACAACCTTGGAGACAGAGTTAGCTGTACTTTCCTGAACTATGGGAGTAAGAAAGGGGAACTGGATGTAGTAATTTTTTTTCTTAAGAGAAAATAACATATCTGGTCACTTCTTTCTGGATGACAGAGATGCTAGTGAGGAAAAGGGAAATTTATCATATACCCATTAAGCCAATATCCCCTACTGCGTTCTGGTTTTAATTGGGGTCTTTAATTTACTTTCCACACTTACCCTTGCAAAGTGTCGTGTTCAAGGAGGCTGATGTTTACCTGCAATTCCTCTCCAAGGCACGAGTGAAGCTGCACTGAGATCCCATACTTCACCTCTGGGCAGGACTGGGCAGACAGGGAAAGATGAGCCCACTGCAAACAGTAAGAGGAGAGGGAGTTAAACTGGGGGAAGCCATTACTCATCATTTGCAAGTTACAGAGCTGTAATGATTTCCAAAGCAGAGACTGTTTCCAGCACACCAGAAGAGTCAAAAGAAATAACAGTTGTCAACAAGTGAATCTATGATGGATTTAGTCCCTGGAAAGAGTCCAAGTGGCAGAAAGGAGAGGTGCTGGTAGACACCAGGAGAGGGTACTTGATCCTTCCACTTTTGTCCTTCAAGGCAGCTCACACAGACTTGGAGCAGGATGAGCCATTGCATGTTTATTTGCTTTAATCCTCTCCAAGAAAAGTGAGTAAAAGCATAACATTTCCACTGGCCTCAGCTTCTGTAAAAACCTGTTCTAAACATGATCAGAATCAAGCTGAAATGACATCATGTCTTTAAAACAAACCAACAAAAAATAAGGTAAAATGCTTAACTCGGTCCCTTGGTCCCTGTCAGAGAGCTCTACACTCTGTGGAGCAGGTAGCTTGCTCTTGAATGATTTCAGATAGGTCCCAAAAGAACTATCCAACTCATTAAGGGAGAGTCTGGGGAAAAAACATAATCAAAAAACCCAGACAGAGTTGAATACAAAACTCAACTAAAATTCTGCTTTTCAAGGCAAGCACAAGAACCCAGGACTGCTCATTTTCTACTCAGCATCAGACCTGGACTTACAGTGCCTTCCAAATATATAAAGTCAATGAAGCATTATGCCAAAACACACTCCTTGTCTCATTTGAAGATAAATCAGACATTTCCCTTGGGATATTGCAGAGAGGGGTCCCAGAAGTAGTCACATTCCAAATCCAGTTGTATAGGGTTAAGAAATAGAAGCCCCAGTTTGTTTCTAGAATAATTGCTGCACAGCACACTCCTGTGTGGAAGCTTTCCTCCCTCCTAAGCAGCACAGCTGTGCCTGTTTCTGCCAAAGCCCAGCATCAGAGCGCTCCATCTCCAGCCTGCTTATGCCCTTAGACCAGACCCTACAGTAAATCTAGGCTATGGAATTTCTTAACAAGCCAAGCAACACACATTTATTTAGTCTACTAAATTACCCTCAATGCAAAGTCAGAAAGATGTTATCAGCAAAAACCACCAAACAACAAACCTTAAAACAAATTTTAACATTCAGAATTCAAAACTGAAAAAGACACAAAACTGGAATTACTTTAATCCAGCAGCTAATTGAACTAAACTTTTTAACCACACTAGAAACAGAAAGTTTCTCTTGAGGTAAAAATGTCATACCACATTTACAAGGGGATTTTCCATCACCCCAGTACATGCTTTCCTAAACAATCAATCAGGGTCTGCTTTCAAACTGTTGTGGCTCAGCTTGGCAGTAGCTCCTGCACCTTAAAGTGGAGGTTTTCTTAGCAGGAGAGAGGAATTACATGGAGCAGCAGTACTTTTCTTAAAATATATTTGGTGGAGGAATACACAAACTGCATTCCTAGTTGAATCTACAAAACCTTTTTAGTTTCTATCAATGTCCACAGTTATGAAAATTAAAAAAGGAAAAGGAAAAGAAAAAATACCTTTTTAATCTGTGTCTTCTGGAAGTCAGGTCAAAAGGCAAAAAACAACAGAACCAAAAACCACTCGTATTGGATTAAACAAAAGGGAGGCTCACCACACTCTTACCAAGCAATCTCCAACCTGCAAAATTATTTATGTTGGCAGCAATGCCAGCTGTCTTGGATCCCCAGAAAAAGCTATCAGCTGGCATATAAACACAAGCTTACATTTAAATAGCAAACCTGTTTTGCATATAAGGGGTGGTTCCATGGGAGCCAGACAAACAATAGGGAAAGACTTCTACATTACCATAGTAATTAAGCAGCATGTTTCTACCTGCATGGGTTGCTGCACTGTGGCACAGCTGTTGGTTCTATACAGTTCAGCATGCTGTCTTATTTCTTGGTCCTCTACTCCCCTGGTGCTGAGGAAGGCAAAATTCCTCTGGTTGCAGCATGTGGACTCCCAGTGCTTTCCCTCAGAGTACTGAGCTCTGGGAAAGTTTGCCTAAAGAACCCATTAAATTGTTATAACCAACAGGTGATGGTGCTGTGATAATCTAACATTCTGTCTCCACACGCCAATCCATCAACATGTTCTTTCTGGATAAGAAATGGGTTAACAATAGGAGTGTCCAGGCAGGAATGCAGGAATGATACATTCATGCTGATGCATTCAGGGGCAGCTCCCAGAGCCTCTGTGGAAGTGTTTCAAGGCCAAACTATCCCAGCTCCTGCAGTCAAGGAGCTACTGGGGGGAACCGAGCACAGGGAGAAGAGTACAAGTCTAATGTCACACCTGAGGAAGAAAGAGATGGAAGTATCCCTTCTCCCAGCTGTGCCCTGGCTGGCTGAGAGGCAGCACCTGCAGATGCTGCAAGTACCCAAGTAAATAATTTCACAACTACATTGTGCTGTCAAAAATGACAGCAGTAATCCCACTTCCTATCCCTTTTCTTGCTGCATCCTTTGCTTTCCTCTCTTCTCTATTGAGCTTCCATTGCTGCCATTAACACTTCTTGTCTTTGAAGTGATCTGAAAGAATGAGAATAACAATCCTGTGAAGAGATCTTGCTAGTCATGGAAAAAGTCTCCTCATTTCATGGCAGTTGTGGTTGATCTGGGCAAGCCAAATAGGAAGATGCAAAGGTGTGGATTTGCAACCAATCAGCTGAGCAACCAAATTAAGGCAATGCTTCTATATTACTCTGTTTCTCTTGAGCAACCCTGTATCCTTTCCTGTGCCAGCAGGAATCCTCATCTTACCTTGGCAAGCCATCAGAGGATATGAGACTGGCAGAAAATTAATCCAGAGGGAAAAAAAAAAGTGAACTGTTTTTGCTGGGTCATTGTCCTGGATTGCATCAGCAAGAGTCCATCAAGCAGCAGAATCTGCAGTTGGAGCAGGAGCATGAAGCTGCTGACAGGAGGAGCAAACACACGACCCAGACTAGCACTTAGTCATTGGATCTAATTAGCTGCATGGTGAAACCACACCCCGTGTTTACGAACCTTGCCTAACTGGGCAGGTAAAGCACGGCCTTAACTGGGGCACAAAAGAGAAGACTGAAGGCATTTGTGTCTCACTGCATTACCTGGAATCAAACAATAGTGTGAGGAAAAGTCCCTCCAGAGATAGACATCCACCAGATACTAACTTTTAACAGTGACTCCTGGAGAAAATTCAGAGTCAATAAGTGGCAGCAATTAATGGAGGACAAAAGACATTGAAGAGACTGCTAAGGTGCAGTCTGCCTGAAAGCAAGACATGAATGATTGCTTTATGGATTTCTTCCCCTTTTTTCTTCTCCCTGGCTAACAGCAGTGTTATTCAGGTGATTTTCTGAGTCACACACTTGGCTTCTGCAGCCAGACAACTCATAAATACTCATTTGTTAAACAGAAATCACCTTTCCCAGCTGCAGCTTAAAACTGGTTGTCCATCTCTTCTGAGTGGCAGTCCCAAGTGTGGCTTGGTGTGGTGGCAATGGTGGCAGCATGCATATGGCAGAGTAGCTCTGCCTCTGGCCACCTCCCACCTCCCCTTATCAGCTCATCCTCTCTAAGTAAGATTCCACACATTCCCCTGCAGCCAGCTGGGGTTCCCTGCCTTTGGCCCACTCCCCAGGACCAGTCAGTATCAGACATGGCTTTGAAGAACCTAACAGCTTAGGAAGGCTAAATCTTCACCTAAAATGAAGGATGTGCTGCTTAGTCCTGCTATGAGGTTAAAATTAGGCAATCTCAGTGCCTGTGCAGGACAGTCTCACAATCAACAAGTGGGCAGCCCACACTGCTTCCCTGCAGCCACCAACACCACTGCCAGCATCCAGGCTCCAGCACTGCTCTTCAGCCTCCAGCCCACAGCACAAACCTCTATTTGCAAAACCCCAGCCTTCTGATAAAAGAAAAAGTGCTTTTCCCAAACAACATGTTGTTCTGAAACTATTTTACAAAACTGCTCCTTAGTAACTATCAAAAATGGATGTCCCACTGTTGACATGCACAGCCTGATCCTTTCTCTTTCCTTTCAGTGTAAATCAAAATCAGTGTCACCACTGAAGTTTAAAACAGGTTTAGGTCTGAGGAAGATCAAAATCTTCACTTCTATTGTTCCATGCTTACTTCATTGCCCTTATATCTGATTGTTGTAATGAAAACGTTTTTAAAAAGGTTAAAAAATGCAAATGGGGTGTGTGGGTGCATTAATAAGAGGATATAAAAATAATGCAGAAGATA
Source organism: Ammospiza caudacuta (assembly GCF_027887145.1). NCBI lineage: Eukaryota > Metazoa > Chordata > Aves > Passeriformes > Passerellidae > Ammospiza > Ammospiza caudacuta. Next base: position 8,910,454 of record NC_080603.1, on the reverse strand, counting down.
ATATAATGAGAGAATCCTGAACAATGGAGCATTTGAATTCGGAGGACCGTGTTCAGTTTTGGGTGTCACCTCTTAGGAAAGATATGGCAATAGCTGCAAATGGAGGCTGAGGAAGAGAATTCAGAAGCTAATGCTCATGAGCATATGTGAAAAGAAATTAACAGGAAAACAAGAAATGGTACATCTAGTGAGTGACATGCAGTCCATTAAAAATTGCCAATGTATATTTCCCTTGCAAAATGCTCAAACCTGATTCCATTGATTCCCAACATCATTAGAAAGGCAAGGCTGGCTCAGGTAATTCAGTGGTTTTGCTATGCTGTACAGTGTAGCTGCTGTTGTCAGGCAGCTGTAGTTCAAGTCAAGAGGTCTGTGGGGTCAGATCATGTGAAGCACCAATTACACAGTAATGCAAATTTTAAGTTAAAACATTATGTGCTGTCTTCCAGGCATTGGGTAACATGGTATCCTTGGTGCAGAAGATAAATCCTACAGACCTGGGCTTTGACTAAGTCTGTTCTGTCCAGGAAGGAAAAAAAAAGACAAGAAAAAGCCAAAGTAATAATAATTATGAATGTAAGAAGGAAATGCTAAGGCAGAGCTCTTTGGGAAATATGGTCCCTTGGATGAGAAAACATCCACTGTTTTCTTTAATGCCAGTTCTAGCTAGGGAAAAGAGCCTCTGAGCACATTTGAGATGAGCACCTCACTATCCTTATCAACTGTAGGTACAACAGGCATGAGGAGCTGGTACTTTTTGGGTTTGTACTCCTTCACACTCCACTGACTCCACTTATATTACTTTTGATTTCAGCACAGAATTTTCCAAGCACAGAATTTTCCAAGCACAGAATCCTGCTGCTGATGCCTCTCTCACAGTAAATACAATTTATTTCCTCACCCTGTGAAAAAAAAATGGACAAAATAAAATATTCCCTTAACTCAAAGGGCATTACTCCATAGCAGACCTGTAAGCCTTCTGGCACTCCATGGTGAGTCATGGGTTTGTCACAGGGAAGCTTCCTCACCCTGTGTGAGACAACACCCAAAAAACAGCCTGCCTATTATACACATTACACCATCTCTCCATTTACTTTGCCCATTTGGAAGAAAAAAGAAAATACACTTTATTTTCGTTAACAAAATGAATGGCATGATCTATGAGAAGCAAAGGAAGAGAGGCGGTGGTGAAGTTTGAATACAAAAAGAGGATTGTAGAAGCAGGATTTATTTAGCCTTCCAAAAAACACTGAGGAGGAGTCACTGCAGGAATTTAATGACTGGAAAATGCAATAAAACTGTAGTTCCTTGCTTCGTGTACTCTGCAGTGCTTGGACACCCAGATAAGCAAGTCTGAAGCACAAGTCTAGCTAGATTCACCCTAGGCAACTCTTGAAACAGAGAGGAGCCCAAATTCCACTGCATCCTTCATTCCTGAGTCCTGCCAGCTCTCAGACCAGGAGTGCACAGGTCTGATGGTAACCTTGATTAATCATTACAGGAGTAATTGATGGCAGCCCTCTATGCCAGGCCAAACCTTCAGCTGGTATAAAGGGACATTGACACTGGTGACCATGAATCTATGATGTCTGAGCTCAGATTAACCCAAGTTTAACTCAGTGAAATCTTCCATGGAGTAGGCTGGGCATACAGCTGCATTTTAAAAAGAGTAATGTTGTGACCGATTAAAATATTTGCAAACAAACAAGACACTTGGCAAGGTCAGTGAACTTCAAAATTAAAATAAAAAACAAGGGAAAGATTAGCATCAAATTCAGCAGGCTATGTGATGCTTTTTCTAAGTGTCAATCCAAATAAAGTCTTAAAAATACAGAGTGAGTTATCCAAGGATGAGGGGAAAAATCTCTCCTAGGAATAGCACTGATCTAAGCAATCACTAATATTTGTCATCCTTTGAAGCACCATGCCTAAGTTGCCCCCAGAAGAGGGACATTCAAATCACAGCAAGCAAGTAGTCTGGTAATAAGAAATGATTTCAAGAGGGAAAATTATCACAAGCATTTGGATTGATCCAAAAGGCCTTAAAATAAAACCAGGCTGGCTCTGCTGTATCCACTCCAGTGCCCAGGTATGTGAACACACATGAAATTAAAAAATGACAATCTAAAAATAGTCATAAACATGTAGGTCTTTTCATCTCAAATGGCTGTAAATAATGTAAAGCAAGAGCAGTTTCTCATCCAGTGGGCCTGAAAAATGGAAGCAAATACTATTTACTGTTTCCACTTGAGTTTGCAGATTTGGACCGAAGTTTCACCCAGTTGTTAAAGATTTATACAGGAGGTTTAACAATCCCCTGTCATTAAGCCTTGGCACAAGCAGTGCAAAGGACGTTCAGGGCATATTTGTACTAACTTATCTGGGTAAAGAGAAAGCTGTTCCTTTACACTGTGTTTGCTGTGACTCTGGAAACTGAGCAAACAAAATCTGAGGCACACTTTACTCTCAAGCAGAACTGACATGAAGGTACAAGGACTGAAGGACACCGAACTTGTGTAGGACATACCTGCCTCTGGATCCACAACTGAATTGCAAATCCCTAACAACCTGGGGGAGTTTAACTCAGACTTTTTGGAATACCTCATCCTGATGGCAAATGAGAGACCGGCTCAGCCCCTGAATGTCAGGTGAGTAAAATCCTGTTCTGGGGGGATGCTGGAAGAGGAACTGCCCGAGGAAGAAACCTCAGGCCACAAACAAAGGCACAAATCCACTGCCCAAGAAAGAACTGAAGGAGTCCTGTGCAAGCCAGAGAGAGCATAGTTATGACACTGTTGAAATACTGGCTGACAGAGAGGAGAGGCACCACTGGCACAACCTGGTAGGCATAAAATCCACCACCCACAGGGAGGAAGCCTAGTCAGAGGGGAGACCCAGACTGTACAAAATGGCATTAATGTGACCACCTGAACAGCAAACATTCCCAAACCAAACCAAGCTGTGTGTCTTTTTCCAGGGGCAGCACAAGTTGTGATTTTTCCTGTCAAATGGTTTATGTGTGATCTTGCTTTAAAAGATATATATAAATAAAGACAGGAAATATGAAAAACAGCCTGTTTTCCTCTTACCTCCAGGCTGATTCTTCCCCTGAGCCAATTTTTCCTTTCACTCTCAGGAGGCCAATTGCTGTGAATCCAGTGTAGCTGTGAACTCTCTCCCAGCAATTATGTGTATTTTTAAATGCACAAAAGTAAACAAGGACTCAAATTTTATAAGAACAAGCTAGCTCTTCTGATCTTAAACTATCAACAGATTTGACCGTTATAGTGGAACTGTCACTTCCAGACCTAGTTGGAAGTAGGAAATTGCACTAAAATAATGAAAGCTATTTAGAATATTTTGCTGAACCTGCAAGAAGTACTAATTGGCTGGCATCCATTTTATGAGACAGACAGGTATTTTATTCAGGGCTGATTTTCTACAGTTACAAATTGGGACTGTTAACTTGAAACTACTTTAAGAAAAACTCTAAATACAGGAGTATGTATGAAACACCATACTAACTGCCAGACAAGAAGAACCCAAAGAACCCATTGTCCCACACTGCTATATTTTGCCCAGGACATTTGCAAGGCAATATAAAATGCTTTAACAATATAATTACCCTCATCTGTCCCTGAGTATTTGGCCAGTGCCAGGGGATTTCACTCAGCTTTTCCTTTTGAAAGTAGCTTGTTCTGTGATTTCTATAGGCAATTATAATTTTCCCCCCAATAGTTACTGGAGGAAATAATACATGTTTCCAAGCAGCACCCCATGGAAACTGCTCCATCATATCTAAAATAAGGAAAATTGACAAGACTCAGTAACAGCCTGGAACAATCTGGAAGTCTCATCTACCTCTTGCCTTCTCTTTCCTATGTGAAATCATCTTGGAAACAGATGTCCATGATAAAACAGGTCAAGCAGGTTGCTCAATCTGCAAAATTTGGACTTTGCTGTTCCAAAAGGCAGCAATTCCTAAAACAAGAGCCTTTTTTAGGAGCAGTTGCAGTCAGCTCAAATAAAACTTAAAAGAACAGCAGGGGGAGGAACTAGAAATCTAGACAAGATGCTTGCTTTTCACTTTTCACTTTTCACATGTAGAAAACATGAAATGAAAAATAACCAAAACCAAGAGAATTTTCAAACGAGTTCATTTTTTCCTTTAATTACATTATGTTTCAGAGTTCTTTTGAGCACATCAGGTTATCTCATGTCATGCTCTTGCACTTACATTGAGTTCCTGGTTAAGTAACTCAGAAGAAAAAAGACTGCAGAAAAATGCAGGAGTATTCACAAACTGTAATGTACTGCTCCCAGTCCAGAGATGGGGAACTGACATGCTCAAGACTGCCCAGGAAACTGCAGTAGAGCTAAGAAATTACATCTACTCTCCCAGAACCTGATCCTGTGCCGCAGCCATGAGATTAACTACCCTCGTCCCAGCCTTCCTCTTTCTGTGCTTAAAAGCTGGGAATGGAGAGGAGGGTAAAACCTGCTGTTAGAAGGAAAGTTCCAGAAGGGAAAGTTTTGCCAACCTTTCCCAGCGCTTGGGTAAAGTGGAATGGCACTAATGTGACAAGATGGAGACTCCCTGTGCATATACATGCAGCCAGAGCACTGCATGTGTCCCTCATTTTCTACAGTGCCATGCTGGCTAGTGCTGCAGCTGGCAAATTAGAGGCAAGTGGGGAAGGCTTGGGGTTGATGGCATAAGCACTGGGCTAGCCCCCAGTACTGGGAGAGAAGAGGCTGCTCTGTGTTGGGAGCTGCAGCCCAGCAAGCTTCTCTTCCCACCAGGGTCCAGAAACGGCCGTGCTGAAGGGAAGTTTGCATCAGTCAATGCTGTTTGCTGATGAGCTTCCAGAGTTGTGTATCAAGTGCTTTTCCTGAGTTACTAAAGACCCCTGCAGTCAGAGTAACAGGCTGTAAGAATAGAATCAGCTCATGTCACATTTGAAATTAGCTGAAATTAGCTTGATGCAGTTGACAAGGAGAGTATGGCATAGCAGCACTCCAAACCTGCCTGGTTTTTCAAACTGGCAGAAACCAGCCTAACAAGATGCTGATGTCTTAGTGACTTCTGGCTCTCTTGTTTGCAAGCAGATTCACCAAACAGGCAAACCTTGGACCCTCCACCCAATAAACACCAAGGGAGGAAAAAGTGAGAACTCTATTTCTTGATCAACAAAATTAGCCTTCTCTTTCCCTGATTCTGTATGGAAGCTTTCAAATGAAAAACCCTATGAATTCTTACCTTTCTGCAGTTCAAACAACCACCCATGCTCATTTCTTCCATAACAAGTGTCTAATACACAACCAGCAAATCTAGAAATAGAAGTGGGCGTCATTATATTTTTCCCCAAGAGCAGCATAGGTCTTGTCTGCCCAAGGGACACTTGGCCTGTCTGCTTACTAATGAGTCTGTCTTGAAAAGCCTCAACCAAGACATCCATTAATCCTCCTTTTACAATTTAGCATTACTAAACCTCTCTGCTTTCAGCAAGGCATTATGCCCTGCATATTATTTCTCATACTATGTTTTTGACTAAATCATTTCATCATAGACTAAAGCTTCCATACCTTAGTCCTTTAAGTTTTTAAAGTAAGCTCTACATTGTATACACATTCCATGGCTAGAAGGCTTCCCACAGCCCAAACAGAACAAACAAAAAGGAACAAGGACTCACAACTCCTACATGCAGTCCTGCAAAACAGAAGAGATCATCAGGCAGACTGCTGAGAGCCTTCCTGTGCACGTACTTGCAGAGTACATGGGTATCTCCTGCTTTGAGGCTACATCCTGCAATTTGCCCCTAAGCCCTGAGCTGATAATTGTGTACTTCCCCCAGCCTAGGAGGTACAGGGATTTGGTTTTTAATTATTCACTTACCTTCCCGAGATAAGCCTGGAAAACCTCATGAGTTTTCAGTCACAGCTACTTAGCAACTATTTCACTAGTATCTTCTCAGCAGAAATAAGGAATGGGATGGCATCAATGGCAAGAACATTTCATAAACAGCAGGAAGAAGGAAAGGGGGCTTTCTCTATAGGCAGGAGTTCTTGTTAGTAGAGAGATATCAATGATGTCAGATGAACAAGCATGAGGTTTATACATTTCACTTCTCAGGACTCTCTCAAAATCTTCAAGCAAAAGTGCATTTTCACCATTGCATGTCTAATAATTTAAGGAAAGGAATAGAAATAAGGTCATATTTTTGGTATATTAGTTTTATAATAAAAAGCAAATATATATATATAAAATGGGTTAATTTGCATGAAGTAGTGAAATAGTTCATGTTTCATGCAGAGGGAATTGTATGAAGGCACATATCCTCTTCTGTCATGTGTCATAACATTTGTAGAACACTTATTTGGTGGTCCTATGGACACGTGGCTTACCTTTATGCATAGAGCTACCCACAATGCCAGACTTCATTCCAGAAATATTTTTAGACCTAGCAAGAACATCTGAGTAATTTTTAGCCACTTTAAATGTACTGGTTTCTCTCTCTATCCTCATTCACTTGGTCTTAGGGTTTCAAAAGCACATGGTTTGGAGGATTTATTATATGGGTCCAATGTATTTATTTTTAGTCTCTGAAGTGTATCTAAAACAGGTTCTCTGTAACATGTGCAAGACAAAAAGGGTTTTCTTGTCACAAAAGTGTAATGAACTATATAATTCTGTCTTGGTTTTGCTTGCTATAAATAAGGTACCAACACTGAATCATGGCAATAGAACCATTATGTTAGCTTCTTCAGCTGAAAGACTATCTCACAATTGGGCTGGTTGTATTTTGATTCTGTTAAGGCTGTTTATAGAATTCAATCTTATTTACAAAATGAGCACAAAATATTTAATTTATTTGATATTCTATTTGTCAAAATTATTTGATACTCTTTCAGCCAGCATTCCCAAACTTATTGTCTAATTTTCTCTGGCTTCTGCTGCGAACCTCATTGGTCCATGTGTTACTCTCTGGTCAGTCTGTTCTCATGCTCCACCTGTTTGTCTCCACCTCTGTGCCTTGATCAAATAATACCTTGGCCTTGCACCTAAATAGTTGAAATTCCTTTGTCATGTACGTTGCTCTGGACAGGGACATGCACTTAACTGTCTTTTGCCACCATTTAATAGGAAGTGTCAGGATCGTAAACACTTCCAAGGATGGCAATCCCAACCAGGAACAATGAAAATATAAATATTTGTGTAGTCAGGCAGCTGAGGGCTATGAGAGCTTTAGGGTAAGGTGTTACCACGCCCGTACATCCTTCTGCTGAAAGTCAGTCCCCCTGGAGCAGGGGTGGTTCAGCCGGACAAGTGAGAGCAGCACACTGACACTGACTCCAAGTCTTCACCTCAACCACCGATGAGGCTAAATGAATTCATAGCTGCATCTGCTGAGATCTAAATCTGCCAGAGCCTAGGGCTGAGTCTGTGGGTGTTACTATTCCCCTGACTCAGACAGAAATATCTCCCAGTGCAAATGCAGGCCTGAGCTTGGGCACAGCCCCAGAGCCTCTGCCAGGGTCCTCTCGCATGTGGCACTCCTTGAGGGTTTGGCACCCGCATGAGCAAGAGTGGCTGTCGGTGAGTAAGGGCTGCTGCTGGATTTTGGACTGTGATGCATTTCAGCAAAGCTGGGTTTGCCTCATTATCATGCACAGTGAAAGAGTTTATAGAGATGACATTCCACTTCAATTAAAACCATGTAAGATGGAAAAAAGTCACTGCCTAACACACGAGCAGGGATGAGATAGGGGACTGATGCTGGTGGGAGGCAGAGGTTTGGTTTTGGTTTGCACAAGACTTTAAGAAAAACATTTGAAAATGAAACCATTAAGATGCAGCTAAATTAGCATTTGTATGTACATTCAGACACTATTTAAAGAAGAAATATTAAAGGATTCATGTTATTTGTAAGAGCCTGAAGTCAAACTTTTGTCCTAAAAGAGCTCTATCTGGTTCATCTGGATGAAAGGTGCATCCCTATATTCAACACATAAAACCTTCCAGATGAGTCATTAATAGGGCTTTTACACTTGAGATGACTTCAACATATAAAAAGGAAGAAAGTATTACAAGATTTTCTGCCTTTCTACAGCACAAACACGCTACAGCCTAGACAGCAATTTCTGCATTGAGCCCCAAAACAAAATGATGTGGAACTAGACATCATTTACAGGGGCATCCAGCCATGGATGGATTTGAGCTGATGGCAAAACTAAAACAGCGTTAGGTTACTCAGAGTAGGCGTTCACTGCCCTGTGTGATGAAGGCACCCACCTGCATATTTTTAGTGGACACTCAGACACATCAATACTGTTGTCTTCATTCCTGGTGGTGGTAGGGACACAGTCAGACAAAGGGAATTCTTCTGTGACTGCATGTCCCTATATAGGCAAAGCATTCAGTCAAGTTGTAGTCATACCTGTTATTTTCTGTTTGAAACATCCCTGAGTTACACAGCTGGAGATTTCTGTCTGTCTTCTGGTATTAATTAAGCAATCTTCATTACTCTTCCAGGCTGGGCAACAGTGTTGTTTAGTATCAGCAAACTGAGCAGTTTTAATTTCAAAATCCTTGTGTTTACTCCCTTATTACAGTACTTAACACTTTTCAGTCAGCCAATACACCTTCGCACTTTAAAGAGGAATTAGGAATTTACTGAAGGACTGGATTCACCAGCAAGGAGAGCCACCAGTCTTGTCCTGCTGCACCCCTTCTATCACAGGGAAGGCTGACAACACGGAACCAAATAAGTCCCACACAAATGATTGCCTTGTGGCAGTGGAAGAGAGGATGCAGAAAAAACCCTCCCAGAGACACAGGCTGTCAGATCAGGGCCAGCACCAGGCACACCAAAATAGCCCATTATCCAGGACAGCAAAGTACTAGGGAGGCAAAGAATCCATGATCCAGCTGCCTGCTCTGCTGTGCTGGAGCTCTGGAAAACTGCCACTGAGAGAGGGGCCAGGGTGTGTGGAGCAGCAGGTTTGGCAGGGAAGGAGGTGGCTCTTTCCAGCAGCTCAGACACCACTTGCACCCCTCCTGTCTCAGCAACAGCTGAGTCAGGCAGGTGGCTTTCCAGGGCTGCCAGCCCCCAGCAGCTCCCTCTGCTACCAGTGCCCACCGGGGCTGCCACCAGTGACAGACCACACAGTCTGCCTCTACCATGACTCGTTTAGCTGTGCCTGCCTGGCACATCGTGGGATGAGGGAGAGATGCTCAACTGGTGCCAGAATGTTCCTCCTGCTCCAGACTCCCACATCAAACTGTCCATATTAAACCCACTTGAAATACCTACAGGTCTACACAGCTGCAATCTCAGCTTTCAGTCTGCAGCTCTGCTACTAAAAGCATCCTCATCTTTGATTAGCCGTAACTGGTTAACAGAAGTTACACCTAAAACAGCTTTGATACATCTGATACTCTTCATATCCCTCTAAGTCCACTCTCTTTATACAGTAGTCCCGCCCACAGCCAGCCCATGCCTTGAAAACACCTCCAGTCCCACCCTCCCAGAGGTAGCAGTACTCCCTGTTTCCTACACACATCCATGTGTCCAGGTCCACACTGTTCCAGGAACCTCAGTCCCTTTTACAGCTTGTATTAAGATGTTGATCTTACCCAACATCCCTGAGTTCAGCTGTTCTTGTAAAAATTCATGGCATTTGCTGGTAAATGCCAGTTTTTTACATAAGCAAGTAAAATTTACATACAGTCAAATTCCTGGAGGCTGGATTATGTGTGAGTCAAAATGCATATTTCTAGTGTTGCTGTATGTGCATCACTTTCTGGCTTCACTGTTGCCATCTTTCTCTTTTCCCTACAGACTGCTACTTTGGTCTCCAGGAGCTACAGGGAAGTGTTTGCCTGCAAAGCACATTCAGGTGAGTGGTGACTCAAGCCATGTGATTTCAAGGTGGCATGTGATATACTTGGGAGGGGGTACTCCTGACAAAAGACCTGGCACTCATCTACCTCTGACCATCAGAGATGAATACCTTCTTCAAAAATTCTCTACAAACACTCAGACAGGGGTAGTTAAGGTCCACACATGCTTGAGCTATTCTCTGTCACAGAATAGTTTGACTGCTACAAGAGAAAAAGTAATACTAAATTTGAATGCATCATTCAAACATATTCCTAGTTTTTTTAATATACCTAAATTACTGGAAAAGTCAGAACTATTTGATTGACATATCAGTAAATGGTTTCTCAGATACTTTCTTAGAGTATCAATTTTGCAATCAGAAGTATGACTTCAGAAATGCATTCTGTTCTTGAATTCTTCATTGAAGAAAGTAAAAAACAGCATATATTGTTTATAACCACCACATTAAATGACTGCCCCTTCTGCCTCTCCTAGAAAACATGAAAGTCTCTCTCTCATCTATTGCTATCTTCACTTCTGGTCAAGAATCTTGTTTGTTAGGGATGGTTTGATAACCTGGAAACAAGTTAATTTTTCAGGACAGGCACCTTCACTCCTCTTATGAACAAAAGGAGTATCTGGCAAAGAGAAGCACACAGTTTTGCCAGGGGTACTGAACACATAGATAAGTCTTTGGGTAACCCAGCTGAGTATCACCTGGCCATGCAGGGGGCTCCTTCTCTGCCAAGGATCTTTGTAAAAGCTCAGCATTGACATCCATGTACTCTCTTATATTCACCAGGTAGGTGAAAGGGGAAAACAGTCTTCTCCATACACACATGTTCATCTCTTTGCCTAATGGTCCCTTTGGACATTTAATGGTTTTGAAACTACTCCTGACTGGTGAGCAGTTCCACTGAAAACTTTATCCACTTTTTCAATAAAATACTAGCAGCAATTTGCAAAGGATTGCAAGATTCATCAGCTTGGCAAAGGTCATGACAGACACAGGCCCCAATATGAGTCACATGGACAAGGGGTGGCCTCTTGAAGCACAGAGGAACTTTGATGTAGAGGAGATTGTCATAGGTTCATCTCCTTGAGTGCCAAGGCATAAAATAATCTACAGAAGAGAAATAAATAAAAATGTAAAAATTGTTAGAGTTTGGGGTTAAGTAGGATTACTGCTGTAATATTAATTGTAGTCCACTTAGAAGATACACTTCCATCACAGTTGCAAGGATCAAGTCCCTGGGGCTCTAGTCTTGGGACAAAAAAAAGGCAGAGGAGAAGAAGTAGCCTCTTCTCTCTTTTCAAACTATCTCCAACAGCAGCTGCTTTTATTCTGTTGTTCCACACACCCACAGAAAAAGAAACAGGCTTAGTGAATCTCTGTACCTCAGAGTAGTTTACAAACCAAACTTAACACCACCACTGACAAATATGTCCTTCATACACTTCCATTAACTCTGGAAACAGTCCCAGAGCAACCACCATAGTTCCAAACAGCCCAAAAGGCAGAGCTGAAGTCAGGATCCAAATTTAGAGCTGCATGCTGTGGTTAGGTAATGAAAGAAGAAAGCAGACTTTCTCCTCTCTAGAGCCAAGAAGCTCATGCCCAGTGCATGATTTCAGGGAGTGACCTTCTCTTTATAAGGATAAATCCTAGTGCCTTCAAAAAATATTGGAAAGCAGAGGATTCACAGATGATGGCCCAATTGTCCCTGGTGTCCCAGGGTCTGCTAGAGTGACCCCAGGGACAAGCATGAGAAATGTTTGTGGAACACATGAGTTCACAGAGATTGCAGAAGATGCATAAAAAATTGAAGCACCTACTTTCTAAGCTATCTTGTGCCTTGGATATACTGTAACATAACAAACCAATGATACATGTGACTTCTTAAAACAGCATCTAACTAATCCACAGCACAGTTTTATGCCCTTCTCTCAGCTTGCTGTCAATTTTATATTCACATTTTCTATACGGCATCTTTCTATTACTCATGACAGCCCCATCAGTCACAAAATCATATTACATATTCAGGAAGACTTTGACAGCTGAAAGAATTTAGCAAAGGACCAGAGAATGCTTAAGTAATCTGTTCATATTTTATCCAGTCCTACAAAGGCTGAAAGATCAACTGAAGTTTTGCTGTTTTGATGAGCCTCCTAAAAATTCTTGGGAGTCCAGGCATAGTCCATGTACTGACACAAAGAGCAGAGAAATTTTGTGCTGAAGTCATTGTGTCAATAAGGAGGTACACTGGCACTTGAGGGGAACTTTGGGAAAGCAGATCAAACCTCTGCACTATATAATCTTGTCTCTTCTACCTTTATGCCCTACAGTCATGGATTTTTCTTCACTTACCTGCACAGCAGGCATGAGTGCTGTTGATAAGTAGTAGAAGGCACCCAGCCCTGTAAAAGGCATTAATTCTTCTATTACATGGAGGAGTATATAGATAATAGACAGATTTACTGAGCTTTCTCTTCAGCTTTAACCTTCTATTCTGTAACATTTTCACCCTCATAAAAAAGGTCATGGGCACTATCTGTTATACACTCTAAATCAACCAGTAATACCAAACCAAAATACAACATTCTTCCAGTAACATCTGTCATATGTCATGGAATGACAACCATGAACATATCAAAGCAATGTCCAGGACATGAGAATAAGCCTTGTAAGGTGATGATGTCAGAATGATCTCTGATAAAAAGTCCTGTATAGTCCCTGTTATCCTAATCAGATGATGGACTATGGCCTCTGAACTAACCAGAACTTTGTCCTCTCTTCTCCTGTTACGTTCCTGTTTTATCTGTGTCCAGCTGTAATTCAGATAAAGCTGATGGAGTTGTGGAGGCTACCTGTCTTCTGCTGATCCACGGTCTCAGTTGCTATAGAGACCAGCTCTGGAAGCCATGGAGGAGCATGGGAGAGAAGCCACCCACAGGCTCTCCACTGGCGGGCTCTGGCAGGGCCGTTCTCAGCACGTACTGAGAGAGTCAGGTTCGGTCTCTGAGGGTGAGGAAGAGTCAGCAGGCGCTAACCCAGTGACGCACGAGGGGGACTTGCACACACAGTACATTGCTATCCAAAGAAATTCCAGGTACTACCGATCCATGAGGCTGCCAAACAGAGGGAAAAGAAAGACTTCGAGAGAGGCAACGCACATGCAGCATGCTACAGGTGAGTACTGACCCAAACAGCATTATGCTTCTTTTTCCAGTGAGATTAGGAACTAGAGGAGTCAATAGAACAGAAGGACAGGAAGATAGAAAGCAGCTCAGCTGTCAGCACATAACAGAACACCCCTGCCCTACAGCACAGTGGGCAGAGGAGTGCCATCCTTCTTTTTTCAGCTTGGAAATATAAAATGGTTGGATGTTTAAAGACATTTCATGACAGAGAATCCAAATATATGTGGGACTCTGCACTGCACCCCTCTGCTCTGCAGGAGAAAAATAACTTAGAGAAAGACATGAAACTGTCAATGAAGCAGGGACTTTAGCATACAGAAATAAATGTTCAAAAGTAAAGAAAACAGTCAGCAAAACCAGAGGAAACTGCAATAGTTCCTTCTGAGGGACAAACAAGACTTCTGTGAAAGTGCAGTTACTGCTACTTTGCACTGAAGAGAGCTGTAAGAAACACCTAGGCTCCCTTTTAACAAGGAGGTTGAAACAACAGGAGCACTATCCGGAACATAGATGCATTCAGCCATGGCTTCAGTAAAAAAGGAATGTGTTGGCTCTCCCTGACTATGAATAGTACAGAGCATTACTGCAAGGCCAGGCTGGAACCAGGCATCTTTCAGGTGCCAGAGCTGGAACCAGGCATCTTTCAGGTGCCAGAGCTGGAACCTTGTCTGAGCAGCTGTCTGTGAAAGAAGCAAGGGAAAGATAGGAGAAATTAAGAGAGTGCCAGGAGATGAGCTACTGCAACACACTGAGAAGCATTGGAAACAGGGCTGCATGAAGGAAATTGAGGTGGTTCTAATCTAAGTCCAAAACAACAGAGACCTGGAACTGGGAACAATAGAAAATGCCCTTCACTTCCATCTCCCTGATGCTTCAAGAAACTGAATTTTAAAACTCCTTCACAGCAAAGTGACCTTATCCTATTTTCAGGTTATAATCTAACAGAATCAATGCTCTGGACCATGAGCTTTGGATAGCTGGTGATATACAATCAAGATGATACACCACTGCTTATGTTCCACTGCTGTGCAAACCACTGGAAGCTATTGCTTTGTTTTGTAGCAGTAAAGCCACCTCTTCAGCTCCTGAAAGTAGATCAAGTTCCTTAAGAAAAAAAAAGAACAGACATCCTCCACCCCCCAAATAAAAGGGGTGTGGGAAATGTCCCCAAGAAAATAGGTGTGTCCTGCCTCACCAAGGGAGCCGTGCAATTTCAGTATAAAAGTCCATTCAACCCTGTGGCACAGACAGAAGGAAAATTCACTCCTTTCTCCAAGTTTGCAAGCAGACAGCAGCAAAGAGCTCCTGTTTAATATTCTGCTACTGTTGCAAGGAAGTTTGTGACAAACTGAGTGTTGCCTATGCCAGAGCAGAGCTGCTCTCCACCCTGTGGGTGCAGACAGGACCAGAGCAGAGCCACCCTCTCGCCACCTCCCAGGGCAGAGCTAGCACAGCACAGACACGCCCTCTCTCCCGTTCCTGGGTGTCACAGCTGCCGAGGAGGTGCTCACCCCTGTGATCTGCAGCTGGCAGTGCAGCAGCACCAGCACTGAAGGACTCACCTTCTTCATAGACCTGCAGCATCATGGTATCAGGATGTTGGCAGAGGAGGACACCCCTTGTGTCTTGGCCTGTGTCATTGAGGAAGGACAAGCTAAGAGAAGGGCTTCTCTTAGCGACTCATTAGAGCATCCACAATGCTGACCTGTACTTCTGTGCCACTCCCCTCCCTGTATTACCACTACTGAAACAGGACTGGTTCCAAACAGGGCTTTTCCTTCCATGCCTGCAATTGTTCAGCAAGCACACTGGGGAACGTGTCTCTTCTCCAGTCTGTACAGCAACACCTGGGCTAGGAGCAATAGTTCTTTCTCTGAGGCAACTGTAGCAAGTCCTCCTAAGAGCTACAGTCTTTAAATTCAGCTAGGATTGTGTGAGCAGTATTTCTGCTCTCTCTCTTTAGTTCCTTGAATCCATTCCTTCTCCCGAAACTGGACAGTGAGTGCTTCTAAACCAGCCCCATTTGAACTTCTGACAGCATTTGCTGACATGCATGGAAGCAAGGGATGGATGAGCTATTTTATATTGCCTTCCAATCCATTTGAACATCAGCTGTCCAAGAATGTGACTCAAGCTCAAATGTTAACCTCTTCTCATTTTGCTTAGGGAACAACTGGAGGGGAGGGGAAGGCAAGAAGACAGGAAGAGACAGAAAAGACAGAGTAGGATACAAAATGAGAAAAATAAGGACTCAAGAAATGAGATCACCGAAAAGCCATTTAAAATTATCTAAATCCAACTCAGGGAAGGCTTCCATATAAGCACCCTTTGCACCAGTCCAGCTTTGGCTTATAGCCTAGGACCTGTAAAACATAATAGATGCTTTTCTTTAACTGGAAAAAGAATTGTTGAGTTGTTTTGGTTTTTTTAAGCAATCTTTGACAGAACAATAAAGTGTTTAAACTATTCAAAGTGAATAACGCAAACTACTATTTCATAAGGCCTTGGCTCTATTTTAGGAAGTCTTCAAACTCTGGATGTCATCCCTTCCCTCTGAAAATTTATTTAAAAGGTGCATCAGAACCCTGCTTCAGTCAGGGCACTGACCTGACTGTCCTGTCACCAGTGTGAAAGATAAACAGATTTATGACTTAGACCAAAATGTTTCTAATAAAAAACAGCAACGCCATTTATCAACAAGCCTCAAACAATGGGAGATTTCATTTGAAAAGTGAGATGCATCCTCTCCTGCCAACTATTGCAGTAGTAAGCCTTGGATTTAATGCAACTTTGACTCCCTGTGAAAGGAGCAGTGGTTCATCTGAGGGAAATTGGAGAAGTAATTAAAAGTAAAGCTCCTCTCTCGCCAAATCTAACCTTGATTTATCTAGTAAACTGAACATCTTCAGAATGAAAATGCAGTAAAGCAGAGCAGTAATGAAGCCTTGATTTGGCAAACCCAATATTGGAATGCACAGGCACACACAGCTGAACATTTTCTGCCGAAATAACTGCACTGAAAATCACTCATGTTGGGATCCAGCCTGCAGTGTGAGAGTGCTACTCCCATACATAAGAACTGGTACCCTAAATCCAACTCCACCTTTTCTCAGCTGCATTTGCATTTTACAAGCAGATGACACTCTGATCTTGTTTGAAAATCAAAGATAAAATGTAACCACCTTTGTGTCTTGTGGTTTTCCTGTTGCCTTTGGTGTCAGCAAACCACTACATACAGTAAAGGTAAATTAGGAAAATTACTGTTTTAACACCCTCTTGGCTTTCTCTTATGTCACAGGTTCACTCAAAAACTACGAGCCCATCAAAGAGCCTCTGAATGTTTTACCACATAAGGGATCACCATCTCCAGCAAACTCTGATCCAACAACGTTCAATGAATTATTGATTCAAAGGTAAGGAGATTCCCATGCAGGGTATTCCCCATGCCTTCCCTGAAAACTACTCAGTGGTGTCAGAGTGAGAATGCTTCTTTTGGGAAGGACAGCTGGACTAAGCTGTAGCTCTGATCCATGCCTTCTCACCTTGACTTGTGGTGCTGCTTTCAGCCTTAATGATTTCTACAGCAGAGTATTAGCATGGTGGTAAAAGGGTCTTATCAATGTGCATTTGGGGAAGACAGTGAAGGAAAGAGGAGGAACAAGAAGACAGTGGGGAAGATGGAAAAAAGGGGAATGTGATGCAGGATCACCCAGCAGTGTTAGCAAACTGGGCAGACTGCCTTAAGCAGTTTCTTGAGGATAAGGAGAGCCTGTGAGCATTTTGTTATGGAACACCCCAGCATCAGGGTAATCCCTTTCTCGGCCTTCATAGAGAGCTATTCTGAAGCCTGTTACACAATCCTGCATGGAAAACAGGATTTTATAGCTGAAGAAGTAGCTACAAAAATTTTTTTCTAAACCATCCAGACTTTTTGTTTGCTTTTTGCTTTAAAGAACTGATAAGCAACAGAGGCTTTCAATGAGGTAGTCATTTTTGGCTTAAATCCCTCAACAACAAAGGTCCAGCAGAAGACCCTGGTCCCATAACTCAGAAATTTACATACATCCCATAAATCTGCCCTCAATCCTGCTCTCTTGCCACCGTAGCTAGGCAGAGAAAGGAGCAGCTACCTATCCCTACATTTTCAAATATAAGTGAGGTTTTCTCCCACACTTATTCTCCAGCTACTCACCTCCTGTGTGTATAACTGTGAGATAGTCCCTCCTTCTATTGTAGAACAAGCTGGAAGCAGTAAGCACTTGTCCTCTAAGGGTGCATGCATCCTGCTGCACTGTCTGGTCCTAATTACTGAGACCAGCTGTGTTGGGGTAGTACAGAGTGCTTTCCCAGGCACGTTTCCCTGTGGAGAGGACTCCAACACAACCATTTTAGCCAAATGTCAAGTTGGATTTAAATAAATTAATTGCCTTGGCTAAAATTGATTGCCCCTTGGCCGTAAACTGAGCATATGAAATGAGACAGCCACAGTCTGCTGCAATGTCAAACCTATCTGTCATCCTTTCCTTGGAGCATAATCATCACTGTCAGTCTGACATCCTGACACTGGCACTTAGGCAGCTCTGAAATGTGCAATTTCTGATTCTCCCTGGAGCTGGAAACAATGAGCCTGTGCTAGGAGTTAGTTGTATCAAAGATGCTGCTGTGCACAGAACCTGTCAGGTCAGTACAGGTTCTAAGTCATGTCTGCTATAAGCAGGCAGTCCTGCTGAATGGCATCTCTTGAAATTCAGCACAGAGATTTAACAGAGAATGAGACCCAAGTTCCAGCTCAAATTCAACCCATGTTCTCCTTCCTTCTCCAAAAGATCAGTTGTAATTTATAGGAGAATCACTAGAAATCTGCAATGGGAAAGCATGCAAGAGCCTAAAAAAATGCCATTATTTGTAGTAATCAATAGTATCTCACTTGTATTTGGAAAAAATGGCCATTGTGCAGATAATACATTTAAAATATTACTGCTGGTCTCAAGAAATACATTTAATTTCTCCCCAAAAGAATAAATCTGGTGCCTGCCAGCTGACCATTCTGCTGAAAGCAGAAGCTAGCAGTTCTGCAGAAGAGACAAACCAGGACTGGGAAGATCCATGACATTCTCAGGAGTGGATCACCACAGTCCTGAGGGCAAGTGGGCCCACAGTGCTGCATCTCTTCACATTCACAAGCATGCTACAGCAGCCATATAAATTCTAGGGCTGGGCAGTCACAATCCCTTCTCCTTGCATGAAGATAACCAGCAGGTCTGACACAAATGGATTCTTCACAGGCAAGGATGTCATTTCACATATAGCCATGCTACATAACTCAGGGTAGAAAGTAAACACAGCTGGGGAACATAGTGAAGAGCTCAGGTAAAGGAATTGTCATCGGCATTGTACTCAGATGGGATTTTGGTTTGAATCTACATGTCTTTCAAAGCCCTGAGAATAGTAGAGTAATTCACTGATCTCACAACATTGATGTCTGAACACAAGATGTCCTCAAACATTATTGCTGGTGCTCCAAACTCTGGATGGCCACGGGCCATCCATAAGATACTTCCTAAGAGAGTTTTTATGCCTAACTATGCTCAAATGATCTTTTTTCCCCATGACCTTTCTCTTACATGATCTCCAGCTCCCCCTAAGCACTCTAGAGCTCTCCACAACATTCCATGGCTTCCTCTCAGTCTTGCCCATTGTACAAAGGCCCAAACACCTACAATGACAAGCCACTTCCCAACAACTCAGCTGACTTGCCCTGACCATATCAGTCCTGAGCTTCTAGCACAAATTCTGCTTCCCAGAATAACCAGAGCCAAAGCCCTGGGAGGAGCTGCACTCATAAAAAGCTGTTCTTTCACTGGGATCAGTCCTTCCAGCTCCAATGTGGCAGCAGCTGTGCAGAGATCATAGAAAGCTGCCACAGAAGATACATTGGAAGAGAAAGTCAGTGTGAAATTTCACTTTTCAAAGCTCATGGAGGCCATTGGTATACCAGTGCAGAGCAACCTATTTCTTTACGCTGCTTATGAGACCTCCAATTCAAATAAACAAGGACCATCTAAAAACCCTTTGGTCACATTTGATCTGAGGTCAAAGAATGGAAGTGCTACAACAATGAATACAAATAGTCACCTCCAGCAGCAAGAGGGAATCTAGCTTGTTTGAATTCCTGCAAATACGTGTATTAGAGAGAAGCAGAGCACACGTGAAATAGCACAGCACGCTGAAGGGTGCTCATGAGTGTGGGTCAGCATCCCTTAGCCCAGCACTCTCGGTCCTGGGCAGCAGAGGGCACTGCTCTTATAGCCTGATTTAACCAGAAGGGCAGGAAAAGCCTCTGGAGAGTCCAGGACCTGGATTGCAAAAGGATTTATACCATATTTGAGCAAGTTTCCTTCTATTTATGAAATACATTTCCTTAAGTTACCTCCTCATTATGCTGCCAATGGTGCTTCAACTTGCAAGTGGTGAAGTCATGAATAGCTGGTGCAAACACCTGTTGACGAAATCTTTAAATTTTGTTACTCTACAACAAATTTTTGTTCTTTCAGAGATAAATAGATTTTTTTCCTATCCCTCTTTTTGTGCAATCTGCATCCTGAAAAGTGTAAGTCTATTTGCAGGGAGAAGTATTTTAAAAACCAATACATTTTCAGTAAAAATAGCCACTGTAGGTATTAAAATGTCATTACTGTGAAAATCTCATATTTTACAGGATCACACAAAATAGCAAGCAATAACATACACAATTCTAATAAAGCATCCTTCCAGCATACAGCCAATGCAGATCCCAATCCCAGCCTGCCCACCTATTCCACCCATTCTCTGCTTGCCAGGCTTTTCAGCCCACTTATATTTTCATTACTGTGCAAGGTCTCTGCTTTGCCCTCCAGGTCTCCCAATCTGATCTGCTTCATCTGGACATGCCCTGACCCCCAAGTTCTCCATCAATCTCTTTGTTTCACTCCTTTTCTATCAGCTTCAACTTGTAATTCCCCAGACAATTTCCTCAGCCTACTACTTACCAGACACATTCTTCTCACTTTCCCACCTGTGGCTCATATCTCAGTGTTCTTTTGGTCCACAGGCTCTTCACCATTTGGCTCCTTATACAATCTTAGTAATCCATCCCTCCTCCTAGCTCCAGTGCCAAATTTTAGTCTCTTCCTATTCACCACTTCCTGAAGCATCCAGCTGTGGGTGAGTTCCTCTCTTCATAGCAATCCCCTGGTCCAGAAGCAGACCTCTTCCTCGCCATGCTTGAGTCTTGCTCCTTCTGTTTTTCAGTCAAGTAGATTTCTCATCATGCTGATCACAGACATGGCCTTTATTCACAGTGCCTAGATCTGGACCAGGCAGCTTTTACAGCTACAATATTGGAAATTCTCTCAGCCCTCAGCACAACACACATTCTCTCCATGGGCAGGAGCTCAGGAATTTTAGGTGCTAAAATCTAAGTCTAAAATTTGTGTGCATTGTGGCAGTGGAAAAGAGCCTATAATTCTATGGATTTTCATGAGTGTGAAGAAGATAAAACCCTTGCAACCCCAAAATGTCAATTTTGCATATCAACAGAAAGCAAAGTTTCTTGAAGGAGAGAACAACAGGGATCCAATAATATTTTCCTAAGTCTAATAAATAGTTAATTTTTTTAATATATAAAAAAACCCTTGTCTCTGACAGATGGTCAGTAAGTAAAAAGATAACCCTGATGATTATGAGCATCTAAATGTTAGAAGCACATACAGATCTCACGAACGGAATTTCTGAACATTTTTAGTTATTGGTAAGGCTGCCAACAGATATAACTAAGGTGTTTTGATGAAAGATTAAGGAGCCTCAGAAGAGCAGATATGTTCCTAGGCTTTAGGATCTAAAAATACTAGGGATGAGAATTTCTGCCTGTCTACCATTAAAAAGTCAAAAATCAGGAACAGAAAGTGCCAAGATATACTGATTACCAAAATCACTGTTAAAATATACACATGAACAGAGGGAAGCTGAATGAAACTGAGGTATGAAGAAGTCCTTGACTAGGTATAACATTCAAATCTATTAGTAACTTCACACTTCTCAATAATTTGGTTAGCTCAGATTTTAAAAGTGCTTCTTACCTCATCTTGTGGCCTTTCGTGGTGTGAAACTCCCACTGACTAGAAGAGTTTGGGGGATTTTTCATGAATAAGATCTGCTGGGCTGCCTCTTCTGTTTTTAGTTTCTAGAAGAGGAGATATAATTTCTAAAAATTGCTATAAGACAACATTTAGAAAATGCATTTAAATTTCATTTGAAAACAAGCTCTTTGCACAGCTTTATTCTGAGGATCGCTTTTGATTTGAAATACACATAATAAATCTTAATTCAAATGATTACTCATTTTTCAAAATTACTAGTGCCTGAAAATACAAACCAAGATTGGGAATTCATCCCTCAAGCGTAACTTAAATGAGATAATTGCAATAAACTAATTATAAACTCTCATCAATCATCACATTTTTAACACAACGTGGACCAGGTCAGCCAGTATTTCAAATCTTTTCTAGCAGCAGTACAGCGAAGCTGGAGACAGTCTGCAGCAACAGAAGCCCTTCTTTGCAGAATACATGCAAGCTCAAACCCCTTCCCTTTGTCCACAGGGAGCTGAACCATGGTCATGCCCCATGTCAATAGAGCATGGCCACCAAGGATCCTCTCCAGTGCCTTTATGCTTACAGACCCTAAGAGTTCCAGAGAAAAAACTGGGATTGGGTCTGTTGGGGCATTGCATGACTTCTGTCACCAATAGGGCACCACATAGTGCTGCAGGAGAATTATTATGGGGCTTTAAGGTATATTGTTCCAGTGGTCAGATTCTTTCTTTCCTCCTACAACTAGACCAGGAATTCTAGGATTAATTAAAGAGATTGTAGTGAGAAAACTGGTTTGTCATCATGAGTTCGTGCTGATTTTGGTAACTGGGGAAAAACTCTTTAGGCTCTGGATCAAATTGCTTGTTGTTACAGAGAGAGAAAAAAGTACACTTCCTCTAAACTCCTACCTCATGTTTAAGATCAGGTGGAGTAGAAACCTCTCCAGGCCTGAGCCTGCCATTTCACAGCAGTGAAAAATTATCCAAGGTGGCACTGCCACGGTCTTGACATCTATCTGCACGTCTGCCACTTCTGCTCTGTTGGCACTCACTTACAGCTCACTCTGTAGTGAGACAATGCACACATACATCTAGTTCCACCAAAAAAAGAGAATCATTTTCCAAGAGTTTAGCTGCCCAGACTTGCTAACTGTGAATGGGATAAGCTTGAGTGAGTGCAGGCATAAAAGCAGAGGTAGATATTTGCCTCAGGGAGTTGAGTGAAAAAAAAAAAAACAAGTAGAATTGAGCAGCTATATCAGCCTAAATTACATACAAAATCCTAACAATTGTGGAAATAGGGAGTATCTTATAGCTATTCTACTTCACAGAAATAGTTCAGTATTGACTGACTTAAAGTAGTATCTGGTGAATAGGGCATTTAGCATGTTCAAGAACCTTTCTGAGTGAGCAGAGAAAGCAGAGCAGCTCCAGAAGACACTGACCTGCCCTGGAACAGGCAGTAACATGTGGGATGCAAGGGAATAATACATCTCTGACTCTGACCTGGATCCCCCACTCCCAGCGTGAAAATCCCAGTCACCAGACCACTCTAACAGAATCACTTGTTTGTCTGACTTTAGTTTTTGTGTCAAACTTTAAAAGCTTTCTGTTTTGTCCCCAAACAGAAAAGCAAGACTTAGAAAATCCCAGCAAATTTTGTAGGACAGAAATATCTCCTTCTTGCTAAATATAATTTTTTTGTTCCAGTCCCATGAGTACTGGGAACACTCTGTCACCTCAGTTGGGAGAAAAAGTATTTCTCAGTATTTCTTGTTTTGTTTATGGATATTCTCTGTTACAAGAATAAAACTGGGAGGGAAGGAAGAACAGCATATTTGAAAGATCAAATTACAATTAGAAAAGAAACAGTCCTAAAGGAAGGAAAAGTAGAGTTCACTGGTCATTGCAATGCAGTGTAACAGCTCTCTGAGACACAGAAACACAAGCTGGGCCTGCCATGGCTACAGGGGATATTTCACTTCTAGCTGGTGTTTTACCTCTTCAAAGCTTCCACTGTGTTTATTATCATTATTGCTTTCTGTGATATTTTCAAGTTTTCATCTCAGACCAAAAGTAAAAAGCTCTGGAAAAAGTGAAAGAAAAGGGAAGACAGGCAGGATCAAATTACTAGTTATGGGATCAAAAGAAGATGCTTTCTCTTTCTGAATATTTTTCATAGCATGACCCAGACATTTTTCTAAGAAGAAATTTCAATTTCAAACAGATTTAACCCTTGAAAGAAGAAATGTGAGGGGTTAGGAATCTGTTAAACTCTTAAATCACACTTCTAAAAGATTTGTATTTTTTTTAGTTAATACATACAAAAGTTACATTTAGATATATGTTCATTCTAGTAGTATCAGTTAAGAGCTTATACGCTGATTTCACTTTGCATTCCTCACTGCTCTTGTCCTTCCCTTGAGAAAACAGTAAACACCATATCTGATTTTCCAGATTTCAGGGTAATGAAGAGACTCCCTTTTTCTAAGAAATAAGTTTTTTAAAAGCCTACCCACTCTCTAAAACCCTTGACAATATTCTTGCCCTGGCAGCAAGCCACCAAAAAATGAGCTTCAGATAGTTGCTGCTGCTTTATCCCTTCCACAAGGTTTTGGCCTCCCCCACACTCACCTGGCTGCCCCAACCCTGTAATGCCCAGTGTTTAATGGCTGATAATGCATACTGACCATCTATCCAGTGACAATGTCAGCCACAGCTCTCAGGCTCTCATCCTCCTCTGTAAGTACATCACAGGCTCCAGCTCTCACCCCCACCCTGGTATTTCCTTTCAGTTCCTTTCCTTCTGACCTCCTGGTCAGGGACTGCACAAAGACCACACTTGCAGCCCTCTCTGAGCCCTCAATGACATTTCCAGCTGTTTTCCTTTCCCATTCTGTTTCTTAATGACTTAACAACTGAGCTCTCCTGTGTGCCAGATCTAGATCTAGTTCACATAAGCTGAAGAAGTTTCTCTGGACGTATTGTCACGTGCTGATTAAAAGCTATACTGATATATCATTTAGCAAAACCAATATAAAAATTGTAAAAAGGAAGCCATTTTACACATACAGACTAACACAAGGATTCTATGTTGTTGCATAAATTACTTTATCACATACAGAAAAAAATCATGGCAATTTACGCAACAGGGAGAGAGCAAGCACAAGGAATAGCAGAGCATTTTTCCTCTTTAACTCCTCAGTTGCAACGTGGTGCAGATGACTTTTTTTTTTGCTGAGGGTTACTAACATGTGGTGAAGAGCTGCACCCAGCCTGTCCACAACCACTTGGACTGATGTAACCGTACTCTGGAGCTCAAGAGATTTTATCCCTGAGGCAGAAAAACAATTACCTGAACGAAGACAGATATGGATTACTTGAGTACTGAGATACTTACTTCCTAAACGAGGAAATATATCCTTATGGAAGTAGCGACGCTAAGGAATGGGAGATGAGGGAAATGACCGAGCGGGTGCGAAGCCCTGCCGGAGAAGGAGAGGCGAATAGCAGCCAATCCTGTGGGGTAATCAAGAGTGCGCTTCCCGGCAGGAGGGATTAGGCTGTGTTTCCCAGTTACATTCCTCCATCTCAGGGTTTCACTCCTGGAGAAGAAATGCACCATATGCACCAGATCTGGAAGCAGTTCAGGAGAACCCCCCTCTGCCACCCCCTTTCCTCCCTCAAAGCCGGCGCCATCCACACATAAGCAGAGAGGTGCAGGGGATGGGGGGCAGCGCTGCGCCCCGGGGCTGAGGAACGGGAGGTCAGTGCCGGGGCAGGACCCCCTCCCGGTGTGGGGTGGCCGTGCATGGAGGAGAGGGGCTATGGCATGAAGTGGGACGGGGTGTGTGGGTGCTCGCTGGGGGAGGGTGCCTTGCTGGGGAGGGAGGGAGCGACCGGAGGAAAGGGCTTCCCTACATCGAGGGAAGAAGCCCCTCTGCAGGAGCTGAGGGGGGATGGAGGTAGGGGAGCCTGTGAAGGTGGGGGCCCTCTGGGGCAGGAATTGCTGCCTTTTGGCGGGGCCCTTGGGGAGGAGGGAGCCAGCCTCCCGGCGGAGGAGGGACCTGCGCTGGAGGGGAACCCGGGCTCAGGTCTCTGCGGGCAGGAGTACCGGGACCGGGGTGGGGGCCTCTGAGAGGGCAGCTTGGGAAGGAGAGGAAGGACACGACACCTGAGGGGTCTGCGGGGGCTCGGAAAATATTTTGGTGGCGTTAAAAGGGTCTGCAGGGGGGGCTCTGAGAAGCTCTGGGGGAACTCAGGGGTCAGGAGGGAGCTCTGAGATCTCCGAGGAACAGGGGCTGAGAACTGCCGGGCTTTGAGGGGTTTCGGGAGGGATTTGGGGAAGACTGAGGGAGATCCGCCGGCATTTGGCAGAACTCCGTGGAGCCTCGGAGGAAATCTGGGAACGAGGAGAGAGGCTGCAAGGAGCTAGGGGAGCTCTGAGGGGCTGGTGGAAGACCGCGGGAAGATCTGAGGGGATTTTGAGGGGGTCTCTGTGGGGAAAATCTGTGGAGAGGCTTTGAGGAGAATCTGAGGGGAGGCTCTGAGAGGATTTTGATGGAGAGCCCGTGGGGATGCCTGACGGAAGGTCTGAGGGGAGGCTCTGAGGGGATTTGAGGAGGCTGTCTAGAGATTTTAGGGGAGAGCCATGGGGACGCTTTGGGAGAAGTGGGTGTCTGAGGAGAGACTCTAAGGAGACCAGAGAGGCTCTGAGGAGGCTTGGGGGCTCACAGGGGGGCCGGGCTGTGGGGGCGCCCCGGGGGCGGCTGCAAGTCCCCTCTCCCTCCCGTGCAGGCTGCTGCCTTCCTACCCCCGTTACCGTGGCAACCGCCCGGGCTCCCCCAGCCCCGCACCGCCGCCGCCGCTGCCGCCGGAGCTGCTGGGCAGCCGCCTGCCGCCACCGGCCATGGAGCTACTGGCCGCGGCCCTCAGCGCCGCCTGCGCCTTCGACCAGGACGGCTCGCCGGGACAGCTCACCAGGTGAGGGGGCTGCTGAGGGCGGGGGGCGCGGGCGCGCGTAGGGGCCGCTGTCCCGCCACTGTTCTGAGGGCGCCTCCGCCTCTCCGCAGGCCCCCCCCCGCCGCTGAGGAGACCCCTGCCGCCGGCACGGGTGCGGCACCGCCCGCACACCCCATGACAGCCGACTCCTGGAGGAACCTCATCGAGCACATCGGTAAGGAGCCGTGCCCACCGCGGGATGTCCGGCCGCCGCTGCGGCCTCACACAACTTCGCCGCTTCTCCCGCTCCCCGCACCGACGGCGGCACAGCAGCCCCTAGAGGTGCCCTCAGCCCGGCCGGGCTGCACCTGCCGGCCCCCTGAACCTCCAAACCCAGAGCTAAAGACAAGCGGTGCACAGATGGGGGGAGTTAAGGGCGGGGTAAGGGCTTGTGCTGCAGGTCCCCAACTCCCTGTCCTTGCTGGGAACCCTCTCACCGTCCTTACTGTGGCTTTTTGAGGTCTCTGGGGGCATCAGGTTTGCACGTTTTCCGGCAGTGGATTAATGCTATCGCAGAACAGCCTAACCTTGTTCACAAATAATGATTATTCTTGTCATTTCGAAACAATTAATCATTAAGGCTACCCCAAGCTTTCTACTAAAATATGATTTTGCGTACTCCAGAAGGCATAAGACTAAAGTATTTTTTTCACTCATCCCGTTGGACATTAATTGCATGCACCAGGTTCTGCATCTATTCAGTGTAACAGCCACTGGCATAGCACTTTGAACACAATAATAAGTTATTTTGTCCTTTGTGGTCTCTAAAAAGGCAAAGTTGAGGTTATCTGGGTGACTATGGAGGAGAGGACTGTTAAGCATTTGCTCTTATGGTATTTTCTTTTTTATCTTTATCTTTTGTGGGATGGGGGGAGAACCTCCACAGCTTGTTTCTTGCTTTCCCACATCAGAATTGTGACGTTCCTCAAGGAATTTCATCAACAGCAAAGCTAAATCCCATCCTGAGGCAGGTTTTATGGTGGGAATATAGAAGCTTTGTTTTTAAACACTCCTGCTCAGTTTCAGGAAATAGAATCAACATACTTGAATCTAGAGGGTAGGAATGCAGCACTTAGCATGGGAAAATGGAACATATAACTCACAAGCAGCATGGCAAGCCTCCCTGGCAGAAATGAGAAGGCTTCTTAGGCTGTCTCTGCTGTTTGGTGTCAGGCTGTGGCATGCAAGGCTGATTCTTGGTACACCTGATGCCTCTGGCACAATGCTGGAGAAGGAGGCTGGTGTGAAACCAGCAGCCTGCCAGCATCTGTCAGACAAACCAGCTGAGTTTGAGGCCTCCTGGAGGAAAGTGGTGAACAATTTGTGTGAGTGTTGCCAGATCTGTTACCTGGTTTTGGCTGTGTAGATACTAACCTACCAAGGGAGCTGTGTCAAAACACTGTCAGTTTACTGGGACTGTGCACCTCAGAGGTGAGATAAAAATACTAAAACTAGCAGGAGTTCAGAGCAACCCAGTTGCTATTTTCTATATATTTTTATGTGCTGTGTATCAGAGGGAAGCTGTGCAAAACTCTGCACACATCAGTGTAACTGCAAGTGTGTTGCACCTTTATGGAGGAGACTGGGTTTTGACAATCTTAGGTGTTATCTTTACCCCACCAGAGATGTAGCATCAAATGGCTGGAGCTCACTCATTCCTTCCCTCCCTCCTGAGACATTAGTGGACTCTTTGCCTGAAACTGGAGCAGAGAATTTCAGAGAAAACCTCTCTGGGCCTCCTGGGATTTTACATAGCTTTCAATGCAATAACGTTTACTTTAAGAGCACTGCTAACTCTCTAAGGCAAGGATTTCCACAATTAGTAACTAGTTTTTCAATTCCCTTCCCAGCTTTTAAGAGAGCTGGGAAGGGAGACTGTGACAGCAAAATTAAATGGAATAAACAAAAAAGGAAATGTCTGTTACGTACTATAAAAATTATGTAAACATGCCTTATGAAGATCAGTCTTAAACACTTAAGCCAACAGATAACACCAAACCCATGCTCTGACCACAGGGTTAACTGTTAGCCAGGTCACAGTAGGGACAGCTGGGACATTAAGTAATGGAGGGAGCTTATGCAGGTCTCTGACATTTTGTACTTGCTCCCTTACTAAATGTAAACATTTACTAAATAATTATATCATGAGTCACATTCAGCTATTGATCTCAGCTTTTTTTATACACATTCTGTAAGTTCCTACATGTATTGTCTCCTTTCAACATGTCAAAACCTTGTACCTTGACCTTGCATCTGTTACCCCTCCTGTGCTGTGATCATCTCTTGTTCCATCTGGACAAGACCTTGGCATAGATTCTCTCCCTCTTATCTACGTAATTTTTCTACCCATTGTAACCTCTTTGCCAACATATGAGTAGACCCTTAGGACCAAGACAACAGGGATATCTTTTATCCTTGCTAGCACACCCTCCTTATTTCTTCCTACCCTTCTGCCTACACATCTACCTGTCTTTTATCTTTCCTCTGTACCACCTTTCTCCTTTCTCCTCATATTGCTCTCTTAGAGTTGGTAGAGCTTCAACCAGTCTCTCTTGCTGTCTATTCCAATTGAATTCTGATGGTGGATGCTTTCCATCAGTGAGATCTTTCCATGCCTGTATTTGCTTTGCCTGCCACTGACAGCTCCATAGCTCTTACCTGGTCAGTCAGAGAACCTGGAAACAAAACCAACTTGCATTATCTGGGTCTTATTTCCTTAAAGGCAAGAGAAAAATAGTCTTGAGGATCTTTTAAAAAGGGCTGCTCTTCAGATTTGCATGAGGGACGCTAAATCCCCCTTACACAAAGCATCCTCTGACTTGCAAGGCAGAGCCAGCAGCACAACATGGCTGTATACCTGCAGTCAAACACTACAAGTATAATTATCTCCAATTTGAGTAAAATAGATTATGCTTCAGTTTCCCAGTGTGTTTTCCCTTGAGTCAAGCACTGCCCACGCTGCTGCAGGATGTTGCTTCCCAGCTTGTCCCGCTCTCTATGGGGCAAAAAGAACCCAGAGCCCTCGAGCACAGGCTGGCCATACGGATGAGTGCCACCAAAAGCAGCTCCAATTTAGCAGTCTCTCTGCTACGTACTGAAGGAGCACTTCCACCCTGCTACAGCCTCAGCACCCTCCCTGATGGTGAAAAACAGCCTGAAATGCTTAGGAAAGCCAGCTAAACCTAGTTGACGCAGAGAGAAATTACATAAGTGGCAGCAGCATGCAAAACTTCAGGGGAAGTCTCCTCTGCTCAGCACTGTGTAGGAAGCTAACAGAAGACTCTATGGTTTCCTAGGCACAGCTACCCTTACTGCTATTTTAATCTGGTGTTGAACATCTTTCCAGGAAGAACAGATAGCAGGACACACTCGCAGACTGCAGTAATCCTGTGCTTATTCCTGGACCTTTCCCCAGCATATTTGCCATATAGTTTTAGCACTGACTGGTACAGAGCCTCATTGAAACTGGTCCAGAGATTATATAGGCGGCGACATCTATATTTCTGCCCACCTTAGACAAACTTTTAATCCCATTGTCTCTCACTTTATTACACACAGAATGTCAGATCAAATATCATGAATACATGTGACCAGATAAATTTTAACCCCTAATGGTTCCGACAAAATTAATTATTTAGCATGGTTTTTTTAACATCAAAGGCTTTTCT
Organism: Ammospiza caudacuta; assembly: GCF_027887145.1. Taxonomy (NCBI): domain Eukaryota; kingdom Metazoa; phylum Chordata; class Aves; order Passeriformes; family Passerellidae; genus Ammospiza; species Ammospiza caudacuta. The sequence goes on along the minus strand of NC_080603.1, from coordinate 8,880,569 downwards.
CTTTATTCATTCATGTTACACTGCTATTCAAGTATAAACCAAGGGAGATAATATAAATTGTGCTTCTTCAATTTCATTAAGGGAGGAAAGTGACTCAGTGTGCTCATGCTCTCCTGCCTTTACATGTCTTCTAAATTACATTTTTTATTCAAGCAATTAAAATTCTGGGTCCTACAGATGGTTCAGAAAGAAAAATGGGACAGTTTGAAAGCCCTCAGAGAGACAAAGGATGTTCTAAAGATTGAACTTCAGGATTCCTACCTTTTCCATGCTGTCAGTTGATACCACAGTGGAGGCAAATCCAGTGCAATTTCATCTTCTCCCAAAGTTAGTAATTGAAACTTGGAAGACACCTGGTGTCATTGATGTGCTGCCCCATAGTGTGAACTCAGAGTCTGTTCCTTAGTCCTGTAGCAAATTGGTACCTTTTAGATATTAATTTTGCATCTTCAAACATCATAGAAACTAAGAAGGAAAACAGCAGGATATTAAGCAACATGTCCAAGGCTAACCATGAAGTCCATACCAAAACAAACCTGTAGCTAGTTGTAGTAACTGTAGCTAGTTGTCCCAAAGCTTCACCTGTCCAATGCCAGTAACAGCAGCTCAGTGTTTCCTCATTGAGGATTTTTGTGGCCATTAAATTGCTCCTTTTAAAGTCATTTCAATGTGTGCAGTAAGACTTTTCCAGACACACACTTAAACATAGACATCAACCTATATAACTTGTAACATAGTAATATAACAGAGAAAATCAAGGTTTAAAAGACATTTAAAAGCCTGACAAGTCAGTTCTTTTATGTCTTCTGAGTGATGATGGATTCATCTGCCTGTGTTACTAAATGTTTTGTGAGAGCAGATTTTTTACATTTTAGATTTAGAAATGCCCTTCCATTTATAGCTTCCACTTCTGGCTGAAGTCGGAATACCATAACAGGCTTTTCACTCTGCATGGAAGGCACATCTCTCACCTCTGCTGAGGTGAACTAAAGCAAAGCAACTGTCCTTTCCCACAATCTCGTTCAGTCACAGCCTCTCAGACCTGCTGTGTTCCTTCCTAGGGCTCTTGTACCAGGAATACCGAGATAAATCTACGCGCGAGGAGATTGAAACCAGGCGATTGCAAGATTCACAGACAGACCCTGAGGAGACTTCACCCAGTGAGGAAACCCCATCTGAAGCAGAGTCCACAAGTACAACTGAAAACAAAGCTCCACCACAAATCAATTTGCTGAGAAATTCCAACTCCAGGTTCAACTTATGGCAGGATCTTCCTGAGGTCCAGAACAGTGGTGTCCTCAGCATCCTCCAACCAGATGAGATCAAACTGCAGGAGGTAATGAAGGAATATTAAGAATATTTCTTAATCATGTTGTTTAACCACTCATTGTTTATTGTGAAACTGCAGACATTTTTCTGTATGCTACTGCTGCTGGATGTTTCTGTAGCAAAAGGAACTTCTTTTCCCTTTTCTGATTCGGTGTTAGGAGCAACTTACAAAAGAAGAGAGATATTAGGAGGTTTTTACAAAAGAGCCATCGGTTCCAGTGCACATTAATCCTTTTCCGAATTAACTATCAGGACACATAACTTTCCACCAGAAATCTTAGAAGAATTCAACCATTAACTGTAAGGCTTTGAATATCTGACATAGTAGAAATAGAAGAGATAGAGATTGATAAACATCCTTATATTTAATTGTTGCTACTTGGAGTCTATTGCAAACAGTAAAAAATAATGACAGGTATATTTGCATTTAGCTATGCAGTGCAGTGACATCACTATTTTAGAGCCATGTGCTGTGACTTACAGGACTGTACTGAAAGGAGTAGGTGGGGGTAGCTGTCACAAGTGATGACAACATCAGTTGCACCACAATTTACAACTGGTTGCTATTTTGGGTATCATGGGGAGTGTGAGTGTTCTTTGTCACTGCATAGCACTGCATTTATAGCCAGCAGTGTAGAGGGCAAACCCTGTTAATGTGTGGTTTGCGTTGTGGTACAAGGCTCTATCCCACAAGTCCAGCTGTACTCCTGCACCAGTCCCTCCTGAGTTCAGTTAGACTTCCATAATCCATGCTGAGGAGAACCTTGTGCACACAGTGACAGTCCTGGCTAGGGCTGGAACTTGACTGTCATGCTGGAAAGTTCATCTTGTGCACGCCAAGGGCTGTGTTATTCATACCCTTAGTGGAGCAGACTGGTGTTTATATACAGTAGTTTGGGGTAGCAAGCACAGGCTGTTAGTGTATCAGGGTTAGGGCTGAAGGTGAATGAAATAATTTGTTTTTTCTCCATGTTCTTCTTCTGCACTGGTTATTTGGATTTGCTCTGTTTACCTAGCAAAACACAGTACTTCCAAGTGCCAGCATGACAAACACAATCTGGCATCTGAAAAATTACAGGCTTTTATTTTTATTTTTGCTTCAAAATGAAGAATTTTTATGGAGAAATATTTTGCTTAAAAGCGTGCACTATAGATTTCAAAACTTGTCATTTCTGTTAAGTTACATTTGTTACCTGTATGTGGTTTTGGGAAAAAAAATCTTGGTGCTGCTAAACTTCCATATTAAGTGTGCTCAATTGTCTTCTTTCTGTTAAAATAACCAGAGAAATAAAGCAGTTGGAGAATGGGACAGTGCTGTCATAAAGAAGTGCTGTGCCTTGTTAGTTTATCAGACCTGAAATTTTCTTCCTGCTTGTCCTGGGATTAGCACACTAAGAGATTATAAAATTGCTCCAAGCCAGAAAGCTGTGAAATTGGCTGAACATTGAACAGATAGAGTGGAGAAGTTGCTTTGTGAGGAGAACCAAGGTCAGAAAACAAGGAGGGCTAGGGAAATCACTGAAGGTATTGAAGAGATTATATTGAATTCAGCCTTGCTGTAAGCAAGCACTACTTGCTCCTGTAGTTCTGGAACTCTATTCATGTTGGCTGTGAACTGTGAGAGTGAACTGTACATGAGGGCTTAATTTAGTAAATGTAAAATGTTCAGCTTCATAAAGGAGAATTGGAGAAGTTTTCCTGAAGTACAGGACAGCAGAAATTCTGGAGTAAATATCTTAAGGACAAAACTGTATTTTCTGACCCATTTTATCTTCAAAGCTGTAGTAAACACAGGGACTAGAAAAGCTTGCATGTCTTCAGCCAGGAAAGGTGGAACAAAAGCATTATTTTGATCACAGGGAGAAATACTGGTACACAAATGGAAAGAAAGTTGAACACCCTGCATCAGAGCTGAGGAAGGGAACACCACCAGAGCTGTCACAGAGCAGGGCTTAAACAGTCAGAGAAAAAGTTGGTTATCTGAAATAATCTTCAAAGTGAAAGAGACTACAACAGGAAGAGAAATCTGGTATTCATTAGTGGCAATGATGGAAATTACTGAGCAGCTTATCAATGCAAGATTTTTTTTAAAAAAAATTGTTTTCAAGCATCAAAACAAGAAAGTTGAGTGGAAGAGCAGTGGATGCTTGAAAAGTATCATGGAAAGTGATTTTTTTAATTGTCCCCATTGGAACAAACAGGACAGATATTATCACTATGGATTTCATTATTTCTTTAGTATAGCCTGCATTCTGGACCTGCCCTTGCAGGTGTGGCACCCTCCACTACAGCAAACACAGATTCTGCAGTCAGACTTGGCAGAAAAAAATCCTGACTTGGAGTCTCTGGAAAGCTGCAGTGCAAAATGATTGGAGGTGTCAATCTCCAGGATACCTGGAAGGGATAGGCTATCCTAACACATCCTGTACATCTTTGCCTATTTCCACCTCTCTCATTTATCAATAAAAAGATATAGGTAAACCTGTAAAAGTTACATTTAGGACTAAGCCGGTCATGCAGAAAGAGAGAGGTTCTCTCACAGGTTCACCCAGTGCATGGGTAAAGCTTCTGGGAAAAGATGAGCAGATAGTCCTGCACTTTTCTCATTAGGAATCTGGCCTTGAAAAAATCCAGTGTTCTCTTATTTCTTAAACACTGTCTGTTCCATAGTCACTAAGTTCATCTTTATAGACACCCTTTGCTCTGTCTCCCTTCTGGGGGCTGTGCAGGCACAATCTCCTCCTCTGGTGCAGGAAGCCACTTGTTGGACTTAGGTACCCACTGGGAACATTTCCTAGGCTGCCATCCCTGCAAAGGGCTGAAATGTCACTTTGACTAACTGCTGTTTTAGCAGCTCTGGGTTGAGTAACAGTCTCTCCTTCTGAACCCATTCACCCAGATCTTGGAGTGCAGCACAGTGTCAGGGACACAACCCAGGTCTCTACCTCGAGTTCTTATGTGATGCACAGTGATATTTCCAGGAAAAGGCCAAAAACTGATCAGTGAAAAAATCCAAATAATTTCTTTAAAGAGAAAAAACAGACAACAAGCAAGCCACAAGACAGACCCCCAGCTAATTTAGAGCATATTTCTCTATGTACACATCACAAAAACCACTGCATGTACCTGTGGCTCCATATGACCTCCTCAACTTTAGCTGTGCCCCAGCAGCCACTGAGAACCAGTCCCTGAGCTCTGACACCTGCTCTGCCTGGCCAGCTCCACCCTCAGCAGGGTGCAACAGAGGAGCTGTGGGAACAAGGGGAGCATTGAAGCAGCTTTAGATTCAAGGGAGCAAAACTTTCACTGAACCACCAACTGCCTCTCTTAGTAATGGCAGTGTGGGCCATGGGCCCCAGGACAAGGAACCCAAGGCACCCCTTTATCAAGAGATGCCTGAAGGATTTAACAGCACTGTGTTGAACCTCTGTGAAAGTCTTCAGTTAATCTTACTTCAACTAATGGATACAGTAGTTGTGTAAATAAACACCTTTTGTATCTACCTCTGAACAGAGACAACATACACTCCCCCAGAGAGTAAGGGATCTCTGAGTGGTAATAATGGAATGTCCCTGCAGCACTTGCAGTAGGTAGAAGACTTTATATCTGCATCTCATTAAACTGATTTTTATCTCTGAACGAAACCATCAATTTGCCATTCTGCTTCCACAGACCACATCCTTGGCCTGAGGAAACCAGGCTTTGCTCCAGGGTTTTCTCTTCTAACAGGATAAGCAAAGGCTGAAATTTGGAGATTATTTATGATTTCTGATAGTAGTTAGGCACTACTGTATCTTGTCCTGTTCTGTTGTGAACTGGGGCAGAAAAGTGTATGGCCAGAGCTGACCAGGGGGTCTCACTTGGACAGTAACAGCTGTGTTTCCTCTAGGTCAGGGCTGATGGTTGTGGCAGGAAGACTTCCTAAACTAACTCACTGTCTCCTCACAAAACATGTGGCAAATGCATTGTGGGCTGACCTCTCCCTGCAGCCTGGGCCTGCAGGGTGGGTGCAAGGTCCGTGGCTGTGCAGCACAGATGTCCTCATTAATGCCCAGTGAAATGCTCTGTAGAAGTAGAAGGTACCTGCTGACTTCCTTCTTTGGGATTCTCCCCCAGGCCATGTTTGAGTTGGTTACTTCAGAAGCATCATATTACAAGAGTCTGAATCTGCTGGTGTCTCACTTCATGGAGAATGAGCGTCTGAAAAAGATCTTACACCAGTCTGAGGCACACATCCTGTTCTCCAACGTGCTGGATGTCATGGCTGTCAGCGAGCGGTAAGTTGGCTGCTGAGTGGCACTGAAAGCAGCAGCTTTAGGTAACTGCAGTTGGAGAGGGATGGAGGAGCTGACTTCTCCTGGGAATTGCCTGGGACAGATAGGTCACAATTAATATGGGTGCTGACTTTCTCATTTAGCTTCCTGTTGGACCTTGAGCAGCGAGTGGAGGAGAACATTGTGATCTCGGACGTGTGTGATATTGTCTACCAGCACACAGTTAATCACTTCTCTGTGTACATCACCTATGTCTCCAACCAGACCTACCAGGAGAGAACCTACAAGCAGCTCCTGTGAGTTCTAGCGCTTGTTGCTGCACTATTTTGTAAAATTGCACAAGCTACAGATTTAGCTGTAATTTTGGTATTTATGAGAAAGGGCTAGATAGCACAGAAATGGGGTTTCCCTCTTCATGATTTCTCACTGCATTCTGTAAAAAGAAAACACAATTAAAGGCTTTATAGTAAGGATTAGTTGATGCAGGTAACATGGCAAGTAAACTCAAAGCCAGCATTTCTCAACTGCAGGAAATATTTATGGTGCGTGCAGGGCCATGTACATGCTTGTGTAATGCACATATTTTTAACCTGCAAGTAGAGGCAAGAGATGAAAGGCCAAGAACATAATACAAATCTCTGATGAGAGCAACAGCCATTGCTTTTCCCAACCTTCTCAGCAAGGCATTAGATTTTTCCCAATTTCATAACTATTCTTTTTCAGAACAACAGGATTTTTTTAAAAGAAGAAAAAAAAAAAATTAAAAAGCTATTTTCTTCACATTCTACTGTTATACACAGATCTAGGCCTGAGGATATAATCCAACATATTTTTGTAGTATTTTTCAAGTGTAGCCAGTCTTTTGGTCCAGTAGGAATTCTCTGATACAAGCTCAAAACAACGAATGCCCTACAAGCTTGTCTTTGAGAGGAGAAGAATCAATTTTTCTCTAGTAACAATGTCCTGGATTCTTTCAGGACAGCCCATTGCACATGCTGCAATGTATTTTCTTCTATAGCATCTGCTGGTTCAGGCAAGAGTAACAATGTTTAGTCCTTTCATTTCTCTGCTCTCTAACTTTTGAGGGGAAAATATTTTAAGGGGCCTTTATTGAGCTTGGCCTGCTGTTCTCTCCAAAAAGAGGGTACCACAGGGTTTCCTTCAGTCAGAGGTGAGCAATACAGCTGCAGAAAGAATTTGCCTGCAGTCATTATCTAAACACTTAGAAGCAAAGCAGCAATAGGCTGGGTTACTTGAGCTTGAAAGGGACCTGTTGGAGATGAGATATTCCTAAATGTGAATTCAGAGGGCAGCATTTTTGTCTGCAGGAATACATAAAGCATGTTGAAAAGAACTGACTCCCTTCCCCAGGCTCCCAGCTAGCACAGGAATTTTGCAACACTTGGCTGAACTCAAAGCCTGAGGTGTGTCACAGTTTCCCCCATTTCACTGTTCCTCAGGCACATGCAGTTCCATTCTGCCGTGAGTCACCCTGCCAGACAGGTACCTGCTGCAGCAAGGAGGAACTCTGCCAATGGCTTCTTTCACATGTTGTGAGGAACACCCAGTACAGACAGGTTTTGCACAGTTACCAACCTCTTTGCATCCATGCTGTTTCCAAAACTAGCCACGACTCCAGCAGCACAAGCCTTGCTCAGGTTCACTCAGTCCATGGCTGCCAGGAAGCTTTGTCTGCCTGTGGCAGCTGGGACCACTCTGCTCTGCACAGCTGTGTCTGTGGCCCAGCTCTGCCCTCATGTCCTGCAAACATCATCAGGGAAGGCCCAGCCATGGCCTCTGCCCTTCTCAGGCCAGATTATGATTTCCATCCTCTAGCTAAGCAGCAAGGAATATTCAAGCTTGAGCTACTTTGTGGCTTGTCTTGTTCTTATGACTGTGTGAATTTCACCTTATCACAGAGTTCCAACTGTGTAAAAATATATAATTATGCCTCTGACTCATTTACTTGGACACATACCCCATTCACATACACCTACACACGCAGTGTATGCTGCTGAGCTAGATATGAACACATGTGAGCACTGCTGTGGCTTGTACATTAGAAGTCTATTTTTTCCCTCCCCCAACACTATTTATAGTTTTAGATTTAAACTAAAATACACCCAAAGGCATTCAGTCCCCTCCTTCCCTCTTCTCTCCTGTTGGGAGAGACCAGGCAGATGCTGTCTCTGGGACCAAGCTGCTTTTGGGTCACCAGCCATATGCCAGAGTCCCATGGAGGGTAGCACTCAAAGTTCTCAGCTTCTCTATCTCTCCTCTCAGCCAGGACAAACCAGCCTTTCGGGAAGTGATCTCACAGCTGGAGCTGGATCCCAAGTGCAAAGGCTTGTCCTTTTCTTCCTTCCTGATTCTGCCATTTCAAAGAATCACTCGACTCAAGCTGCTGGTGCAGGTAGAGTTTTGCTCTTCTCTCTCTCACAAAGGACTTCTGTATCACTCCTGGAATTTTCCTTTCCAGCAGCTGTGAATGGGGCTTAGATACAGCCACAGTGACCCTAGAACTGGCTGAAGCCTTTCCACAGAGTCAGACATTCACCACAACTATGGGAAAAGGATTTCAGTCCCCTCAGAGTCCATCCCTGAATTAGTGTTGAATTTGCCATATAGCTTTTACTGGGTGAGAGTTGAGGAGGAGCTTTGTCAAGCTGCCAGAAGGGGTAGCAGCAGTCCATTAATCCAGCTGCCTGATGGTTAGGATGGTGACACACACATGCAGAGCAGCTGGATGACACAGGGATGCTACACCACGATGGCTTGGACCAGTCAGCCAGTGCTTTGCCACCTTATCTAAACACTGCTTGAGCATATGCTTCTAGGGATGAGGAAACAGCTCAGTCCCAAATGGTCTTATCCCACTGGGATTACCAATAACACTGTCTATTAGTGCTAGGTCTAGTTATTTATTAATTTATTTTTATAAAATAAGAACCTACCTGTTTTATTTCTCTTAGATATAAGGTCAGATGGGAAGAGGTTTTAAGGAGAAAGGGGAACTAAGAGGTGAGAGTCATTGTACTGTGTCACCTTTGCTGTAATTAGGCTGATGGCCAGAAGTAATTTGTAGGCTAGCAAACTTTACCTTTCTGTGCTCTCACACTGGGATCAGCATTCACACAGCCTTTTCTCCCCTGCAGAATATTTTGAAGAAAGTGGAGGAGAAATCTGACAGGGAATCCACTGCCCTGGATGCACATAAAGAACTGGAAACAGTAAGTTTGAATTAGTTAATGGAGGGCCATTAAGATTAATCACCATGCTCATTTCACACACACACATCCCCCTGTAAAAATCACCTGCAGACTACATTCTGTCTGGGAGCAGTTTCTTTGAATTCTGTCACTGTGTTTCAAGAGGTTATTTCCTAAAGTCTGAAGGATGGACTCGTCTACTTGCACATAGATGTCAGTGACAGCAAATCCCTTGCTAACAATAGATGTCTGTTTCTGCCATAGGAAAGGGCAGAGAATGTTTTCCTTTATGTCTCCAAGAACACAAAAGGGTTTTCAGACACCTGAAGGTGATGGATCTGACTGAGAGGTGTGTGCACAGTACAACTGTGTCAGGCTCCTCCGACACAGCACACTTTTTCTTCTGACCTAGAATAACAGCTTCCTAATGAAGTACACAAGCCAGCTTTTAGCCCTCTTCCCTGAAGCTGGTAGGTAGGTGTGGTGTTCAGTTGTGCTAGTTACTGATGGGTACAAAACCCCATGAAGGCAGTAGGATGTTTCCCATCTGGGATGTTCCTGATATGGTTTGACAGGATAATTCCATTTCTGAATGGTCTAGACATAGCTGGCAGCTACATGGGCTGGGACAGTGTTTGAACCCTTCACCATCAGAAGCTTGGAACATCTCCTGAGTCTTGCAGTTCAACACAAGTATTTGAAGTTGAAAACTCTGCTAGAACATCAGCCTTAGGATGGGCCTGCAGTCTCTGACTGAAGCACTAGAACAGAACAGCCTCTTGGATTTGCCCTGAACCAGTATAGGAACTGTATGCTTGGAGATCACTAGGGATAAAGACAGGGACTTTAAAAATTAAGGATGTTCTGCATTGAGTTAGTATTTGCAGAATCCCTCTTGACACATCTGGTAGCCAATTATTTTTCCATTAGTCAGTAGCCTGAGGAAGACTGTTCCTGTAGCATGCAGATGACTATAGCCGCTGATGGAAAAATGCTGGGTTTGTATTCAGTCATCAATGACTCACATGATCAGTTTACTAATTCTTTTGCACAGTTAAACACTTATCTGTAAGTGTTTAAGCTGATACCTAATATCCAGCTAGGTACAGGCACACAACAGAGACCATCTCATGCTTACTTTTTCTGTATGTTTGTTTTCTCTCTTTCTATTTGAGAGGCAAGAGATGATCACAGTTTCAGTTACTGATATTCTGTTAGATTTTAAGTAGCAGAAACAGAGAACAAAGTGGAGCTTGTTCTCCAATGTAATTTTTCTACCTAGCCAGTTCTCAAGAGAGTTGCTCCTTATGAAACAGGCAGTGGGATCTAGGTTAAGGTCCCTGTAACAGCATAGTGCTTGCACGTTGGTTGTGGTTTTTCAGTTAAAAGTTTGTACTCAGAACACAGCTGGGCTCTGTATGATGAATGTCTCTTTCCCTAGGACATTTCATAGCCCTGGCATCTAGTGCTGCTTGGCAGAACTACAGCATCTGCATTCTTGAAAAAAAGATGTTTGGCTTCATTCTCTCCTTGAAGATGATACTGCAAATGTACCTCATTCCAAGTGTTGGGAACAGGGAAAATGAGATATATGATGTGTCAGATTCTGGAAAACAAGCTGTTCATTTTGCTGTGCAACCAGAAGCACTGTTTTGTACTGTCTGGTTCAGTAACTGAATGTAGCCACCTAATATGTCCTCTGACAGTCAGTTTCCACCTGTAACACCTTCTGGATGTTTGGGAGCTTTTTGGTTGCTCAGATTTTGGGGTTTTTTTCCCCCTTCTCTTTTACATGCACCCACAGTGCTGATTAAAGAACTTGGCTTTGTCAATTCCTGTTACAGAAGGGCACTTACCTGATTGTTGTCAAGCCTTTTCATGCTGTCCATCATCACTTACCTGCTTAAGGCCAGCAGAGACAAACCTTGTCCTCTCTCTTCCCAGGTGGTGAAAGCATGTAATGAAGGTGTCCGGAAGATGAGCCGAACAGAGCAGATGATCAGCATCCAGAAGAAACTAGAATTCAAGATCAAGGTATAAGCACAGGCTGGACACTTTTGTTCACTGTCTGCACTTTGCAGACAGCCTCCAAAGGGTCCTGTCCAAAGGGGCTGCTGCAGGCACAGCACCTCTGTGTGTGCTCAGTGCACACCTGCTGCAGAGGCTGGGGCAGCAACAAGGCCGGTGTGACGTGCACGTACACAGGTGGGACACGTTGGCATCACCTCTCCTGTGCACTGTGCTCCTGCTCCAGCACTCAGGTCTGGCTCTTCCCTCTCACCTCCCTTCAAAATGCAGGTCAGCTTTCAGCTGTTATTTTACATACAAAATATGTTAAAGGTCGATGAAAGCTGCAAAGCAAAACACTTTAAAACTGAAAAATACCCAGACAAAGACTGCCCCACCATTTTGATTAATTTCTGTATTTATGCATTGTGTACAGTCTCTAAATACCTGCTGCTGATCTGTTTCAGCTCCACTGAGGGAATTACTACATCAATATTTAGGGATATCTGATCAGATCTCAGTTGTATATACCAGGTGGTATATCTAACTACATAGTTTTATATATATAAAAGCACAATAATATATATATATATATCTCAGATATATACCATTCAATTCCAGTGCTGAATATAAAGTTGTCAGTTCTTTTCTTAAATGCTATAGAGAAGCTTCTCAGGTCTGTCTGCTCCACAAACTGTAAGGATCATATTCAGCTTCCAAGCAATCTTTTTATGTATATGAACAACGAAAACGAAAAAAATTGGTTTTTATAGAGCACTTTACCAGTGTGTCAGGGCTAGACCACAGTCCACAGGACAGTAGTAGATGAGGGAGGCTACACAGTTGTCTTCACCTGCTGTAGAGCTGAGGCTGTAATGACAGGCAGGAGCTGGTTCATCTCTGGAGCAGATCTGCCTTGGGACCTGGCATGGGTAGGGCTCTTCTGGGAAGAAGAGTGCAAGGAGTTGAAAAGATAGATTGTACCACCATGCATGTGATGAGCACTGGGAGTGAAAGTAGAAAGAGTGACAGTTATACAGGTATTTTTCAATATTTCAGTCATTTGGAAGTGTGGTATTCTTCTAGTGCAAGATGTGCTTTGTTCTGGGCTTCTTGGTTTTAGCACAATATGTGTTGAAACTCCAGCAGAAATGCTGTGATAGGTGCATGAACGGTATCTCCACCTGACAGAGACAGACCCAACCAGAGGAAACCTGTTTAACCTTGGTTTTTTGTAGCCAAAAGGCCAAATCTGTGGTTTTAAAAGTCAGCCTTACTGTTGAGGAAAGTTCAGCCCATGTGACAGGATCTCTCAGAGAGAGATCAGGGCATAGGCTGTTGTTTCATTCCAGTACTTGGCACTCTAGCATTGCCATCCTTAAATATCTGTCCATCCCTGGGCTCCTACTGTACCCCTATCCAACCTCTGTCACACTGCTGGGCTGTGTGGATGGCAGAGCACACTGCCCTCTCCTTGCAGCTCTGCTCCAGCCTCTGCAGTGCAAGTTGTGGTGATGGGAGTTCACCACCCTTCCTTTTGCATCTCTTGGTGCTTTCAGCATCATAACTACTTGAATCCATGGGGTTTGGCTGCTTTCCTAAACTTTGCCATCTTTTCCTCCCTTCTAGTCTGTACCCATCATCTCTCACTCCCGCTGGCTGCTGAAGCAGGGGGAACTGCAACAAATGAATGGTCCAAAGACGTCACGAACTCTTCGCACCAAGAAACTCTTCAGAGAAATCTATCTGTTCCTTTTCAACGATCTGCTGGTGATTTGCCGGCAAATTCCAGGGTGAGTGCAAAATTCAGGTGGTACACAGGATACTTCATTAGTTCTATTGCCCCAGTTTTATCCAACCTGTCATGCTGTGACCCCATCCTGTCCCTCAGGCACAGGCACATCCCTTGGCCTAACACGTACACCTCCCTCCAGTAGTCACCATACCTTTGAGCACAGCTGACTCTTCATGGGTGGCACAGCTCTCTCCAGCTAAAAATTCATGGCCAACAGGAGTTAAACAGATCCCAGGGCAGCAGGGTGACTATGCATCCAGCAGTTTCTGCAGGGTGGAAGTGAGTTACATTGGCTGGTGAGTTACACTGTCAAGAAGTGATTTTTGACTCATCGCTTCCTGAAGAACAGCTCAGATTTAGTCAGTTACAACTCTAAAAAAGCCGACTAGAAAGTCAGAGTAGCAGGGAGGGGTATAAATTTTGACCTGAGGCCAGTGCTTCTATTTGACGTGGTGTAACCTGCCTGAGGAGGATGTTGTTGTGCTGAGGACTGTCTTGTGCAAGCAGACACTGGTGAAACACAGCAGCAGAGAACAGCACGCCCTTTGTGGCATGATTAGACCACTGGTAGGGAGCATCTTGCCCCTCCACTGTTCCTAATGAACGTGTCGCCGCGGTGTCTGTACGCTGGGAAATGTTTTGCTTCTGTGGCAACTTGTATCCAGAAAACACAGAGGCACTTCATAAATAGGAATGAATTAAGCCTCACAATCCCCTTTGAGGGAGCGCCATCTGTGTTTTGGACGTGGGGAGCTTAGACAGAGAAAGCAACTTGTTCCAGGCCATGAGGGCTGCCCAGGGCAGAGTACAGAGAGGGTTCCTTGCTTTGCAGTGGGTTTTTATAGCCACACGCTCATCCCATCCCACAGCAGGACACCTTTTCTCCTCCATGCAGCAATTCCTGGTCTGTGTCCGCAGTACAATTCTGGGTGGCTGAACTCAAAGTCTCCTGCAATAACCACAGTTTTTCCTAATTTCTCTTACCTCTCCCAGGGACAAGTACCAAGTGTTTGACTCTGCTCCCCGAGGGCTTCTTCGGGTGGAGGAGTTAGAAGATCAGGGGCAGAGTTTGGCCAATGTCTTCATCTTGAGGCTGCTAGAGAATGCAGATGACCGGGAGGCCAGCTACATGCTGAAGGCATCATCCCAGTGAGTACCAGTCACCCTGCTATCACTCAGCAGTGCTCTCTCCCTACATCCTGCCTTCATGGGGACCAGATGTCCAGGCTTTCCAGGGATGGGCAGGGGGGGATCCCACTGCTGCAGCTGAGCTGGCCCTACCAACCTCTCTGCCCAGCATAACTCCCCTGAGGCTACTGAAAGCCCCAAGGCTACTGGTCACCTAGGCAGGTTTCTCTCCTGTACGGTGTATTGGAGGCCTCTGGGGCGGTGGACAGACAGGCAGTCCCTGTTCTGGGACAGAGAGATCAGAAATCAGCCCAGGCACCAGGCCCCAGCTGATTTATAGACTGCAGCATGTTCAGAAAGTAAAACCAAGCAGGATATACACTCACACACTCCAGAGGCTCCACTGACTCACAAGAATCATGGCCATGTGGAATAAAGTGTCTCCTGTTAGTGGGTGAAGGTGGGAGAAAAGGCTACTTCCTCTGTGTCTCCACAGCCAGTGCCAGTCTTGTGCAGCCCTTCTGCAGCTCAGGGCCTCCTTGTCTCCCGGGATACAGATTTTCTGGCTCACTGAATTTTCACTTCAGGCTCCAACAAGCTCAGGCTGGGCAAATGATTCAGCTGTACTAGCACTGACCCAGTTGTTTTGGAGCACAGGGCATGGCTTTCTCACTGACCCAAGCTTTACCAGGCCCACATTTTCTAGCCACCAGCTAAACAGCTCCTAGGGACAATGCACATCCCCAGGTTGATGTTGTCTGCCGTCAGCAGGCTGCTGTTCATCATCCATATTCCTAAATGAACACCAGGGTTGCACCCTGACTGCCCCTCACCACCACCACAGCATCAGCACCAGGATAACGAGCCCCCAGCACAGTGAGCAGTTGCACCTTCTCCCCAGACATATGGCTGCAGCTCTGCTGCACTGAAAATAGAGATGTCACTCACACTATGCAGGGCAAGCGCACGTGTGACGTCTGTGAGGCTTGGCTGTGCAGCAAATGATAAACCAGGCCAGGATTTGCTCAGCTCAGGGGAGGCAGTCTCAGGTCCATGCTCTGCATCCTGTCCCATCTTCTAGGTGGCCACAGCAGGTATGTGATCCAGAACATGGCTTGCCAACAGGTCTTGAGCACTGAAATGTGACATACCAACTGCTGAAGGCTGCTGTTTCAGAGATGCAGGAATGATGGAGATAGTACTGGGCACAGACTGGAAAACTAAACAGTTAGAAGAGATAAGTGGGAGACTTCTGCATCTCTTCTACAGCTCTTGCAGCTCTTGCAACAATGCTGCTCAGTAGCAACTTGCACCTCATGCCCTGGGTGGGCATTGCCAGGAGCTGACACTTTATTTGGACACAACCAGTTGCACCGATAGAACTGCAGTGTGGGTGGGCTCCTTGCAGGCTGAGAGGAGCTGGGCACTGTGGGCAGATCCATGAAGCCCTGTAAGGATCTGTGTGCAGGCCCAGCATGCAGACAGG
This sequence comes from Ammospiza caudacuta, assembly GCF_027887145.1. NCBI lineage: Eukaryota > Metazoa > Chordata > Aves > Passeriformes > Passerellidae > Ammospiza > Ammospiza caudacuta. The sequence goes on along the minus strand of NC_080603.1, from coordinate 8,865,341 downwards.
GCCACAAGCATGGCAGGACTCTGGGTTTGACCTCTACATGTTATAGCTCCTCTGGGACCAAGGCCCTTGTCCCACATCTTCATGTGATGTGACCTGCAGGTGCTTCCACTGGTCCTTGGCATTGTTCTTCATACCTGAAGTATAAAGTATTCCCAACCCTACAGATCAACCTGCCAGCACTTGTCCTTTACATCCCCCTTTTAGGCCCCTCTCCTTCCTGAAGGCACTCCCATGGCTTTTCATGTGTGTCAAGCTCAGGCTTTAAAACCACCTGAGAAGGTAGAAAACTCTCAGATGGAAGCACAGCTGCTCCTCCAGGCAGGAGCTGGAGCCTGTGAATGTGAACTGCCCCATTTCCTCATGAGGCTGAGGGAAGCCTGAGGGGAGCCAAGCCTGGGTCTTCTCCAGCATTTGTGAGATCTTCACCCTCCCAACTGCAGGTCCAGATTTTGCAGCATGCTGTTTACTTCAGGCTCCAACAAGGTCTTGTTGCCAAGCAAGTGGTACCTTTGGTGTGCTGCAGTGCTCTTCTGCAAGGGAATTAATCAGCTCTGCTCTTTAAATGTTCCTACACAGCAGTTGCGGGAATAAATGGTTCCAGTAACTGCTTATCTCCCAGAAAAACTGCTCCTGTTGAGCAGTCCAGCCAGGAGCTGCCTTTGCTTGCTATTTCTCAGAGAGTGCCAGGCCCCCACCTGGCTGCTGGCTCTTGACAGCAATGCCAGCAGAGGGGGACCCTCCTCAGAGAGGGACCCTCCCCAGAGAGGGACCGTGCTGCCTGTGGGGGACAGCCAGGGCTGTGCAGCAGGGCCCAGAGCAGTGTGTCACGTGTGACATCCCAACCAGGGTGTGCAGCAGTGGGGCTCAGCATCACCACTGCACCCAGGACCCTGGAGGGGCAGGCAGGAAAAGGCTGGGAGGAGGAACATGAAGTCCAGAACTGGCTGGGCAGGAAAACTAGGGCCCTTACAACTCTTGCATGTTCACAGCTTTGGTTTGTCTCCCCTATCCAGGAGTGAAATGAAGCGCTGGATGATTTCACTAGCCCCAAACCGGAGAACCAAATTTGTTTCATTTACATCCAGACTTGTTGGTAAGAGACACAGCATGGGAGCTGGGAGCTCTTCACCCCTACCCCAGGACACCTTATTCTGCCTGATCTCAGTGCAGCCACATACCTGGGACCTATGCCAAAGCTGAACCCTCTCCCTGAGCTCCCTTCCTTTTGTCTCTGGCTTGTCCTGGGCCTGGCCCTGACCTCAACCCCTCCAACCTGGGCTGGGCTACACCAGCACTTTCCTCCCTTCCAGGCTGCCCATGGCTAGCATGGTGGTGGTGACATGAACCCTGTCCCTTCCCAAGAGTTGCTTCCCCGCTACCTTTGGCTGGGGCACTCCCTGGCTTCCCCAGAGGCCCTTACAAGATCAGAGGCACCATGTGCAGAGCTCATGGGGCTACAGCCACCCAATCTGTGCTGTTCTTCAAGGGGCTCCATCCCAGTCCATCCCTCACTCTTGCCCTGTCTCTTGGCAGACTGCCCACAGATCCAGTGTGTCCACCCATACGTGGCCCAGCAGCCTGATGAGCTCTCCTTAGAACTGGCTGATGTTCTCAACATCCTGGACAAGACAGATGATGGTATGGGGACGGGATGGGATGGGGATGGGCTGGGAGTCACTGTGCGAGGATGGGCTTTGCTGCAGGCACGTAGTTGTGAGTTTCTCCCTCCAGCCAGGGAGAGGCTCTGGCATCAGCATCACAGCCAGAGAAGGAAAGTTACTGCCTTCTCCTAATAGCCAATCCAGGTTGCCTAAGTTGTGACAACACTGGCACAGCCTCCCAGCACCAGCTATGGGCCATGGTAGAGCTAGCACAGCCACTTCAGATAGAAGCCAGTGCTATTCTTACCTTCATGATGCTTCACAGCCACGTGGTCCTGCTCTCTTGGGTACTCTTGTAGCTGGTGGTCTCAGTCACATTGGATGTCTGCTGGGGACCACTCCTGTGGCTCCAGCGACAGCTGAGGGCACTTGGTGGCAGAAGTTCCTGCTTTCTGCTGGCATCCTTTGAGCCAGTTGTCCTCACATGATACTGCTCAGGTGAGATGGCCTCCTTGCAGGATGGACAGCCTGGGTGTGCTCCAGCACAGGTTTTGAGTAGAAAGCTCTGCCAGCTCCAATGGCTCTTTCCAGCACAGCTGTCCCAGTGCAGGAGCAAGGCCCAGTCCTTCCTCACTTACGCCTGTGTCTGTCTATACTCAGGCTGGATATTTGGGGAACGTCTTCATGACCAGGAGAGGGGCTGGTTCCCCAGTTCTATGGGGGAGGAGATCCTGAACCCCAAAATCCGAGCCCAGAACCTGAAGGAATGTTTCCGGGTGCACAAGTCAGATGACAGTCAGAGAAGAAAACTGGGCAGCAGAAACCGCCAGTGACCACCGGCATCCCCAAGCATCTGGAGTGCCTCAGAGAGACAGAAGACAGAGGCTGCCAGCTGGGAGGAGGTGGCAGCTGTGGGACATTGTGGGGGACCTGGTGCACAGGACGAGGCACACAGACCCATGAACAAACAGACTGTCATTCCTAGGCCCTCTGGAAGCACTGGTCCTTTCCTGGAGATCAGCGCTTTAAACTGTAAATAACCCTTTTCCAAGTGTTCTGTAAAGCCCCAAAGAGCATGAGCTCAGCGGACACTGCCCGAAGGCCACCAGGTGCTGGCCAAGTGAGCCACATGTGCTGGCTTGGGCTGGCTCAGGCTGCTTGGGAGGGGCAGTGGCCACAAACACGAGCAATTGATATCACCCGGTTTAAGCATTAACAGCTCATTGCTACCTTCTAAGTCTGGAGCGCTCTGAACCCAGCATCTCACAGGGGCAGAACTGCGGTCAAGCAGCAGTCTCAACTATCTCAGAGCTCACTGACAACTGGCTGGGATGAGCCTCAGGAACTCTACTGCCCTAGTCCTGCTGTGAAGCTGCTGGGCTCATTCCCACAGGCAGACCTTCAATCTGCTTCCAGTCAAATGCTCTGCAGTGCTCCACACTCAGCTCTTCTCCAGCAGCAGCCCAGCCTTGCAAGCCCTAACCCACGTCTTTGCCTGCCTGACAACCTCAAAGCACATCTGGACACTGTCCCATGGCTCAGCCCCCTCTACCACAGCCTCCCTCCTTCTGCAGGGCCACTGCAGAACCCCAGCATCATGTCCTTTCCTGGTTGATCGTGCACTTGTGGTCTTTGCTACGCTCTGCTGCTGAGGCCACAGCAGGGGTGGCTGTGCCAGTAGCAGCTCGCCCACCACACAAACACCAGCAGCCCCACAGCAGGTGAGTGACCTTAGCTGGGAGCTGCTGTCCTACATGCTCTGGGAGGCCCAGCAACTGCTGCCTGCATGCTTGTAACCCACCCCCACAGCCTCCCTGTACAGGCTCACCTCCATGTATATATGCAAGTCTTGTGGCCAGCAGAGCCAGCTCATCACTCCTTCCAGCTGTGGCACTGAGCAACACATGAAGCCCTGGGCACAGCACTGAGAGCAGCGTGGGGGACAGACCCACAGCAGCCACCCCTTGTTCAACGGTTCCACATGTGGCTGAGAGCCTCTCAGCCACAAGCTGGGCCCAAGTTGTGGCCAGCATCCATTAGGGAATGAATTATTTGGCACCTTTCTGTAACATGACAAAGGATTGTCTTCCAGGCATTGTAGCCTGTGCTGACTGATGCTTTGGCTGTGCCACAGTTGTACTTAGAGAGGGGACGGAGAGCAGCTGCCAACAGAGCCACACAGGGACCACGGGCATGGACAGGAGGAGCACAGCCAGGCCAACAGGAACGTGGGGAGAAAGCAGGATGCTTGGAAGCTGTGAAGGGAGGCTACAGAACTGCTCTTTGGACAACATGGTGTGTGCAGTTGGAGGCTGAACACAGCTGAGATGGATTCCAGGGCTGTCCCTGCTGACACCACAGTCTTGGGCCAGCCAGCCCAGAGCCAGCACCCAGGACCAAAGTGGTGGAAGCCACAGCAGCGAAGGGGAAAGAAGGCATTCTTCACTCAGGCCCAGATCCGTGGCACCACATTAGCATGTGCCAACAGCCAGCAGGGCTGTGCTGCCTTGGCCACCTGTGGGAAGTTCATACCAGCCTGTGGTTCCCAGTCACCAGTCACTGCCCAGCCTCAGGGCTGGGCCAGGAAGACTTGCAGCCTCCAGTCTGCTGCACTGAGCCGATTTAATGGGGACACCCCAAGCCAGGTCCCTCCAGCAGCACCCCACAGTCATCTTTCTGAGTCAACCAAACCTCCAGCTCAGGATTCAAACCTTGCAACAGCCACAAATTCACTAGTGCAAACCTCAGAGGAGCTCCAGCTCTAGGAATTCCTTAAAATTACCTGAGAAATCACCACATCCCACAGCATCCACCTTTGTGGCCCAGGCAGCCCAGCCCCAGGCCTACAGTCCCATGTGCCTACCTGGCATGTTACTCACAGCACAGAAATGCTCTCTTGCCCATTGGATGTTTCACCAGCTGGCTATAGCCAGGATTCCAGCTCCTCACTGCACTGCTCCAGGGAGAGGGGCTCAGTGCTGCTGTGCCATCCATCCCTCACCACCAAGCCCTGGGATTGCTCCAGCCCCTCCTGCTCTGCTGCGATTCCACAGGACTCTGGACCCCAGGCACAGGCTGTGCCATTTCCACTGAATGGCATCCAGTGTTATTTCCTCAGACCCAGCCCTGCACGCCTCCATCTCAGTGATCTCCAGTGTTGTACAGGCCAGGCCTGGGGCCCACAAGCACAGGCTGGAGCCCCCCAGCCCTTGCCAGGCTGCCTCAGTGAACTGAGGGGAACTTCTTGTTGTCTGGTTTTTCCGTGTGATAAAATGTAGCTGAGCAAGCCAGTGCCAAAACACTTGTGTATGTCCTTCCTCCCCCAGGCTCATCACTGGTCTCCTCCCCTGTCCCCTCTGGTGCAACTGGCCCAAATGCAGTGGGTCAGAATGGGGTTGCACATGAACTTGGGGTGGCTTACACCCATGAACAACCCTTTCCTAGGAAAGCTGTGCAGGGTGATGCCCAACACTGTTACCATCACCCAGACTAGACCCAGAAAGATTCTTTTGAGCTCCCTGCTCAAAGCCACACTCTGCCACAGGTTCCTCCTGAGTGGGGTTGACAGGCCCTGCCAGATCTGTGCCACCCAGGAGATAACACACACACCAAGGGCAATGAGCACTCGATGCATGGCTGCCCAGCACAGGGCCTGCAGTGCTTTATCCTTGGCACCATTTCTCCCAGGGCCCCAGGCAGACAGTTCAGGAGCAGCCAAGGGCTGCAGACAGGCTGGTTTTGTAACAGAAAAATGTTTTATTGAGTTCAGGAGGCCGAGAACTTTCTCAGTGTGATGACGACCAAGGCCACAAGCACAGACGTACCCAGGAGGGAGGCGATGACAATGGCACCAATAGCCCCAGGTCCCAGTGAGCCTGCAGGAAGAGAGAAAAGGGCACGAGGTCAGCAGAGACAGTGGGGCACAGATGGGAAGGACTGCAAGGATCACTCCACACCCAGCATATCCCCAGGCATCAGGCCACACTCCTGTCCCAGAGCTCCCTGCACTGGCCATGTCCCAGGTGTCATCCTGTGCACCTTTGGGCAGGGGGCTGTAGCCAGCCACCACCACCTCAGCCAGCTCCCAGTGACAAGGACAGTTGCCACAAAGTGGGTCGGTGGTGCCCAGCTTTCCTGCTCACACACTGGGAGAGTTGCTTCGCTTGCAGCAGGACCAGATCTCAGCTGGTGCTTGCTGTCAGTCAGGAGCCACAGGCCAGGAAAGGCACTCGTGCTCCCTGTCCAGGGAGCTCCCGGCACACTCTGTCCTGCACAGCCCTACCTGCACTCAGGGCAGTTTTCTTTTCAGGGCAGGTGCCTGCCATGACAGGCCATGGGGCAGGAAGAAGCCATCTTGGAGCTGGCAAGAGCTGCACAGCAAAAGTTTTTCAGCAGGGAAGTTTCCACGAGCAGGCAATAAGGGCAACCTTCCCCCTCCCCAGCAGTGTGGCTTTAACCCCTCCCGGGAGGTGACAGTCCCACAGGGAGCAAATCCGTGAGGACATCCCAGGCTGCTGCGGGAGTGAGCCGCGGGCGGTGGCTGTCGCAGTCACTCACCGTCCCCGGTGTCCAGCCGGTGCAGGTGGGTGGTGTCCTCGGGCTCCAGCTCGGAGGTGTACGGGGGGAAGGCAGTGGCATCCGACAGCCGGGCGGTGGCAGTGGCAGCGTCGAAGGGACCGGCTCCAGAGGGCAGCTCGGGCGGCTCGTTCCAGAGGGTGGGGACCGCGTCCTGCGGGTACTCTGCTGGAAAACAAGCACCCACGGGCATGGGGGGCCCGGTCAGGCTACTTGTGACAACCACAGCTCTGCGGGTCCCTGGGCTTCAGCTGCCTGCCAGGTGCCCTGAGGGCTGAGAAACCCGGTACGGCAGAGCCCTCCTCCGAGGGCACACCACCTCTGCTGAACAGCCATACCCAGAGCAGGCAAAGGCGATGTGCTTCTGTGGCAACCTAGCGTGCTCACAGCACACACGGGACAACACAGAGTGCCCTGACACCCTGCAACCTCTGCTCGTGCACAAACAGGCCCCACATGAACATCCACAGCTGCTTTACTCATGGATGCCCTTGGGACTGGGCTGGGAAGGGCTGTCACCCTGCCAACAGGCAGAGGCCACCGGGCCACCTGTGCTGGCCAAATTCACAGCATCTCAGGGCCCTTTTGTCCTGCACCACCAGCCCATGCAGTGCAGGATGCTGGACGTGCTGGCACAGCACAGGACATGGCTCCCCCAGACAGGACCCCAGAGCCTCGACTTCCCCCTGCTGCACCCCCGCCACACCGGGGAGATGAAAGGCAGGCTGGCTTCTGTTTAATGTTACCACTCGTCTCCTGTTATTCCTTCCTGCCGTGGGTCAGAGACCAAGCCAGAGAGCCCTCCCTGTGTGTGGCTCAGCAAGCACTCCCTGTCAATGCCCAGCCTTGTTCAGGTGGGCTCTGGCAGGAGCAGGAGACATTCCACAGCTCCCTGCAGAAACCACTGGGAATGTTGCACGGGGATGGGGAAAAAAGCAGGGGGGAGAAAAACGAACAACATTCACTGCCAGGGCCCTCCTGAACTGACACAATGGTTATCAGGACTGGGGAACAGGGAGTCAAGAGCTGGAGCAAACAGCCCAGGCTCCCTGGGGCAAGGCACTGAGGTATCCCAGGGCACCCCAACCCTGGCATATGAACCTTGGTGTACCAGGGGCACTTGAAGACTTGTCCCAGGCTCTCTGTGGAGAGAGATGGCAGCAGCACATCTTGGCACTACCAGCCCCAGCTTTAAGTGCCTGGAGCCCTCCTTGCCTCCTGTGGACAGAAGGTGCTGTGGGGGCAGAGCAAAAAATCCTCATTAATGGGCTGCACCACACTTTGTTCTCCCTTAAGATCCCTCCCTGGAACAGGGAGGGCCAAAACACTCACCTTTCCTGAGGGTACAAACCCACTGAGAACTTACTGCAGGGTTTGCATCAGAGTAGCTCTCACCATCACCAGAGCTATTCCACAATCTTGGGAACACAGCAACGTTCTAGAAAGTTTTGAAAGCTCTTTCTACAGGCAGAAAAGCTACAGGGTATCCAGCAAGACAATTGCCAGGTTTAACCCTGGTCCAATGAGCATCAACAGAGACAAGTTCCAGTGTGCAGCCTGTGCCAGCGAGACCCAGGCAGGAACCCAGGCAAAGCTGGGTGTAGCAGAGAACACCGTGCCCTCACACACTTGGGCTCTGCACCAGAGGTGGCATCCCTGCTCCCCTGTACGTGCACACAGGCTTGTGTTCCACAAGAGCTCCCCACAAACACCCAAGCCTTTGCAAGGCCCTTCCCAACCTGTGCTGCAAAACCAGCCAGCAGAGCTGAAGACTCATATTCCATCCCATGGCTCTTCCATAAAGTGCCATTTCCAGTGGATCTCTCTACTTTAAATCCCATGGTGTCACAGCCAGAGAATGGAACAGGAGGAAATAAGAATTCAGTGAGAAAAGCTAGTTAACACAGGAGAGAACTGAGCAGAGCTGGGCTATTGAGCTGCCAACAGTGGCATGGGAAGCTGTTGGTTTAGGAACAGACCAAACATACGGAATACTTTGGAAGCCCTGGTTCCAGGCTGCTTTTGTAAGGGAGAAACTCCACACAGAAGAGCCACACTCCAGCCATGACCTTTCTGACTCTGTCAACACCCCCCAGACCAGAACCAACACTGCCACTGACCCCACCTGGCAGAGGAACACAAAGCTGGAGGACAGTGTTGCCTCCTTTCCCAAGAACGGTTTTTTTTCCCAGAGCTGCACGTATGCCTTGTGTGTGACCAGGGACTGGTGTTATCTCAGATGATCTGTAACAGATGCAGGCACCATCCAGGGAGACTGTATGTATTCCCCATCCCTGCTCTCAGAGGGAAGAGGAGGGAGCACTATCTCTTCTAACCATAGTGCAAAGGTCCCACGGGTGCCACCAGACCCAGAGGTGCCAGATAGTCTCTCCTGTTCTCCATGCATCTAACTCCTGCTTAAAGAGAGCTGCCAGAAATTTTTCAGGCCACAGAGCTCGTTTTTGATAGCCAAATACAGAGGAAACAGTCTAATTCATTTATGATCACTGTGATTTATAAAAACTTGGATGGCTGCTGGAAATGTATTTTGTTAATTCCCCCCATCCAACTGACACACACTTTTCAGTTTGCCCACACAGAAAAGGCAGAATGTGCTTAACATGCATTTGCTGTCCCAAGTTCTTGTGGTTTTACCCTACTGGCACTTCAGCCCAGGGAAACACAACCCCTTTCAGTCAGGTCTGCTGCCTCGGGAACAGTTGTGAGCTCAGAGGCAGCAGCAGATTCCTGCACACACACTGAGTGAAATACCTGCAGCTGAGCCTCCCCAGGAGCCAGGGCTCACTGCTGGTCTCCTTCTCAGCTCCTGCCCCTCAGTGCTGCTGGAGCAGGTGCCAAGGGCCCTGCTGTGGGCACACAGAGGGGGAACACAAAGCAAGAGGCAGGTTCCTCCAGAACCCATTGCTGCAGCCTGGGAGAACATCTGCTCATAACCAGCACTGTTCTCCCCACGTCTCTCCTTGGATTTTCCCTCCTAACCTAAAGGCTCGTGTCTTCACATGCCTCCCTCCACTCCTCCGGCTGAGAAGCCCAAGCACCCATCCAACTATCCCCATGCATGCAGCAGGTTTCTTTAACAAGCAGAGGTTTCACACCTGCTTCCCTGACAGTCCCAGTGAGTGTCACCCACTCAGCTGGTGGCTGGGAGTGGCAGATCTCTAATGGACCAACATCAAATGCCACAATCCCATTTCAGTCCCCTGGTAAAAGCAAGAAAAGTGATGGGAAGGAGAGTTTGTGTCAGGTACCAAACCCCAACACATGCACACTATTAGTAAGGCCTTATGTCTCCAAGTGAGACACAAGGACCTTTTCCAGTCATCTGTTGGATAGAATCTGGAGAGATTCTATCTACAGGCAGGGGACCCAGCTCAGGAAGTTCAGTTCTCTGCTCTGTACCTGATGTTTTGGGTGACCACCACAAGTCCTGCTCTTCCCAGGCTCAGTTATTCTGTGCATAAGCAGGACACCAGGATCTAAACATGACCTGCAGAGAAAGCAGCACCAGCATGGCCAGGCCTTCCTGCCCACACTGTCACTATCACTCTGACTGTGATGAGTGGGACGTGGCCTGTGAACCTCAACAAATGCCTCAGTGACAGCTCTGGAGCTGGCAGCAGCCCTTCCCAAGGAAAGGGCAGGTTGAAGGGAAGCTCCATGGCCGTGGGGCAAGAAACAGCAATCTTAACATGTAAAAACACCTAAACACGCTGCCATCTCCAGGGAGGGAGTGCAACCAAGAGCTGGAAACTAAATACCACAGTAAAGTACTCCATGGCTTGTACTCCTGTTCACCCAAGAACTTTGGAGAAATAAAGAAGCAAGAAAACACACTGAAAATACATCATCCATCACAAGACCAGATGTTTAATATCTGGGAGAAAGCATTAGCTGTGCTGCCATCAGTCCAGGACCAGTCCTATCTCTAGAACACTCCTGTGGCACACTCACATGGTTTACTTGCCCTGCAGGGGCAGCCAGGGGCATATGGAGGGGCTGCCAGGCTGCTGAGGCACATGAGTCACCCACCACTGCCAGGCTCTGGGCCTCAGTGCCAGCTGCCCCAGAGGGAGGAAAGCCTCCAGGCCCTGGCACAAATGAGCTCTTCCCCTGCATTAGCTCTGTCTCAGCACTGAAACAGAAGCTGAGGGCAACTGCTGCTTTCAGACTAAGCCTTGTCATGAGAAATAAAGTTGGAGAACACTTAGAAGAACAACATGCAATAATCTTATTGGCATTTTACTGGAGATGGAACTGGACAAAGTGGACTAAGATTATTACAGCGTTTTGTAGAAGGCCAGGTGGATGATGGCAGCTCTTCCTTCCCACATGTTAATACTACAGATGGTCTTATTTTAGGGAAATCTCTCTACTGCACTGTCTTCTTCCTCTCTCCAGCACAGGTAAGTTATAACTGAGGTGAGGAAATGGGAAGAAAAGATCAGTTACCATGAAGAAATACACGATGAGTTTTCCAAGTGATGGCAGGGGCCAGTGGAACTCCAGACACATGGGCCATAGAGAGATCCAGAGGGGATGATGGCAAATGCAACTTGACAAAAGTGCTATTTCCATGCTTAGAAAGAAGGTGGGGTGAGCTGCCAGCACAGTGATGTGGTGGCCAGTACCCCAGGTACTCAGTGACTGAAAGGTAAGACTGGAAGTGTCTGTAAGTGACAGCCCCAGGGGATGCCAACCAAATCTGAAGGAACCAGACCCTCCCCAAAGGCCAGCTGTGAGACTTTAAGGCAGACAGATGTGGCCAGATCACATCATTGTCCCTGAAGGTTACTTGCCACTGGCCAATAGTCTTCTTCACACAAGCTGACTTCAGCACTTCATCATCCTCACTGTCCACCTCCAACCAGCTCCTTATTCAGGAGCCAATACCAATATCAGAAATCTGTAAGGAGTGTTGGAGCAAAGCAAGGTTGAGTAATGGCTCAAGTCCTGGTTCAAGTGTGGACAGATCTGTTGGAACAACTACATCTTTTCCTGAAATCTGCCAAATAAAACCTATTTACTGCTATCCCTGTTCTAGAACTTGAGCTTTAAAAAGTTTCCTAATAAACTTTGTTTCTCCTGTAGTTGAAAAAAAAGACACACAAGCTGCTACAGAAAGATGTTCTTGGTCAAGGTGTTTTCCTGTGTCTTTTCCTTTAGTGTGTGTGCTCTGTTGCTTTTTACCCCCCAGACTCATTCTGATGTGCTACTGCAGTCAAACATATTTCCACATTAGCTCAAAACAAGCTGAGGAACCCACATGTGAGTTTAAATATCAAATATACACATGGTTCAGGAGCCAATGCCTTGCAAAGGCTTTGCACTAACTTGCAGCTCATTTGGGGCTCTGAATCCATTACAGGAATTGAAACTGTGTTTGCTGATAGGAAAAAAACAATCAGTTCTTCCTGCGCTCTAGGCCTACCTGCCACTTGTGTTTGGAAAAAGAGGAAGTGGAGAAGGCTGAGGTTTGTCAGAGATCCTTGAGCTGGCTGTTTCCTGTTGCACCCAGATGATGTGTAAGGGAGTTAAAGATGTGCTTGGTTGCCTCCCCATCTTTGACAAAATGTTATGTTGGAAAGAGCTCAGTAACTTGGAGAAGTTCACACTTTCACCAGTTGCAGAGCCCTGACCATGCTGTCCAGGAAATCAGACCAGTGAGAAGCAGCCAACAGGGAGAGGAGACTCATCCTGGGCCTGGGGGCTGCATGACCCATGGTCAGCCCTCTCCAAGGCAGAGCTGCTCCTGCTCACTCTGCAGGGCTCTGCTGGGGACACTCAGAGTGCTGAGATGAAAGGGCAAGGGCTGGTGAACCCTGAGGCCAGCAAGGGGCTGTCCAGCCCCAGGTGGCCACGGCAGGCACAGGGCCAGGGCTGGGCTGAAAGGAGCCCTTCAGCAGCAGCACAAAGGGCAGCCTTGTGGAGGGCAAGGCCAGGAGCTCCTGTGTGCAGCAAGGCAGAGCTGTGGTTCTGATGGATACTGAGCAAACTTGTTTACAGAAAGGCAGTGTGTGTGTAGGTGCTGAGGCCATGGGGCTGTCTGTGTGCCCTTCCCCTCTTTGTCTGCACCAGGCCGGAAATTTCCTTTTCTAATGGAGTAAAGGCAGAAAAAGTTTCACTGCTCCTCAAAGCACCTGTACTGGGGGCAGGAACTCTCCATGCAGTGGAGAATCATTCTGCTCCTGGGGTGGCTTCCTCCTGTCCTCTCTGAGGGGGCAGGGAACAACCTGTTAGAGGCCTTACATCTCTGAAGCATTGCAGAAAAAGCACAGAATCTCTCCTACACCCTAAGATCTGAATGTTGCACTCCCCAGTACAAAGCCCTTCAAACCTCATTGCATGAGCACAACTTACCCAGTATAAGGATCAAGTAAACTTGGGAGTGCATCACAGGAACAAAGTGACACAGGGAGGCAGCACCAGGCACAAACCACAGCTGCAATGCCAGAGCAAGCACATGGAAAAGCTGGCAAGGAGAGGGGCCAGAGCAAAGGGACCAAATATTGAAAATTTAAAACAGCATAGAAGAGATTCTAGCTTGGAGAGGAAGCAGATTGAATTCTCACTGGAAATCAATCACTTCCTGCAGAGTGAAATACTGCTAATGATTAAGAAAAAAATCTTACCTGGTATGGGGGAAGAGCATGGTCAGTGCTTCTGAGAGCAACAGCAAGGCACAAACTGAAACTGTGCTAAAATGATTAATGTTCCACTGCACAAAAAAAAGTTCATGGTTTGAGAAGGAAAGGATCCACTTTTTAGTGCTCATTTCTTAGTTACTTTGAAGGTTTCCCTTCAAAGAAGGTGTCCTAGAAGGAGAAGATACCAGCTGCACTAATTGTGCACCTCCACCCACAGATGTTCCAGCCAAGCACAGTGGTGAATTTCCCTACCCATATGAAAGCTCCTTTAGAAAGAATTCCATAATTTGATCTGCTAGACAGCTGGCCAGATCTCCCTGTGAGGCAAGATGCTCAGAAGAAACTGTGAGAGAACTGCAAAACAACATTGCTCCAGGTCTTGGAAGGCAGGACAGAAATTCAGGAAAACAAATGCTGTGCCTGTTATCTTGGCCCCAGCCATCTCTTGAGCCTTGCCTCCACTGCTTTGAGGGAAAGGCTTTGGGGGAAGCAATTCCCCATAAGAGTTTCCACCTGTACACTCAGAGCCCATCAGTGCAGGGGGTTTGGAAGTCAATTTTTTTCCAGCTGTAAAACCCACCTCAGACCTGCAGCCTTTGAAGCTGTGGCCCCAGCTCCCTGCAGCCAACACAGCTCTGCTGAAGGCAGGAGCAGGTAAAGCTGAAATTAATAACAATCCCCAGAGAAACAGTGCCTTACAGAACAGGCATCTCTCCCATTCTTCTTCCCGTCACCTCACTGCAAGCAAGTCAGAGCCAGCACTGCCCTGGTACCCCAGCTCCAGAGCAACCCCATAAGGATGCACACCTTGGCTTTGGACTGGGGTTTTCATGGACACTTCCCTGGTTCTGCCTAAAGCAGCTGCTGTGCTCTGCTGCAGTAGAGAACACAGAAGGAACCAGGAATTGGCACACAGGCTTTAGCCAAAGAAAAATGTTTCTTTCCATACCTGTAACTTCTTCCTGCTATTAAAAGCTGAGGGACAGCCTGTCCCACCAATGCTCACAATACGTGCTACTGCCATTCTGCTTAGGTAAAGTTAAAGGATTTTCTCCACTGAAAATATATTCTTGCTCACCAGCAGCCACCAAAGCTAGTTTCCCTTAATCAATTATAATTCAACACATTATTTAGGGATGTTTTCAGAGAAGGGAGAAGAGAGAGGGCAGTGTAGGAAAGGATCTCCCAAACTTTTGGGTTTTAAATGCAAACAAAGTTCCTTACCTGCCAGCACAGCAGGGACCGGGATGCTGCACAGCGTTAGCAGGACCAGGCGAAGGACTCTGTGGTAGGGCATGGCTTCCCTCAGGAAAAACATCAGCAGGAATCCTTAAAACTCTTCAAAGCACAAACAACTCAGAAATTTCACTGGTATAATAAAAATTCTGTTCAGTCACGTAAAAAAACAAAAAAAGAAAAAAAGTCCTTCACAAGAGCAGCTGTGCAGAGAGAGTGCAAAGCCCAGCAGAGCCTCTCTCTCTCTGGCTCCAGGAGCACACCTCCTCCCAAAGGCAGCTCCACCCTCCCAAACTTGTGCCTAAAACCCCATAGGCAGCCAAGCAGAGCCATCAGGACCCTGCCAGGTCAGTGCACACACAAGCAGTTGTTGCTGAGCCCTTCCCAGAGGCCACGAGGATGCTCCTGGAATGCCTTCCCTGGGGTTGGCCATCCCGAGGCACAGGAAATAACACAGGAACCATTGGGGCTCCCTCACTGTGCAGGGTGGCAGGGCATTGCAGGGTGGGGAGAGCAAACAACAAGGGCCTCAATCTTCTGAGGCTAAAATGCTCTGATATAGAGCCAGAGCAGCTCCATGGCATCCTTGTTCCTGGGTGGAATACTTACAGAGCTGGCCTGGGAGCCATGGGTGGTCTCAGAACTGCTGTGAAAGGCTCCGAGCGTTCCAGGAGAGTCGCCTTTGGCAGGCAATGCCAGCATCCTCCTCAGATCCCAGCTCCTCAGGCACAACCTCCTCCTGCCAGCCTCTGCCACTCTGTCCCTGCCTGCCTCAGGGGCTCAGGACAGTTCACAGCACAGAAAACCCAGGTTTGCTTCAAATCACATTTGCAGCAACAAAGAATGGTGAATAGATGAGGTGTATAAAAAGGGGAACACTCCAGCTGATTGTCACAGAAGAAGTTTCATTAGTATTTTGGAGCTGATATGATGATGAATACTTCATGGTTTCCCATCATGTAATGAATACATAAACACCTCCAATGTCAGTTCTTTATGCTCTGAAAATATGACACAAGTATTTAAGTCTTAAATTTCAGATTTAGATTTTTTTGCAGCAATTGCTTTGCTTTTTGGAGCCCCTGTTTTCCCCATCCCTACTGATCCAAATGACTCTTGCTACAGAAAAGGGCCCCGTTTGTCACAGAAGGTGGCAATGCAGTCACCTGAGAGCACAATCTGCACATGCCACCACCTTACCTTCATAGAAACACAGAAACCAGAGTATTTCAGTATTATGAACAGTGTTATCTTCCCCACTGGTCCATTATCTACAAACTCCCAGGAGCCAAGTGAGGTCCTCAAAGTTTGACAAATTATTGCACATTTTCCCTGCTTGCATTTCTGCATTTTCATTTAGTAATCAAGAAGTTGTTCCTTTCCTGCTGAGCTCAAAGCTAACACACTTTAGTGTACTTGTAACAGGGTGTAGAGCAGTCCAAAATTAGCTTGCAGAAATTAGATCACACCACTAAAAAACCAGAAAGCAATTATGAACCACACACCTTATATGCTAAAAAGAGAAGATATTAAAACAAAGTCAGGTTATCAGCCTAAGCATCAGCTGTTCTCTCAGATATCAGCTGAACATCATGCAAGCCTACTGTGTAAGTTAGGCCTCAGCATACTTGTTTTCCATGGTCAGGTGAATGGCAGGACATTTACCATTACCTTTACTGGGATTTTCCACACAAAAACAAGTATCAAAAAAGGAAACTAAGTCTAAAAAGAGAAACTTCCATGGTTTCCATGTGGACTTTAGGCTGAGGGGAGAAATAAAACACCTTATTTAGGGCAGTGCACTGGAGTGCACAGGGTGGGCACCGACTGGCAAAGGAGGCTCCGTGGCCAAGTGTTTGTGTTAAGAGCAAACCAGCCATGGCTTGATCTCCCCTGCATAAACAGCACCAGCATGAATGCACACGTTTCTCTACAGACAGCGGAGGAAAATTAAAGCTTTCTTGTTAGAAATTTCCAATATCAACTTACTGGTGTTTATTTGAACTCTAAAATTATCAAGTAGAAAAACCAACCAGTATTCCTCACCAGGGAAGAAATAAAGCAGCAGCTGTTGTTCCACATCCTGTGTATTTGCTTGTTGTTTCTTGATGAAAACTGATGCAAGTCGAGTTTGGGTGGGTCTTAGCACCAGGAATTATCTCAATACTCAGCTTTGACAAAAGCAAGCAGAAAGTTTTCTCTCAGATATAATACAACCAGGTTTTATTTAAGTTCTCTCTTTTTTTCCCCCCCCACACTGGCAAAAGTTCAGAGGGAGTTTAAAGTTTTGTAAACATTTTAACTACCCCTCTTCCCCCTTTTATGAATTTACAAAGCAAAGGAGACAGGGAGACCAGATTTGCAACAGTTCCAAGTCTCTCCATGCTATCAGATCCAAAAACTATATACAAGTCTGCAGCAGTCTCTGTATAGTTACTGTACATGTTTGGGGACGGGGGAAGAGAGAGGAGGAGGAGGGGAAGGTGACCCCAAAAAATGAATAAACCAAACAAAATAAAATCCAAAGCCAAACTGCTCTTGAGCAACTCAAACTGTTTTCTTTAGGCAGTGATGACAGAATAACAGACACCTTTATACAACTCCACCAAAACTGCAGCATATCTCCCTTCGCAGGTTACACCCCTCTGGGGACGGGAGATGGGACCAGGGGGGTCAAACTAAGTGCATTTGGCAGTTTTCCTTCTCTGTCCTTTGTGGTGTGTGTGGGGTGGGTGGGTGGGTTCGTGGAGCAGGGAAGGTGGTGTTAATCTTTCGGTGAGAGAGGAAGGTTATGACTCCATAAACACTTAGAGGTTATGGATCCCAGTGAAGGTGCATGAAGTACTTTTAAGGTGTAGAAGATAAGCAGGGCCATCATTGCACAAAGCTTCGTCCTCCAGTGTCTCTCTCCGTGACGAAAGGGCATCTCTGCTCGATACCTAAGCACTGCTTCAAGTGACAGCCAGCTGAGGCTCCTGGCACGTCTCTGAAAGCCAGGGTCCACCCTCTCCAGAGACTACAGATCCACACTGTAAAGATCCCACTGTCTCTTAAACGAGACAAATTTGCAGGAAAAAGAGCTGAAAATAAACTGGTCCTAACCCTCTGAAGGTAGCACTTATGGGGTAAATTCAGCCTGAAAGAAGAGATGCCACCCCCCTTTTTCCAGAGCAGATGTCCCCATTTGTCCAGGAAGGCTGGAGAAGGCCGACGGGTACTCCACCAGCTTCAGCATCACCACCTAATGAAGACAGACTCGAGCTTTCCCTCCAAAAATTATGTGCTGAGAAGGGCTGGCAGGAGGTGTGCAACTTCAAACCAACCCAAGCTAAACTGTGCCCACTACCGCCCCTCTCCATTTGCCAGTTTCTAAGGGTAGCTTATGAATGCAACTCCTGGCCAGGAGAGCACCTCTTGCCCTGATGGAGCAGCCAAGTCAGTATCTGTGTGGCATTTTGGTTTTGACCAACATCTGTTAACCACAAACTCTCTCTCAATCTCTCTCTCTCTCTCTCTCCATATGACTGCACGTGTTGGATGTGGTAAGAGTAACCAGGAGAAGGAAGCAATGCTTTGCAGAATCCCAATTGATTTTTTTTTTCCAGGTATGTCAGCAGAATGAATCACAGCACAGTGAAAGCTTGCTGCCCAATTCAGCCTTGTTGTGAACAAAGCCTGACTCCCACCCTCCCGGGACTCTGAGCAAAGTCCACTCGAGTGGGCTGACAGTAGAACAACGCCTGTGCAGTCCTGGGCAGAAAGGGTTTGCTGGGGCCAGAGGAAGCAGCCTGAGATGATTGATCCTGTGATTCACTGCGAGGCAAAGAACAACACAAGGTGGAGAGTATGGTGTCCAAACGGAGAATCCATGGTTAACAGATGCAGGAAAAGCCAGTTGATTTGCACATGCTCAGTAGTCTTCCAAAGTCTCTATTTCTCCCATATTGAGCCGCTCTGATGAAGCATTCACTGAAAACCCTGTGAACCAAGAAGAACTGGTGTTATAAATCTGGCTGTGGCATAGTGTACTTGATACAAAACATCTGTTGAATGCAGTCCCATGTGTAAGAGAAAGTGAATGTAGGGGTAATTCAGTAAGGCTACAGATGCAGTCACCCAAAATGACTGATTTTTTCCTTAATAAACTAAAGATAATCAACTGTATATTTAGACAAGCATCACTTGGTCTTTAAAACCAGATCAGAAGACTTTTCAAGTTCCATTTAAAAGATGTCACCTGAAGAGCTAGTAGAAGGCACATCTACACATGGTGGCAACATGGCTCTGCAACATCTCAAAAGGGAATGTGTTTAAATCAACTGGCTCTTGAAGTGGCTGTCAACACCATACTTACATGGTCTGAGAGGAAGAAATGGGCATTCTGAGAACTTGGAATCACACATGGAATTATGCTCCCACACTTCAGGAGTTGTGAGCATTTTCACCCTTTAAAGTCTCAATGCATGTACCTATGACATCTGGAAGCAATTACATCTATTTCCATGCTTTTTTATAAACTTCCATCTCAGGAGTACAAAGTGAAAATGCACAAAGTTATCCAGGGCCATGCAGGTGGCTCAAGATGCACCCCAACTTCTACCCAACCCTTTAGCCATACGCATTGAGGACATGATGCACATGAGAAAAGTGTGAGGAAGAGCGAAAACACTTTCAGCAAGGAAACAAATGCAATAAGTCAAATACAGCTTTCCTACTGAAATCCCCCTTTTAAGGGTGCACAAGCCCCATCTGGAGTATGAGAACAGGGAAAGTTCCCCTGTGTAAGGCTACTAAACACGAAGTTGAACTTCAGTGTTTGAGAGTGTTACCCTGGTTTGCTCTGTGCTAGACAACCAACTGCCTTCCACTTTGAGAGGCAAGAAATGCTCTGTTCAGGAGGTTTAGGAAAATTGTTCTGGCTCCCTCACGTGGCAGTGTGGCCTAAAAGCATCTAAAATTATTTTGTAAAAGAGTGAGTGTATGTGTTTTTAAAAAGCTGCACAGGCTACTTCCCTTCCAGATGGAACTTCTAAATTGTATTTAATGATTTCTTCTTCACATTACACCAGTTGTTTTTTTAATATATTCAACTGAGTACCCAGATCAGAGTCAGTGGATGGGCACCTTGAGGTGGCATAAGTCAGGATTCCGCTGAGAAGTTCCATACACACCAGTGCAGAAATCACTGATTTAACTGAAGTACTGACTTTGGTGAGACCAAAAATAAAAGAAAGACAAAAACCAAAGGCAGGGCTCTGCTACAGCCTTAAAAAAGCAGTGACTTCAGGTGGACAATACCCATCTGCTCTACAGCAATTGGGCTCAGCAGAAGCAGCACAACAAAGCCTGGCCCAGTGCAGTGCCCTGGTTTCCCCTCTGTCACACAGGGCACAAACCCAGACATTTATTCCACATGAGCACAACAACTGTCACCCCACAGTGTCCATGCACTCACACAAGGGCCTTGTACCTTAAAAACTGCTTCAAAGAAACTTTTCCATCAAGTGCTACAGGGGCTGGTTAAAACTAGCCTCACATAAAAATTAAGACACAGAACATAATAAATTAATAAAGGACTGCTAATGAGGTCATCATCTCCATGGTCTCCAGCTGAAAATCTGTGACCACTTCAACCTTTGCTGTCTCTTCTGACTAGGGTAGAGGTTATCTTCTGGAAAAAGGTGGCAAGGCAAAGGCAGCCTCAGAAAGCTGCGCCTCATAAAGGAAGGAAAACATGCTTTTCTTCAAAGAACAAATCAGCATTAAAGCAATAAAATAGCCATAGGTCAACCCAATGGAGAAAAGGGAATTTAACTGAAATGCCTGAACTACTTAAGAGGTTTCCAGGTAATAACCCAAAGAGTATCAAAGAGGCCATTACACGAGGGAAAGTTCAACAAAAATCTTCCATGAGACTGACATGGAATTTTTCAAATCATTAAATAAATAATAGTATTGAAAAAATTCTAAAGACATTCCAACTTTTCTACTAAAATTCAGTATTTAAGGTCAGTAAGAATCTTCTACATTCCCCAAAGCAAACCACCACTACCAAATTAAACATTAATTTTTAAAAATTGAAACAGACCTAACAAGCTGGGATCTGCTCGAACCATTTTCTGTTTCTTCTTTTTCTTCCCACTCTGCACAGCCTCAAAGTTGGACTGCTGGTTGTTGCTCTGATTGGTCTGAAAGACTGAATGTAGCGAACTGTGGTTCATCCCCCACACTGAATCCTAGAGAACAAATAAAGGACAAGATTACAGAGCATAGTGAAGTCTGGTTTATTTATACAGAAAATATTCAGAGAGCCCAAAGCACTTCCTATATCCACGTGGCAACACTAGCTACTGATGTATCCATCGTATCTTCCCACAGCATTTCCCAGATCACCATGCAAAAACACTCTGATCTACAGCTGGCCTCAACTGTTAGGTGGTAAAAACTGGAAAGCTGCTTTATTGCCTGCACTTGCCAGGACACTGATGAACCCAGGTGCTGCCTGCAGCCTGACACAGCCCCGGGAGAGCAGAGGCTCCTGTACCTGCTGTTGCTGCTGTTGCCTCTGCTGACTGGCTTTCTGTTTGGCACGGCGCTCGAGGAACTGCTTGGCAAACTCCTTGGCCTCAGGAGTATCTCCAAGGTAGGCTCGGATGTAGTCATGGACCTCATAGGGAGACTCCACTTCCTTCAGAAAAGATACAAACGTGGGAACTGCAAGAGGAAGGCAGACCGTGAGTGAGTGCATGTTGATAGCAAACACACAAATGCAATGAACACTTTTCAATTTCGAAGTGTCAATTTCTGTGTCAAATATTTGCTGGTCTAGGAGCTTGCTCTTCCCAGTTTCCCACAATAAAGCCCTATCATGCAAAGCAGGATGGAACTGGATTCTCATCTATCTGCCAGATAATACTTCCATGACCACCAGAAATCCCCAGGAGGGCTCTGGCTGACAGACTTCAGAACTTTTTCAAATCCCACTGATTTGCTACAGTTAGGACAATGAAAACCTAAAAGAGGATGCAGCCAGTTCTTCTAGCCACTATTTAATGATGTCCTTTTGCTGAGTGCATTGGAAACATTGGTTTAATATCATTACAGTCCCTCAGAACTACTCTATCAGGAAACAGAACAGATAGTGCTCCCCTCATTTCTTTCCATCTCTTACCATCTAAGTTGTTGGCTGTGTTGAGTGCATGAAGCATCTGTTCACACCACTGAGTGAATCCATCCTGGGCTTTATTAACCCCCTGGAACAATTTCAACAGCTTCTCTTCTTCTTCTACCTTCTTGTTTTGTCTACTTGTAATACCTACAGATTTACTGAAATAAAGAAAATGCATATAATCAGATTATCAGTTACCAGGCTTATCCACAGTACCATATAGAGTACAGTGCTGTAAGACTATTTTACAAGATGCAAACGCTTTTTAAGAACAATTTTCTAAGCAGGTGACAAAATGAGCTCTGAATGGTCACCTATTAGCTATTTTTGTTTCCAAAACAGATCCTGAATGACACAGAGAAAAAAAAGGAAAACACATGATGTTCCAACTGGGAACTGATCATGCCAGGAGTAGCAGTATTTCTTTGCAAAAGCTCCTTCTCCAGTTCCTACCTGAGGCTGGCATTGCTTTTGTTTTTATTGGTTGAGTTACGAGGTCCCACTTCCTTCACTGCATCATCCCAGAAACCCATGTTTGAGTTTTTGGTATCAGCATTGCTCCAGATGCTACTAACTAGGTCAGATGCCCACTGGTTGCTGGGATTTGTGTTTAGAGAGCCCCACACTGAATTCCCAATGCTGGTGTGCAGGTTAGAGTGCTGTTGAGACAAAACAAAGAGATGCTGATTATTAGCACAGATCCAGCAGAAAAGGCATGAACAGACAGAGGGAACTGGCCCAGCTGCTCTCCTCCATGTAGTGATTAGATAAATAAACGTACCGTGGTATTTCTGACTCTGTTCGGCTGCTGGTGCTGCTGTTGCTGCTGTTTCTGCATCTGCCTTGCCTCTTCCTGCTGTATCTCCAGCAGGGACTTGGTGGTGCCTGTTGGTTTGGTGACATTACCCCAGCCTGACAGTTTTTGCTGCTGTTGCTGCTGCTGTTGCTGGAGGGCCTTCATTAGTTCACGCTGCTGACGCCTTTGCTGTTGCACGCAAGACAAAAGTGCTTGTAAATACTTTCATATGATCACTCCTATTCAAAAGCCTAGCTTGGAAACTGGTTTTAAACAGCATTCACTTTCTTCTGGAGAACCTGGCTGACCTGTTATTGTTCTGAGCCATTACTGTTCCTCCCAAAAAGGGAGACCATTAGGTAACCAGTAAATAAAAATTGTTTATTACCCTTGGACAGACTAAATTTATCAAATCATTCCTGCAGTCAGCTTCTTGGAAGATGACCTCTCCTACCATCAAGTGCTCCCTCCCAACCCACCCTCCCTTTAACTGCCCTGGTCTTGTGAATAACTTCAAACATGTTAGAATATAGATGTGAAATAACTGTAAACTGTTTTGTGAATGTATTACACTCCCAGGGTTAAAAGGGTGCTGTTTTCCCTTCTTTCAGATTCTTGTACTAACAAGTGATAAAAACTTTCACACAAGTGCTTCCTGAACCTATGCCTGAAGGACAGGATTTTGAGTAATGCTATTTCAAAAAAACATTCCTCATCCTCACCATTCCTTCTAATAACTGAAGTGACAGCTAAGCAGTCCCACAGCTGAGTCCCCTCTAACAAGTTGCACTCCGCTGCTGTCAGTGTTTACCTCTTCTCGGAGCTGCCGTTCTCGTTCTTCTTCTAACTTTTGGATTTCAGCCAATGACAGTGTGGTCTGGGATTGACAAGCTCCTGAATTTGATTGCTGACCCCATGTCGAAGATGAAGGGAGCTGGGCCAAAAGAGAGATCATCAGGAATTGCAAAATATTTCAGAACACTGCTAGAGTATAATCAGGAAAGAAACTGTATAAACCCAGGGGAAAAGGAAGGCCACCTTTAAAGTTTAACAAAAACCTAGAAAGTACAAAATGGTATAATAATAAAGTATGAAAAAGTAGAAAATCTAGATTATACATTCTTTGAATTGCCCTCTGATGTATCAGTCTTTGACACAGTATCAAGAATAATGTAACACATCATTACCTGAAAAAGAGCAATCTATTTAAATTTCAAACACTTCAGGAATTCCAAGCTTTAGAAACTTTGCATTGGCTCTCACTCAAAAACCATGTGGCAAAAAACCCATCTGTGCCCATGTGTGATGTCTTCCCAGTGTGTTTCCACTGACAGAACATTTTCAGTGTTTAATTTGTAACTTCTCTTCCTCTTCCTTCTCTCATCAACTCTTTACTCTCTTCCCTCTCCAGACAGCTCATCCATCCCCCTGCTCTGCCTGAGCTACCACAAACGACCCTGAATGCAGCTGTGCCTTTACTTCCCATGCTGAAAGGCAGTAAAGCGGCAGGACCAGGTTACCTTCATTTGTGCAAGTTGCTGCTGTTGCTGCTGCTGCTGCAGCCGCCGTAAAGCCTCCTGCTGCTGCTGCCTCTGCCTCATGATCTCCTTCTGGCGCTGGAGTTCCAGCTCCTTGCGCTTCCGCTCCTCCTCCTCCAGCCGCTGCCGCGCCGCCTCCTCCTCCATGCGCAGCCGGCTCTCCTCCAGCCGCCGCTGAGCCTCCTCCTCCTCACGCGCCCACTTGGCGGCCTCCTCTTCCTTCCCAGGACACAGAAAGGAACAAGGTCTGAGGAGACTTCACACAATTTAAAATACTCAACTCTGTGGCACTGATATTCTGACAGAACAGAGAGGGACCATGTTATTCTGAAGGCAATACAAGGTTAGAGGAAGTCCTTGTAGTTGTTGTGTGCTCCTACCCATCCTGAGCTCACTCAAAACACACCAGGCAACAGTGTGGAAGGTGCTTTGTGTAAGTAACCTCACTCTTCAGTAACAGCAGTTGTAGTGCTTTGATCTGGAGACTGTGCAGTGGTGGTACGGGTGTCTCTGAGTTTTCTTGAGTAGCTTTTAGGGACACACTTATGAGAAGGGGTGCTTTCCCTGGGGGTATTGCACATCTGTGAGTCTGTGCCTGTTTCCAGCTCCCTGCCTTTGTGTTTAAGCAGAGCCAGAGAGCTGAGGTGTCATGGAATGGGTTGGACTCTATCTTGAAAGTCTGTTCCAACCTTGTGATTCTGGGATTTGTAATCTGTGCTGTGTTGTTCATTTACCTTTCTATTTCTCAGCAATATATTTTATATTTCCTAAAAATAAATGTTTCCCGTTGCTCCACCAAAGAACTTGGAAGAGAATGGCATCTCCCTAATTCACACCAGCTCATTTCAACTTGGAAGAGAATGGCATCTCCCTAATTCACACCAGCTCATTTCTTATTACTTTCCTTCTAGTAGTTACACACCTTTCAGTCTGAGCTTCTGCCTGCTTATACTACTTACAGTACCACCACACTTTCAGTGGAATAAAACTTGGCAGAAATAACAGGAAAGAAGAGACAGGTGACAAAGACGGAGATATTTACTGTTGTTACTCAACAGCAGAGTTCCAGAGAAGACACTTCTGCTAACAAATTACAGAAATGGTGATGGACATCTTAGAAAGGAAGACCCTGAAAAGGCATTTTTAAATACTAACTGTGAATTCTGAAATGGACTTGGAAGTTAATGTGAAGCCAATTAGTTTGACAAAGGGACTGAGAGAGTATCAATTAGGGGACTGGAAGCTTAAGTTCCCCAATAGGGACTTCTAATACTGACCCCAAGGAGAAAAAAATCCTGTTAATAAGAACAAAAAGGAAAGAAAAAAAAGTTGAAACCCTGGTAGTGTATATAGACTTGGCATTGCACAGAAAAACTGCCAAAACTGACCAATTCAGATGATACTGAAGATAAAGTAAAGGCCAGAGAGAACTAATTCAAAACAAACTGTTATTCTGATACTGTACTCTGCCCCAGAAAGGAGTATAAACACTGTGCTGCAAAGCCATTCTTAAGGCTAAATTTGAAGGGAGAACACTCATTCCTCCCACCCAAATCTCTTTACTAAGGGTGTATTAGATTCTGATTGTTTTGTCTGAAGTCAGGATACAGGTAAACATGCTTTTTTCACTTAATTTGATACTCTGTGCAAGCTCTGCTTTCTTTGACAAAAACTGTTTTGACCTCTCAAGCACTGCTGCAAATTTCAAAGCCTGTTTGTTGTTGCAGCCTCCATAATTAAACAGAAGAGGTCCCTTTTGTCATTTTTCACCTGTTTACGGATTAACTCCTCTCGCTGACGCCTTTCCTCCTCCTCTCTTCTTCTCTCCTCTAATCTCCTAAGTGCTTCCTCCTGTTGTTGCCTCTCCTCTTCCTCCCGCTGCCGCCTTAGTGCAATTTCCTGCTCCCGTTGTCGCCTGAGGGCCTCCTCCTGGAGTTGGGAACAAAATGTCAGTCTATAAATGCCATTTTATCAACAAACAACATCAGAACACACATCACAGCATTGTCTGGCCAAATAAGGAGCCTCAAGAAAAGCTCCCTAGCTCCAAACTAAGCTCTACCAGAACGGTGCATTAAGCACAACAACCCCACATGTAGTTCTGATGCAATGTGCATCTCCTACATAAATTATTTTAATGAAAACCAGAAGACATTAATTGCCCATCTTTAGTTTTTAAAATAATGGCATTGAGAATGACAACAAAAGGTGAGACTCCTCTTTTCACTATGTAGCACTAACAGTTGAACATCAGATCTATAAATATTTCAAAGTGTGGATATCATTTAATTCCTTCTGGCGGGGGCTGTCAGCTGTAAGTTGGAAGCTTTTCCTACTTACAGGAGTTCCTGAATAGTAACTGTTCAAGAGCACTACAAAACTCAAACACATCTCCAGATACCAGAAAGGAGCTGATGCAGCCCAGTGCACTTAAGGACAGTTACTTTTTAAGTCTCAAGGGTTTTGACAGGGCTATCCCTATACTATTTAAATATTATGGGTAACAAGAGGTCTCTTAGGGCCTTTGATTTTGGATTATCCCTAAATTATTTAAATAACTTCCAATAACTTATATATTCTGTTTTCCAAGTACTAAAATTGTTTACTTAACTTAAAAATTAAATATTAGCACCTTTTCCTATCAACACAAACAAACATTTTTCCATTCTGCTAGTTGGGTTTTTTTGAGGAATAGGGGACAAGCAGCTTCCTGTATATTGTTAAATGGGAACACACCTGGGGACCTATTTCTTCCACCAGTTCTGACTTTCCCAAAAGCTGTAGTTTTTTCAGCCTTTTCTGACCTGTGATGTTCAGCAACTGAGTTAAGGCCACCCTCCTTTTCACCCCTCCTGTTGTCTGACTTACCCTACCAGCTCAACCTGAAGATCTTAATTTTTGGACCAGAACCTTTTTAAGCTTTTTGAATTTTGTATTTCCCTTTTAAAATGGCCACTACCACAATCACACTCCTGCAAGTTTTTAATAAGCAATACATTATTCATAGGATGAGTGGGGATTAAATGTGCAGCACAGATGTAAATTCTGGTAAATCAAGGAAGTCAATTGTGAAAATTAAGACCCTTTTATCTAACCTGAAACCAAAGCTTCATGTACAGACAGCACAGATAAACTCACTACAGCTTCCTGAACAACTGCCCTGGGTTTTTCTCTGACAATGAATTTCAGATGCCTACAACAAAACTGTCAGTAGACAGAGGATCTTTTATAAGTAATCCCATGGCACTGAACAGGTGCTGGCTGCAAGCCAAGAATTCATTCATATTCCTGAATGTCATATAAGTGGTTTGGTGCTAGATATAAGTACAGTGAGTGGGTTTTTCCACTAGCTGGACATAGAACAATAGCCTGTGATTCATTTTCTCATTAATCAAATCAGCTTCAAGTGCAACACATACCACCTGAACCATTTTTGAAATTTGGGCCTTTAACTGTATTAACTGGACACAGGCAGTCAAGTCACAACAATCAAGTGTCCCCAATACAAGTGCTGGAAAATTTCAGCTTTTATTGAAAAGGGTGCTGAGTAGGCTGAAGGTGTCAGTGTTTTTTGTTTGCCTGGAGACCACAGAGCAGGATCTGAGCTCAGGAGTGCTCACTGCCAGCCACTCTGGAGGCTCTCACTGACACAGCACATAGTACCTGGGAGAGATGAGCAAAGTCACCGAGTCCTCCTGTGGGACAACCCTTCAGTGACATCTCTCCTCCCCCCTTGGGAAACAAGGCTAGAATTGCCATTAAAAAAGCTGTACAGATCTCCTTGCTCAGGCAAGGAGAGACACTGTTGAATGACATGAGTAAAAGACCTCTCTCCCCTACAGAACTAAAGATGAACAGTGTTTTACTGACACAAAAAACCCTGTAAGAGATGAAAAGCTGGGAAACACAGCCTTTTTTCTGGCTCTTCACAGCTATAAAGATGTTGTCTTAATATTTATTTCTGTATCTCATTATCTGATGTTTTTGTTTGAGCATGTGACCGAAACCATTCAAAGCTCTCCAGCTTTCTGCCACTGACTGGTATGGAAAACAGTCCTTTGTTTCTTAGTGTTCCCATGTTTGTAGATATCTGCTCCCAGACATTCCCAATGTTCTTTAGCATCTTTCTTAGTAATTGTTTTCACACATCTTGCTGTATAGACAGCTTATTTCACATCTTTTAAAATATCTGTCATATTACAAAAAAATCCTTATGCAGCAATCCCCAGTTCAATAGACTCTGGATTTTTAAATAAAATAGAGAATTTTTTACAGTCGGTGACAACTGCAATTCTGCTTGTCTGTGTTACTAAGGCTCACAAATCTTTTTGTTCTCCTCTTTGAAACAGGTATTTTAAAGGGAGAACTAAAGAAATAATTCAGAGAAAACAATTATTAACTGGTTATTAAACCTCAAATTTTGTTCCTGAAAGCAATCAATTATTACAAAATAGAAGATACCAGACCAGAGACAAAAACAAAATACAGGAGCTACACAAGCTGGGCATTACTGTTTTCAATTCTACAGTGCAAAGTAATTGATGAAAACTGTGAACAGACTGAATTCAACATTTGGTATGACATTTCAACCTACAGAATTGAACTTCTATTAGTTTTTTGTTTTTTTTATTTAGAATTCACCATCAACAGCATATTTACTAACCTTATATACTAGTCTTTTATGCAGTATTACATCAAAAGCCTTCCTGAAGTCCAGGCAGATTAAGTCTACTGCTTCACCCCTCTCAGCTCTCACTGTCATCTCCTCAAAAGAAGTTAATCAAATTTGTTAAGCATCATCTCCTCTGCATAAATCCATGCTAATAAATCAGTTCATCCCTGATTCTATAATGCCTTTTAGTACAGAAGTCAGATTCAAATAATGACCAGTTTCCTTTTTTAATACAGAATACAATGTTATTTTCTCTTTCCAGAGAAGTGCTTAAACTCTTTGTTACCTTTTCAAGACATTACTGCTCAGAATTAAGCATTGTGGCAATTATTGCATTGGTAATGAACTAAGATACTTGCTGTTACTGCTTTCAACCCCGTTCTGCTTCCTTCGTGTAAATAGTTATTTCCCATGGCATCTCAGAACAGGAGAGTCAGACTGTTTACTGTACAAATCCAAAGTGGACAACAAAACTTTGGAATTTATCAGACATTGTTATACACAGAGGCAAAACTGTTAGTGAAAAGAAACAACCCAAGTCTACTTGAAGCCAGCACAAATGACACAAATTGAGTTATCAGCTGAAAAATGTGTTCTTGTTATTGAACCAGATCTAAAGCAATGAATCTCAAAAGTTAAACTTTTGAGTATATTATTGCTTCAGTGTTAGTTTGGCCTCAGTGGAGGATGCTTTTCTGTACAGCATAATGACTTCCTGCATACAAAACAGATACACTAAAGCAAGGAGCCATTTATTTGCAGACTTGATTCCAAAAGATATCATGAAATTATCTATGTATTATACTGTACCAATTAAAATATACCTTCTGCGACAAAACCCAAACCCTGAGTGAAGAGAGATCTACAATGATCTTCCAAACAAATCTAGAGATTCTAGAGGCTTCCTCAGAAGTGTCTGATCCTTAAAGCAGGAAAATGCTTTACAGCTGCCTACCTAAGCTTGTAAGAAATATTATAAAGGACAGAATTATTTAGTATTTTTGCCTATAATTCATGTGGTACTTTTCAGGATATTTACTAACTCCCTAGTGAATAAGCTCAGCCTTGTGCTTGCCCTTATCCTTCACATGCAAAGTGAAAACTTCAACTTTTACTGTCTTTCCCTCCTGCAACACTTAAGGAATAGCTACATTTTCTTCCATACAGAATTCAGAAGTAAATGCTAGAAATGCCAAACTAGTAATGTCTCAGTTGTGTATTCCTGGATGATTAAGAATGCACAATTCCTACATTCATTCCCCTACTGCAACACTGATCACATAACTCTTTTTAAGAAATATACTTGATCAAACTGCATCCCTTCCTTTCCCAAGTATCAACTCAAGTAAAAAAGCTGACAGACTCTATTACCCAGATATTAATTTATTAAAAAAAAATATTTACTAGGTTAAGAAAAAGAACAGGGGAAAAATAAGCTGAATGTCAAATCACTTTTTGTCCACTATAGCCCTCTACCTCTTATTCATTTGAAACAGTTGCTCAAGCTCTATCTATTCCAGAACTTATCTTCCTAAAACACTTGACTGCATAAATGGGAAATAAAGAGGAAAACATGCAGTAACTGGGTAACTAACTAAAGCCTAACATTGACATTAAGAAGTTGAGAGGGAATATTCCACATGGAATAAAGGCCCTGTTCTCACCAACAGAAACCTATCTTAAAGTGAACCATCAAGCCCATTTCTCAGATTGAAGGTTGGGCTCTTAAAAAAAATCAATAATGGAAGAATCATAATATACTCACATGAAAAATATTAAAACTGTCTTCATACACACCTACCAAAGATTACTTAGACCCCACAGGATTCTTAAAGTGAGTTTTATAAATTATTATAATTAATTAGAGATTAACTACATTGGGGAAACTCACTTGCTTCCTGCGGGCCAGTTCTTCTTCTTCCCGTCGTTTCCTCTCATCTTCCTGCTGCCTCCTAAGTAGCTCTTCTTGTTGCCTCCGAAGCTCCTCCTGCCTTTTCCTCTCCTCTTCCTCTCGTTTGGCCCTCATTTCCACTTCTCTCCTCTCTTGCTCTAGCTACAATTCACATAAAACTATACTCAGATGCAGGTAACGTATTCCTACACCATTTCTTAGGGCAACTGTGCTGACAATATAGGAACAGCTTAACAGATGAAGCCTCTAGTAGATGTTCTCCCTTAATTGCAATTTTACCTATCAGCTGGCTGCCTACTGAGGTCAGATTCCTGAAACAGTCCAGAACACTTTTGGACAATTTCTGTTTGTAACAAACACCAGTTTTCCAGTCAGTCTTTCTACATCAGCTCCTCAAAATACCCTCTGACTTTAGAAGTGAGTATTGAGTTGCTTTGCAGTTATCATAAAACAGTAATTTTCAGGAAATGTACAGAATGATAAAGGTTCAAACTCACAAAAAAATTAGTACTACAGTATATGTAGAATAACCATAGAAAATAGGACTCATGATTCCCCAAACCAGTCTGGGTGAAAATCATGAGGATTAGGAGCACAACTACTTGGTCTCAACTCAGGGTTTGGCCTGACAGCTCCCGATGATCGCATTTTTAAACAGGTGGCTAGTGAAGAGGTTTTAATCACAAATGTAGAACACAAACCCTATTTCAGAGGCCAGTAGTACCTCCACAGCAATGGTTTCCAAACAGCTGTCCACAAGGATTTCATAACTTGTTTTTATAACCCCTATTCTCTTTATGGTGTTTTCCATGAAAATCTAGTCAAAATCATCCATTGAAGAGCTCAGTCTTCCATTGGCTCAAGAATCACAATTACATTGCAGAAGAGCAATTCCAACTTCTTACAGTACAAAACAGTTTCTGACCTTTGCAGCCTTGGCCTTCTCGAGCTGCTGAAGTTGTTCTAGAGCTGGTCCCTGAGCTGCAGTATCAATGGGCAGATCCCAGACACTGCTTCCTTCCCAGACTAGACAGTGAAGAAAACAAACATTGACAAGCAAAAATAAGCACATGAACAACACATAACTGAAAGGGGAGAATCTTGTGTATGCTGTTACTATGTTTTAGGAACTAAAATCATGTTAACACTTTTGCTTTAGTCAGCAGAGGGCAACCTTATCCTCCTGGATAACAAGGCCAGTCTGTGACTGAAGGAAGGCTGGGATTCCCCTGAAATTCCACAGAAAAAAACAGCTATTCCAGCTCCTCCCACCAGAGCAGAACACCCTTAAAGATCCCTTCACATCCAGACTTCCATAACCACTGGAAAAATTACCATATTCTTCACCGCTCTCAAATGGAACTTCTACTGCCAGGCAGAGTAGGCTAATCCAGTTAAACATCATGATGCAGAAATAATTTCCCTTTGTGTCAAAAAGTGAGGGATCATCTCAAAGATGCTGATTCTTAACATGTGGACTTTTCCCAAGAGACCTGACCCAGGCTAAGCACCTTACCTGTAGGCTGTGAAGCTGACTGAAGTTCCCATATTGAGCCAGTGTCCGGCACTGACACAGACCTTGTGACAGGTGGCATCATGTTCTGTTCAGATATTCTGTAATACCAACAGGAAGAGTCAACACGCCACTTCCAGGGAGAGGAGTGCTCTCAACACGTATGAGATTCAGTAACTTGTAACATACTGCTTTCCTTCCACACCTCTATTCAAAACAAAAATATGATGTGGACAACAGTAGTTGCTTGCAGAGTTCTTGCTGATCTCACCCCTGCTAAGTCAAGGGCTAAGCTACAGTTTTGCATTTGCTGCTTAGAGGCCAGTTTGAGGAACAAGCATCCAGTACTGCAGAACTGGAAAAGCTCCTCGGTGACCAGCACAATGTATCTGTCAGACAGGTACAATTCATCTCCTCATTTCCATAATCACTGAGACAAAGATTACATATATAATGAAGTACTCCATATTCTGAAACTGTTTCCTATTATTCTGAAACATACTTATATTCATTACTATCTTTAACACACATAATAGTAAAATATGAGAAAACTTAACTAGGACAAACAGCTGACACAATGTAATCATTGTTATACACAAACTAGAGCACAGGAAGAACAGAATTCAGTTCAAGTCTGGGCTAGCTCACCTCATCTTCAGGGCCTGGAACTGTTGAAGGAGAATAGCGAGCTGCTGCTGCTGCTGGGATGAGAGGGCTGCCTTCTGCTGCTGAGCCAGCATCTGTGCATACTGTTGTCTTCAAAAGAGAAGCAGATAAATGGTATTTGTTCACTTATGCCCAAGCTGCAGGCAGATTTATGCTCTAAGGACTAATGCCCATTGACATATATAATGTACATACTAAATACTAAAGGAAACCACAGAACAGAAGCTTGGCAAGAATCAAAATACAAGAATATAGCCAGTTGGCTCACATAAGCAGAACCAGACTTCTCTTCACCCTCAGCTATGTCACCTGGCTATTACTGCCTCATGTTTTTCTTATAAGATGTGCAACACTACTTCCTTTTTTGTCTAAATTCCATAATTTTAGCTCAAATTAGTCCGGCTCAATCACTGCCCACCTGCAATCAGTCTCTTCCCCAGTATGTCAAGGCATTGCCTAGCACAGGAGCAGGCGCTTGCCTCATTCAATCATGAGCTGACCATCAGTATTGAAAAACTATAGTCACGACACATGCTTTCAGGATCCCCTGAAAAAGCAGTCTGACTGCTCTCTTTCCTTCAAACTTTCAGGAGCTGGCCATAACCGAACAACTGACAGCTTTAGCAAAATGGATTTCAAACTGCTTTGCCCAGCAGGACCTTTCACTGATCTTCAAAGAGCTGAGCAAGCAGACCAAAGGTAACTTCCACCTTCTCCATCTCCAGATCCAAAGATGTGTAGCCTTCTCCTGACATAAAAACATCTGAATGTCATTACTAGGACACCTGGGATTCAGGCTGACCCTAACAGCTACCTATAAAGCAAGTCTCACCAAAATCTATGTGTGACACTGGAAAGGATTCTGAAAAGTGCCTGAGGCAGATACACTGCCCTAATCCTGTGCATTAGAAACATCTCCAGTGTTTGTGGAAGCAGCTATTGCTGTTGGAGGTGAAGCAGTCCCAGCCCCACTGACTCTCCAGATGACTAAAAACACAGAACAGAACACAGCCACTGGAAGATCTCTGGGACAAGAACTCTTACTGTATTAGAAGATGCTGATACTGCAGGTGCTGCATTTGGATTAGAGCCAACTCTTGTTGTCTAGTCAGTCGCTCTTGGTCCAGTTCACCCTGTGTTCAGAGATAAAACATTCTTTTTCAATAACATATATACAAAGAGTAGTAGATTGCAAATGCAAGCAATGTAGAAGTTGTATTTTTACCAGAAAAAAAAACGAAAATAGAAAAATACCTAGACATCAAGATTTACAAAGCCTGTGAAATGCACAGCACCTTTATATATCACAGTACCCAGCCTGCCAGCCACACCAAGCATTTTTAAATTACATGTCTGTTCTACTCTTGCAAAAGTAATCTAACACCAAGTTCAGCTTTGGTGCTTGGAACACCTGCAATTCCAAGACAGAGTAGATGGCACCTAAATTCAATTCCCACTTGTTAGAGGAATATTTCAATACTGTAACTGTCACATAATTACCAGATGTGGAAGTGGTGCTGGGCCTGGAGTGAAGGGAACCCTGCCCCACATTTTCATGATGTCTCCAAGCGGCTGGAAAGTCTCATCACAGGCTCTCTTCACCAACAGTGACATTGTGAAGTAACCAGCCTGGAACCACTCTGCCATCTCCTGATTACTAAATGGACCTGAAATGACATCAACCAACACACGTTGTGGGGAAAGGGAAGCAAGGCCAGGTTCAGCACGTTGGAAACAAGGAGCTGGCTATCGTCACACAGTGCCCAGCACCAGGCATTGCTGTCTGCCTCACCCACTTGTGGGGACACTGCTCATCCAAGGCTGGAGTGTCCATGCACACCTGCACAGGGGCTACAGCACTGCCCCACAGCCTCAGGAAAAGTGCATGATGGCTTTCACCTTGCCTTGGAGGGAGCCAGGCCAGCTCTGGGGTGAAAGCCAAGCAGCCACCAGGGTGTCGGGCTTGGTGCAGTTAATCCCCCTGCTGTCCTCCAGCAGCACTTACTGCTTCAGGCTCACAGCTTCCACCCTGGAGCTCAGCAGTACCTGCTGCCTGACACTGCTCAAACCACAAGTGCTGCCTTCCCCACTGCACTGCACAGATAATTAAACAATCTTAGCCTGCTTCAACTCCTGCCTTCAAACCAGAGGAATCCTCATGTTGTACACAAGTTTTGCTTCTGGAACTTAGCAGTTAAACAGATTCACCTCAAGTGAACAAGTACATTTTTTAAGATAATGAGGATCAAGTTTCTTTCCTTTGTAAAAATCTACATTTTTCCTTCTCTTTTTTCTAAGAAAGATTTCAGTCATGCCTTTCAAAGGAGGGTTCCTATATTAATTTTACATATGCAAATACATAGAAAACGAGTATAAAAATATTATTTAACCAAGTAAGAACCACATAAATAAGTTCTGCAAGACATCTTCTGAAAAGTTGGAACATTCAGTAACCATTGCCTTCTCTGTAAGGAGCTTCTCTAGAAGGCAATTCCTCCTAGACAATATGAAATCACAAGAGGTTATCCCAAGA
Organism: Ammospiza caudacuta; assembly: GCF_027887145.1. NCBI lineage: Eukaryota > Metazoa > Chordata > Aves > Passeriformes > Passerellidae > Ammospiza > Ammospiza caudacuta. The sequence continues at coordinate 8,830,466 of NC_080603.1, read as the reverse complement.
AAAGAAAAATTATTTGGCAGTGTTGGCTTCTTGATGTCACATCCTACAATAAAAATATTTAGATTGCCACCCACCAATAGACACCGAGCAGTGACTGATATACACTGAGCAAATAAAAGCACTTGATGGTTAACATTCTTTAAACTTAAAAGAGATGAAAAAAACCCTAAAGACATGCAATACCTGCAGACAAGGGATTGACACAGACCCCACAAACAACATCCCCACCAATCCTATCTGGTGCTCACAGCTGAGAAGTCATTCCCACTACACAGTGTGAAGTCCAGCAAGGAAGGAATTCACTGTTTAACTGCACTTTTGGGAAGCAGATAAGCAGCTGCTAAACTGAGCCCTAGGACCTCCTAAAGAAATGTACCTTCTGAAAGCAAAGGTGCAAGTTATGAAAGTTAAGAAAATATGAAAGGCCTGCTTCAAATCTTATTTACAAAAAAAATTCTTAAGCAAAAACTGAAAGCAGGGAGTGGTTCCTATCTATTAGATGAACTAACAAAGCAGTGGCTGCAAGTGCAATTTAAACTGAGATTCTGCACTGGCTGCTGGAAACCTGACTCCTCTTTGCCCTCGATTCTAAACAAATCACCCTCCCTGACTATTCCAGGTCTTCAGGCTGATTTCAAGGCTTCTTGTGGATTCTTTACAACTACTTGAGTGGTCACATTCCTTGTTCGTTTCCACTGTTATCTGGACATCTGAGTAACTAATGGTACGTGAAACAGGTTTTAGTCTAACCTAATTTACAGGAACATGCAGTGATGGCAAACCTCAGCCCTGATAACACATAGTTCTGGACGTTCAGCCTGCTGAGCTCATGGGGGCAGTGATGGGTTGAACATATTTTCAAAACCTATCTCTAGAATGGTAAATTCCCTGTGCTGCTTTTGTAAAAAGAAGCTTCAGCATCTGTTGGTGGTAATTCTGTGAAGAACTCTAACAATTCTGTGAAACAAAAGAGGAAGTGTAAATGGCACAGACCTACCCTGAATTTCTCCTTGTGGATCTTTGTAGTACCACTTCTGCATGGCTTCGTGAAAGAGGGGCATAGAGGAACCCTTTGCTCTGTGCTCTTGGATTTTTGCTGCTAGTCTTTCATCATCAAGGGCACTGTCCTGCAGATATGCCACCATTTTTTCTGCTTGCTGCAAGAGACATCAAAACCAGCAAGAAATACAAGAGTTAGATGAGGGCTTAGAGATTTGGAAATGAGTGTACCAAACACAACCAACCTTGTGCTACCCAGTGCTCCAGAGTGTACCAGGAATGACAGACAGCCCCAGGACAGGAGTGACCGCAACACAAACCTGGAGCTCTGTCTGCCACACTTGTCAGGCAGAATCCTGAGCAAGCACAATTCACCTGCTTACAAAAAGCTTTAGAGCAACTTGCCAAGGAGGTCCCATGCAGTACCACAGAAAAAAAAAAACAGGCATGAGAGCATGAGCACAAAGAAGATTCTACATCTCAGCAGTCATTACAGCGCCATCAACACACTGTTGTGATTCACTTACAGAATTTTGGTTGGCTTTTTGTTTGATGGTTTGTTTGTCTGGAGATTTTAACAGACATACATAATTTCTCATACAAATCAAAATGCTACTTAACAGTGGTCGTAAGCACTATGGTCTCTAGCTCTTTAAACTGGGTATAGCATAGAAAAATACAACAGCGTGAATTATTTGCAAAAAAAAGAGAGAAGCAGCTTTCAGTATACATTGGGGAGTGTAAAGTTTTAGCTGCATTTCTGATTTTATGGCCTTCAAATATTTGCTGCATTCCACATTCCTCCAGTCTCAAGACTGTCAATAACAAAGGAATTAGAGAAATTTTACCTGCTCTAGGTGTTTGAGGCCCTCTTCATCATCTGGATCAGTGGGAATGTTGCCCATGCCTGGAGCAGCTGTGACAGGTGTTTGAACTGACCGCAGAGCAGGATTTGAATTGGAAACAGGAGGAGAAAGATGAGCAGAAGCAGCTGTGTCTGCAGAAATCTGTGGCAAAGGTTGAGCAAGAGAAGCCAAATCTAAAGAAAAATGTTTAAGTTAGTCCATTATCTTTAACATAAATGACAATTACTTTTAAGAACTTAATGCAGAGAATATTCAACAGCTCAAATTTAGCACCAAAGCAGAAGATTTTCAGATTTTCCTGAACGTACTGCTTAGAACACAGGTACCCAGCCTCACTTCAAGGAACAGTTTAGTTCTATCAGTGCAGAACTCAGCACATTTGAGCATCTCCCATTTCCTGGCCACACACATTTATCCAGACTACTCTGCTGCACCACAGTGAGGCACATCCACAACAGGCTGATGTTTCTCTGGACTGCATTTCAGTGTGAAGTCCCAGTGCACTGCACGCATCTGAGATGGCATATCCAGCAAATCCTGTATTTATAGACCAGTTGGTGAATCTGGCTTTCCATCACCAGCGCTTGCCTCTTTTTAGGGGCCAGGATTATTCACAGTGAGTAATGGAAACTTACTAAATTTATCTGTCAGGTTTATTACCTTCCCCTCTGTTGGACATTTTGGCTGACAGTGTATTCTCCACTCGATTCTCTTTATCTTCTGTTTTTTCTGTTCTTTCTGGCACAGACTCTTCCTTCCTTTCAAAAAGATTTGTCTGCAGCGGGTCTGGAGGCTGGGATTTTGGTGGGGTGTCTGACCTGGCAGCTGGAGATGATGCCTGAGCTGCTTCTTCCACTGCTTCTGCAACAAGGCACAGGTCTAAGTAACTGAGTTAACAGAAATTCTACACTGACAGTTGCAGGAGAAGTCCCCCCTACCTGCCACTATTCTTTCTGTTTTCTCCCCCTCCTTCTTGGTCTTTTCATGATCTTTGGCTTCTTCATTGTGGCTCCCTTCAGAATCAGACCTTTCCTCCCCTTCCTCCACAGGCCTGAAGTCCATCTCCTGTTCCTCTGGTATTGGCTCCTTCTGCACTTTCTGCAAAGTCAACGCAATCATCCATAACCCACCTGACATCACTGGACATTTGCACCGAGCGACCCAAGGGGCCCAAAGCAGCTTTTCACCTTTAAAGAGAGAAACGCTCCAGAGGAGTCAAAGGTGCCCATCTCCTCCTCTGCATCCTCCAAGCACCACTCAGGGAGACTGTCCCTGTCGTCGTCCATGCTGCCGCTGCCGCAGCGCACACGGCGATAGCCCCGCTCGTCGTCTCGGTCCCGGAAATCAAACTCGAACCTCCGCCGTCGCTCCATGTGCTCCCGCCAGCCTGCAGAATGAGGGCCGTCTAAGGCAGGGAAAGGAGCTTTACCACACAGGCCTGGGGCAGTGCTCACACAGTGGGGAAAGGACACTGACAGCAATTCAGAAAGCTGCTACACGGTACAGCCCACCTATGAACAGGCAACTTCAAGGGCAAGGCAAATAAGCAGAAGACTTTCAAATATTGTCTGCTGTATATCCTCACATAATAAACTGTGGAATAAGCATTAAAAACCACATAAGGCTAAAAAAGCTTGGCTACAAAATTTAGAACAAGCACGAAAATAAGACAAGCAACATTAGTTGCCAACTGAATTTACCAGCCATCATTGATTTAAGTCTTTGTGGCACCTTTACTTGTGTAAGATTTCATGTTTTCCTTCAGGGGCTCTGCAGAAGTCACATCCTGAACAAAACACCCATGTTTTTGCCTCTTGCCTTCAGATATGTTTTTTGTACATATACATGAAAAATGGAGTGATAACTGTTCAAATACCTTTGAAAGGACTGGTCAGTTTCTTGAATAGTCTTTTTAACCATGGAATAGCAAAACTTGGGAACATAAGAAATGGGAGAACATTCCCAATTCATACATAAACTTCATATTCAGAAGACACGATCATTCAGCCAAGCTTCAAATCCCCTGAGTGCAATAATGTTATTTAAGCTGTAAAGAGCTGGCTGCTAAGGAAAACAAATTGGGGGTGAAAGGACTGTACACGGCTTTCCATGAAATACAAGCCATCTCTATCACAAAGGTACAAAGAAAAATGAAGGCACCTTAGAGCTTTTCATGGTGACTGTTCTCAACTGGATAAAAAAAGAAGTAAATTCTTTTTTTTTGCTCCAACAATCTGTGCACCAGAATCAGTGCAGCCTCACAGTATCAACTGTCTACCAAAAAAACCCAAACCACAGTAAAGGGAAGAAAGGTGGTCCTGTTTCATGACTGATCAATGTTTCCACACTGACCTTAATACCTTAACTATTAATATTAGCCATGCAAAAATCCACCTTTGTCTCAAAAATACAGGAAATGTAAATCAAACTCTTTCCAGAAAAATTCTGAACTTCCATCTTAAATTTTACCAAGGATACACAAATGTTATCCTTTAACAAGGCCTTCACTATTCCCTATGTGCTTACTGGCAAATAATTCCACCAGATAACTTAACCTATGCTTCTAGTTATGCCTCACAAAGCAAGTAGTATTAAACCATCAAATCAATGTTCTGAGGCAATGTTTCTAATGTTATTAAGGAAAGAGACTGAAGTGTAAGAGGTTGTTGACAACCAGACAGCATTTCTGATGGAGTCCCTGGACAGACAGCTCCTCATTACAAGGAGCCATGTCCATGTCAGGGCTCCCAGCAGGGGAGAGGAGCCTCTATTTGCCCACAGTTCACATGCCAATACCAGCAGTGCAGGTCTTCATAGTGACACCTAGAAATGTGGTTTTTGAAGGTAAATTCTAAGCACTTTGTTAAAGCCCAACTATCTTCAAAGTTCAAATGAAGAACCATTTAGTCTGCTTGCAGAGATTTAGTTACACCACCTTTAACAGCCCCCAGATTTTCAGAGCTATGTGGAGAGTCAAAAAGACATTGGTGTAGCAGACTCATGCCCTTGTTTCTTAGTAACCAAATATGTTTGTAAAAGCCCAGTTAGAATATAGGTCATAATTCAGGTCTGAAATATCAGGCTGCCAATCTTTTAAAACAAGCCAAGAGGAGAGATAAACCTGAATTCTTACCTGAAGTTTTTTAGCCAGCAGTTAGGACACAAACACAGCTTTAAGTTCAGCCCCATACTATCACGAGGCAATAATTACATGCTCAGTATTTAAAGTGAAGAGACGATTTCAAGCTTAATTTATCCCTTGCAACTTATGGTGACATTGTAGGTAAAATCTAGATAGGACTACTGGCTGCTTCAGGAAATCCAAGAACACATTAGCTTTATTAATAGCAATTTCTCTCTTCAAAGTTATATTCTCTAACTCAGCAGTGAAATTTTCAATATATACTAAAGAATACTAAATGCTAAACAGAACACTTAAAGCAATAGCACACCTTTTTGAGTATATATTATATATAGACCTAGTTCTTAGCTCAGTTTTGGAGCAAGATTCTCTACTGTACTTTAGTTGCTTCATGATATTTAAGAAATGCAAGGAACAACACAAAAAAATTCAATTCTAGTTGAATTACAGCACCTGATTCTGAAAGTGGAGTGAATCAAGATGAATTTGAAAAGCCTTTCAAACAAAGCAGCAACTAAAAAATCTTTATATGAAAGTACAGCCTAAGGCCTCTCTCAAATGCTTCTCAGGAAAAAGGCCAATTTGAAGAGCTATTTACACAAAGACACAAAATCATATCAGAAATTCTTGTTAAGAAAAACTTATTCCTATTCCTTAAGGCTGATTTGGTAACCAAAACCATAAACATCTATAGATCAGCCACTAGTTTTGAGACCACAACAGGTTTGTATTTGTTTCTGACAAAACAGACTTGGCCTTGTAAATTTAAAAGGCAATCATTGTGTGAATGCAAGAATTGTAACAACAGAGAGGGGGCTTTTAGACATTTATAATTTTAAAACATGGTTAAAAATTTAAAGGAAAATAAAGAACTTCGAAGCAGCCAGTGAATCTAAATCTGTGATCACACTCTTCTAGCAGTTACTAAAGCCAGTGTAAAGATCCTAGCAGGGAGTACAAAGAGTCAATCTACAGGAAGGACCAACTAAACAAATGAAAACAGTCCTCTGAAGACATTTCTCTTTTTTTAGCAGGACATATGACTGTACTATTACCTAACACCAGAATAGTATAAAGAAGTAGTTTAAACCATGCCAATTTGATTTAAGCTCATTTTAAAAGCAAAAATGTGATTTAAACCATTTTGATAGTTCTGTGGCTACTACTAATAGAAGAAACCAAATCCAGCTCTGATGAAAGCCAGAACTAGGGCAATACAGCTGTCAACTCAGGCTACCTCAAAACTGGCAACTTTTCTGCAGATTCACATAAGCCTTCAAACAGGCTTTCAATGATGGCTGCTAGAACTAACCTGGTAAAGGAAGTTCAGTTAGTTTCTACTACACCGAAAATTCAAATAAGCAAAATTTACATGACAGAATTGAAATTTTCAAAACTTTCCTCAGAACAACCAAAAAAGTTCAAGACCTGAATGAACTTGTGAACTTTGAGGTCTATGCTTCGTTTGTAGCTAAAGCATGCAGGCTGGTACTTGCAGAACACTCCACTCCTGAGTATCATGCTGCATCATGAGGTAGCTGGCCTGGTGTTGCCTCAACTAGATAACAAGGCAGCAGTGTCTGATCAACAACTATGACCAAACACTGGGGAAAAGAAAATTATATTCTTCAAAATTTGCCTCTAAATAGAAAACATCTGATGATAAATCAAGCCTTGGGCTCATTGCTAAATTTTAGCACAAGAGAGCAGCTGTTTGAGAGCAGAATTATATACAGCTATGAAGAAGGCTCAGAACAGAGGTCATGGTTGCTCCCAACAATAACTGTACTGAAAGTCTGGGAAGTTGAAAAGGGCAACAGAGCCACTGCAAGACCAAATGGGACTTTTTTTTATTGAACAGAATAAATTGTCCACCTCAGCTCCAAAAGTGTCCTGTGCTTTCTTTGCTTGCCTATCAAGTTTAGCATGGAGCAAAGGATGCTCAAGCAGGGGGAACTTATCATCCCCTAGAACTACCAGAAAGAAGGTTTAGGTTGGGCATTAGAAGCAATTTCTTCACTGGAAGGGTTGTCAAGCATCAGCACAGATGCCCAGGGAAGTGGTGGAGGCCCTATCCTTGGAGGGATTTAAAAGCCATGTAGATGTGGCACTTAAGGACATGGTTTAGTGGTGGCCTTGGCAGTGCTAGATCAATGGTTGGGCTCAAACAGCTTTAAGGTCTTTTCCAAAATTAACAATTTTACTGTTCTATGAAGATGTAACAGTAGAAAAGCCTAATCCTCTCCTGGTACTCCAGAAGCCTTCTGCAGCCAAAAGATAGCCAAACCCAGGATCCCACACCAGGTATGACTGAATCTTTTCCAAAGAGAAGGGGAAAAAATCTATAATATGTTTCAGTCCTACTACTGGAACACCAAGCTCTGCTTTTTATTTCTCCTGCAATTCCAGCAGTACAATGCTGGAAAGCAAGTGAACAGACTTGCCCTGTCAGGCCTGGGAAGGGGACAGTGAAACCAAAAAGGTACCTGAAATTTATTGAGACAAGACATCCTAGAACTAACTACAAAATGTGTAGAGCAACATATTTTGAGATCTTCCAAGGATGCTTCTTGGCACTGCAAACACATCTGGAAAACTAGAAAGTGGTCAATGACCAGAGTGGTTTAGTGTCAGTGTCACTCTGCAGCATTAGATACGTTGTCTGATGTGGGTGATTTCTATCCCCTTATTGTCACAGCCACAAAGAAATAGTACTATTAAACCCCCTTATTTTACCAGGTACATACACACCTGGAGCACAATACAGACAAGTGCACACCTGGGAAGTAATGTTCTCTTAAGTATGTAAGGATACTGAAGAGGCTAAAAGGAAAACAACAGGCACACAATTTTATGCTAAACATTTCGTGACCAAGAGCCTCACACATGCCAGAACAGTATTCAATGACCAAGACTACATGAACCTATTTTTCCTGAACGTGGCACCTCTCTCTCCTCATGGCCTTTGCCCTCTCTCAGCAAACACAGCTGCATGTTTGGCCAGCTCTGCTCTCACCTGGACTGTGAGGACGCCACCTCTCCCCATCCCTCCGTGACCCAGCCAGTCGCCAGCCTCCATCCTCATCTTCCCCATTCTGCTCCTCCCTGAAGATGCGCCAGTTCTCGCTCTCAGAGCGGATAAATTCGTGTTTCCTCCCTGTGGTCACTGTCCCACCTTCCTCAAAGTTTGGTCTCACTGCAAAGAAAACACAAGGCCAGTGAACATGTGTCCTGTCTTTAGAAACACAAATACAAAAGGGTTGAAATCTTGCTCTCTTGGAGGTAAAAAATGCACCAGAGGTGGTTATAGGAACCTAGGAGAGGAATAGAAATTCAAGAAGGAAACATGACAGAGATTTAAGAAATCCAGGTGCCTATGTACCTTGGGATGGAAAGACACAAAAAAAAATTCCAGAAGGAAGCAAAGCATATAAGTAACTAGAATATGGATAGGAAAGGCAAAGGAGGAAAAGGCAGTTTAAGAGATGTAAGGAAATGTAACAGAAAGAAGGCAAAAGTGTGCAGAGAAAAAGAATAAACTGCTTTATCATGAGGTGTCTCAAGCTAAATGGGAGCACAGTGTAAGTATTATATAAACCAAACACATTTCGTACTTCTGTAATAAAAAGAAGGTGAGATCTATTTATTTAATCCAACATACAGCAGTCTAACTATTAGGAAACACTGAAAATTTAAAGTAGCATTGAGGAATAAACTGGAAAAAACCTAGCAATGTTAACATTATGCTGTGAATCCATCTTCTGGAGAGCCAAGGTCAGTGCATGAAGGGCTAGTAGCAATTATGCCTGAGCTGAAGGATAAGTCTACTAGAAGTTTAAGAGACTGGTATTTTTTTAGTTCCCAATGTACATTATGCTATATTTAAAACACAACTAAATCCTCAGGTACTTATGAACAGCAATCATGTCAGAAAAGAATTATATAAACATTTTTATGAAAAGACTCCACATTATACACCAAGATGTCCAAGTCATACATCAGTATGCCACGGTTTAACACAGATGCTGCTTTCACTGCTGACTTGCCCTGACAAGACAGCCCATCATTGAAATAAGTTTCTTCAGCTGTGTAGCACCAGAATTGTCATAGGAACCAGAGTGATGTCATTTCTTCACTGGTACTATTACCCAGTGTTAACCTGAAATTGTGGTGTTATCTATAAAACTAAGTTTTTCAAGTACTAGAGAAAAGTATACTGAATCTTCCTTCTTAAGAGTCCTAAAACCCAAAAATGTAAGATGTTATTTGGTGAAGTCTGTTTGGTATGCCTGCTTTCTTAGACAGGAAAAACACAAGAAAGTATGATCATGCACAGACTCCAGGGGTGGAAAGAGACATTTTTAAGTGTTTTGTTTAGGAAGCATGGGAGAATGCTTTCTTAGCATCAGGCAATTTTTTCAGTCAATGAAAAAGATGAGGAAACAACGAAGATCTGAAATTCTGTGGCATACCAGATCTCTGTTTAGAACAGGAAAATTCTTCCTGCTAGAGACAGTGCACTCTGGAGGCAGGGAGCACACACTGGCTCTCTACTTTGCATGCACCTTGGAGAAAAACTGACATCCCTTCTCCACCAGCTCAAAACATTGGAGGGAAAAAACCTCTCTCTTTCTCCAGCTCTAATTTTTCTGGAATATCTTCCCCTTATGTTGTTCCTACATGAAGAGCTAAAGCACATTGACTAATTTCAAGTCCAGCATCAGTACCAACAGGCAATGTCAGCTGTGAAGGCAAGTATGACCCAGTTACACCTTTACTTCACTGAAGGGGACATCTGGCTGAAGATCACTTCTGGATTTGCTGGGCTTTGAGTAACAACACAACCTGCAGACTGCATTTTGGGGAGTCTCTGGTAATACTCCAAATGAAACAAAATTGCTGGAGGCACTCAACTCCCTTCATGTGGTACTTGTGATGCTGGCAACTTTTTATCTGGAGTGGATAAATCTTTGCAGATGAAGGTCAGCCACATTCTGAATTCCCGTGCATCATGGAAAAGAAAGGAAAGGAACAAGCCAGGCAGAAAAATCTAAGTCTGGGAATTAATTTTTTTTTTTAATTTTTGGTATCTCAAAAATATCATGCAGACTACAGTAAGAAAAAGTGCAGGGAAGCCTCTCACCATTGCTCCTTGGATGGGCTTCCCATAGTAGAAAAGCAAAGGCAAAGCTGGAAGTAAAACAGAGAGAGGTGCACAGGAGAGAGCTGCAACCCAACAGACATGGGGAGCCTAAGTCCCTGACAACAAGGAAAGTGCCTCATTCTTCCTGAATTTATTTTTAAAATGCTACAAAGAGGAAGACAGATCCAATTTTTTTTCATTTTGCAGCACAAGACATTAGTTTTTTTCTTACTAAAACAGTTACCAAAAGAAAAAAGTTATTTGAATCACTATTTTGGGACATGAGAAGTAATATTTTTACAGATTTATCTATTATTTTCATCAAAACTCACAGCTCTTACTTGACACTTATTCAGTAACATTAATTTGAGAGATTTTAAACTCTACCCATTAAGGAAAAAAAGTATGTTCTTCCCTAGCATTGTTAAGTTCAGTTGATTCTGGAGACTTCTCTTTAACACAGACACGCTCTCAGCTCACAGGTCCTGTTCCACTCTTCCAAAAACATTTAGGTCACTTAAAGAATATTGTGCAGTCTGCTTTGCCACTGAATATCCAGGTTTTAGCCCCATTGCACGTCTCCTCATACTATAAGCAAATCAAGGCAACTCAGGTTCTGTTAGTCCTTAGGACAGCAGATTTTGTTCCCAAGAACAGAACTATCAAAGTCAGGTTTTGTATGCTGAACTTGCAGAAAATGGGGTTTGAAACACATCTCTATCTCTGTAGAGGTTACAAAATATCAAATGTTTGCCAAGATCAGATTCAGCTGGCATCCTGCCCCACTTCTGATTTTAAATTCTGTGGCATTACAAATGTAGAAATAAAAAAAAAATCAAATATAAGGGGTCGGCATTGTATTTATCTGAGCATGGGATCACCTGTGGTTCCAAAACCTTTCCAAACACAGCAGCACTCCAGTGTCACACCAAAGCCTGTTCTGATGCCACATTCAGTGGAATTCAGAGAAAAAGTGCAGTGTCTCATGACATACTTCAGTTTTCTGGTTTACTCCAGTTTTCTAGAACATCACAGCAAGCATCAAAGAACAAGGTATGTGTCCAAACAGGTCTGGCATGAGATGATCCTGAAGATTAGACAGACCAGCCAAGAAACTGGTTCTTTACAAACACAAACCAGTCACAGGTTAAGGACCAGAAAAATCAAGCTACGCAAGTGACAGAAAGACTCTGACAAACTGAACACAGGAATATTCCTACAGATTACATCTAAATTCATAACTTATAAAGTGCCAGCATATTCTATGCAAACTGTTTGTAGATTTGAGAGCAATCATTTCAGTTGAAATTACTTAGATCACAGAGTCAGGACTTGGCAATGTTTTAAGGATGAAAGAAACTAAAATGCAATCTATGGTTTTGCCTCGGACTAATTGACTGGACTTCCTGAAGAGAAGGAGCAGTAAAAGGGCACCTCTGTTCAGGCCTGTCACAAAGCCAGCAATGGTGTTTACAGAAAACTTCAGACAGAGCTGAGTGGTATCCAGCCAGAAAAGCCTACAGCTGTGCAACACTGATTTGAAGGGATACTGACTGTGCAGAACAAGACTGGATTTGGGGATGTGGCCCCATGGCAACGTGGTTATGGAGAGCACTTACTAACAGAATGGCAAATGTTCTCCAGGCTGGCAGCCCATGTTTCCTACACCATCCTCACTGTCTGCAGAGAATAAACAGCTAAGCAATGACTGACAGCACTGCTGTTTCCTCTACACAGGGGCGAGAATCAGGAGAGTCTACTAAGTACTTGGACCTGCTCTCTTCTCTCTGCTGCCTGCTATGTAATTCCTCAAAAGGAAGATAAAAATAAAAACCTTTGCAATGTTTTTAAAGAAAATGAAGTAACTTTGCCTAAATGTGTAATTGCTTCATTTATTTTACAGAAGAATAAAACAAATGTCCTTAAGATGATGCTTCTAGAGAAAGACTACCTTCTTACTGGAACACTACAGGACATGCTAGAAACACCACAGGAATACAAATACCATCAAGTGACTCCCAGTGACAGATCAGAAGTTCTGAATCCCATTTCTAGCTTCAAATTTTTAATCTCTCTGCATAAAATCTCAATCTCAACAGCAGGTCTCAAAAACATACTATCAAATATAATACCCTATTTTTTTCACTAAATCGTCCATTATTTACTGTCACCATTGTGAGTGAGCCAATAGATTCAAAGGAATTAACAAGAGTTCAATTCCATAACACACGTGAAACACACACGGCACCTAATTTCACCTGCTATACAACTGTATAAAGATTTCCAACTCATTCAGTTGAATTAGATTAGAAAACCACACCAGTGACCACTCAGCAAATGCTTTCTACAGTTCAGAAGATGGCTTCTAAGAAAATACTGTTTGAAACCAAAATCCTACTTGTGACTAAGTGAGGCTGTCTGCAGTGGAGGGGAGGGTGAAGAGGGAGTCACACCATCCTACAGCCTTGTCACACTGGTGGGAGTCCCCTGGCACTACATTATTTGCCCTGGTTTTCAAAGTCACACCATGCCTATCAACTTTCAGTGCTGTGCCTGAACATGCATTAAAACGTTCCATTCTAATGAAGCAAAAAATTAATGTTTTGCAATTTAGGGTTGGGGGAAGGTTAAAGAAGGAAAAATAGGGAGGATTTTGTTTCCTAAGCAGGAAAGTCTACATTAATGATTTTCCCAGCAGGCCTTCAGTAGTTTTACTGCAAACAACCACGGCCTTTGTTTCTCAGATCCTCTTACATCTGACATTCAGTCAAAGCCCTCACATCAGCAGCTCACCAAGGGATAAAAAAAAAAAAAAAAAGTGAACCAGTACTGTGTTCCAGAGCTGTCCTCAGAGCTGGTCCAGCAGGGAAGCACACTGACCACTCTGCACAGCTGCTCACTCAGACATACCCTCAGCAGCTCCTCTCATTTCATGAGTGGAAGAGCAAACAGCTTAAGCAAAAGTGGTTTCATCTGCCACATGGAATCAGCAAGCCACCTAATCTGCCTTGTTTCATTCCTAGGCTTTAGCAAAATCCTGTGATTAATTCCATGTTTTCACAAAGGAGCAATGGGGAGATGGAAATGGCCAGGTCTACATCTTCTGGACAGCATTAGGCTGCAAGTCAGCAACAGCCTCCTGAGAGCACAGGCTGCACCAGGAGCTGCATCCACCTTTGCATTCACATTCCAGAGCTTGGGAGCTAACAGGAAAGGAACGAGTGGAGCAGCAGGGGGACCCAAGAGTGTCCCTCTTCACTCAAATGAACAGTAGTTCACACTGGTTAGAGAAAATATATCAGCGAACAGTGTGGGTTTTCAGCAGCAGTATGGAACTTTTCCACTTAGCTACTCCAAGGGAATTTTGGCCTTTTCAACTTTCATGCAAAACTTTAGGTTATACAAACCTAAAAAATTATCTTGATTAAGGAGGTGAGGAAGAAGGCACCCCTTCTCCAAGTAAGTGTTTGAGGATTTCTCCTTGGCTGCTAAGAGTTTGTGTTGGGTAAAGAAATGCTCCTAACAAACCAGAATTCTTTTCCACATGATCAGAGCCAACCAGCCCCCCTGCAGGCAAAATGACCAATCAAATCAGCTTCAGATGGAAACCAATCCCCCCAGCATATAAACACAGGAATGAGACATACAAACCCATTTTTAAAGGTTTTGGTGGTTTTTTTAATCTTTACCAACCCCTTGTGGGAAGTTTCTTACTAGTGCTGGGACCAGTACACCAGACCAGAGCAGTCCCTCTCCTGGAACCCAGGTTATCCCCTCCTCCTGCACAAAGACCCTCTAAAGACTGGTAAGTACACAAAACCATCCTGTTTTTTCTTTTTTTCTTTTCTTACTGTATAATTTCAATTGTTCTGTCACTCTTTAATCAAAAAAATCCAAGTTCTTTTGAGAGCAGAGAGTTTTATTTCTAAAACTTGCTAAACTAAGTGTCACCTTAAACAAAATGGTTGCTGATTCTTCCCCCTCAAAAAGAAGAAAATGCTGTCTCGGGTGACCAGAGCCCTAAGAGCACACAGAGCAAATCCAAAGTCTTTAAGCTGTATTTTTTCAGAAAGTTTTTGAGATAAGTGCTGGAAAGGCTCTGCAGACAGGCAGCATTTGCAAGCTCCAGCTACAACAGGTGGGTGTCATGAAATTGGCCAAGAATTATGAAAAAGACATCCTCACCTTGCTGCACTCATAACTCAGCACTCAGTTCCACCACAAATTAAAAGAGACAAGCTTCACATCTTCAAATTTGCTTTTACCATCTCCAATTATATCTCAGATATCAACAGTTTTCAATCTTTCCATCAATGCATTCATCCCTGTGCTTATGGACACAGAGCGAGCTGGCACCGCTGCCCAGGGTTCCACACAGGGACATGGAGTGAACTCCTCTGTCCTGCACAACTCAGCCATTCCAGGCAAGCCATGGGAAAGCCTGCATCTCACAGGGCAGGACAGCTCTTCAAAAACAGCAAGTTCCAAAAAAAAAGGGTGGCAGCAAACTTCTGCAGCCTTACATCAAATATAACCCTCCCTGGCAACTATCAAATTACTCCTGTTACCAACATTTAATTCTGCATTTAAGTTTCTTTATAAAAATTTAATATATACAGGAATATTTTACAGCCTTTACTAAGACTTTGCTTAAATGTTGCTTTTCTGCTTCGCCAAAAGTGGCCAGGCTAGTTGGTCCACTCAGGTGCTACTTCAAAATCAAGAATTAGTGTTCATATAGATCTTCAGAGTACTTACGTGAAAATACATTATATATAAAATGGAGCACTATTTAGCTTCCCAGAAATCAAGTATGAGTTTTTTTTCCTGCATATAAAAGGAGACATACTCTCCTATTTTATCACCTCTTTCTTTAAAGTGCATTGAGTAATAAACTCTCACAGAAAGTCAGAAGTATGAGCTCTCACATCCTATCCTTTATGGCACTCGCTTTGAAAAAAGAAACTTGGGGTCAACAAATTCAAGTTTCCATTTTAACAAGACCTACTTATAAATGTAACAAGTCCTGAAAGCTTAATTCTGCACACTGCTCAGAAGTAACAGTTTTGTCACAAACTACTGCCATTCATCTCAATGAGGCATTAGCTACAAAACCAAAAGGACAAATATGTTAGAAATGTTAACTGTTCTACTCACAACAGAAGCATGAGCTTTCAACCAATGCAGCTTCTCAAGCTGAATTACCTACTACATTTCTAAGGCTGTCCCCTAATGTAAGTTATACGACCCAGTAATTTCATCCATACTGAAAAAACCTTCATTTCCTAAAAATAATACCAGAGCATCTCCAAGGATGGCCATTCAGTCTAAAAAAATTACACAATAATCTAAAAATAAAACCACACAGAATAGCAATTTTAATAGCATGAAAAAATGCCTTTACAAATCATAATCTTAGTTTGTTCTTGTTGCAAAGTGCAGAGGCAGCAACAGACCTGCACAATCCCAGCTCAGAGCAGACAAGGTTTAAATCTGAAGCTTGTACATGATCATGCAAAGCCAGGCCAAGTAAAGAAGGAATGTACACATCCCCACAGGGGCATGCCACCACAGAGATTCTAGTAAATCTTGGAATGATGCTGCAGTTAAAAAAAGCAGTTTTTGCAGTCACTCCCAGAAAATAGCAAGTCCTCAAGACCACTTTCCTGTCCGAATGAAGCAGCACAGCATAAACTGTTTCAAATCCCTTCCATGGTCAATTAGAACAGACTTTGTTAAGACTAGAAGCTGGGCAAGTAGGGCAACACTGCAGAAGTCTCCTCTGAACACAACTCCTCACTCAGGCTCCTCAAAAGGTTGCAAATGTATTTGTATACCAAGTGAGAATAGGCTGGAAGTGTCACTTTGAATGCCTTCAACTGAGAAGGCAAATGGAAATGCTGCCAATAAGTTTCCCTACAACCCTACCAAAGTCCTAAGAAAAAGCTAAGCAAGAGGAAAGGAGAGGAAATCAACATGGTGGCATGGAACAGAAAGTCAAATGGTGCAATCCTCTACTGCATTCTGTTGACCTTCTGCTCCATGGTGGCATGGAACAGAAAGTCAACGGAATGCAGTAAAGGCTGTTACAACACAAGGAAGAAGAGCTCAATCTAAAAAGCAAAGCATGGGAGAGCCACATGCTGGATCATGAATTTCAGAAATGCAAGCAACATCCCAAAGCTGTAATGCAAGGTTTTATCAAACATAAATCATTAGCCAGCCAGGTCAGTTTGGAACCTGTCCCACTGCTAGAAGGAATCTGATTGTTTTAAAAATTAGTACTCACCCTACCTTGATTTGTCTTAGAGAAGTGTTTAAAAGAAAGAAGCCAGGATGAGGGACATGATAAAAAGACTGAAAACCAAAAAAAGCTAAGAACAAACTGACACAGTGGTGTTGGTGATAATTTAGCTTTTAAGAGAAGGTAAACAGGAAGGATTACACACAGCAAATGTGTGGTAAAGGACTGGTCACCATGCCAAAAGAGGTTTAGAAAAGTGATTTCTGACAGTTCCTGTCTTTCTAGTCAGGGGCTATCAGCTGAGAAATGGAGGTACAATAAACACAAAAGCTTCATCAACAGTTGCATATGTCAGGAACCAGAAAAAGCAAAACCCACCAAGTAACATAACATAAAGGGTGTTGAGAGAGACCACTGGACAAACCTGGAAAAGAAATATTGCAAGAGACAAGCATTCTCCAACAAACACTGAATTTTTCTTCTCAAGTTGAAGATTTGAATGTCTTCCCTAAAACATACACTGAAATGGGGATTAATATGGGGTCAATCAAGGACCATGCCAGGCAGGGAATTCAATCAGGTGCTCTGAATTGTACTTTGTAACTTCATTAATTTATCACTAACAAGGAAAGAAGGTATTTGTATTTTTTTTACTATGGGCAAGGAAAGGAGTAGACAGAAGACATTAACACTTTTTAAATTCAAAGTCACATCTGCTCTTAAGCTGCCCCTGCTTTTGAGAATAGAGACGACTGATCCTCCGACACGGGTAAGCTATTTGCCAGGGGGCAGTTACTCTTTTGCCTCATACTCACTCCCAACTGCACTGCTCTCAGTGTCTATTTGCAGTTTCTTATCTGCTTTTATCACTCCAAGACTTCTGGCTCTTAATCCACCAACAGCGCTTGAAAAAAGGGGTTTTGGAACTCGCACATTTCCAATGCTATCCCTGCCACTGAAATAGAAAACTAACATTTTTAACAGTCCTAGACTAGAAATCACTGTACCAGTGCACAACCTGGTTAAACTCAGAAGGCAAATTCACCTGCTTGGGAGTCTCAAGGAGCAGAGTCACAGGACTCTTCTGAAATGTGCTGTTGGGGGCTAATGTAGGTTCTCTTTCTCAAGTTTCTTCAAAATCTGTCAGGAATCAACCCTCCTCCACTGAATAAATCCCAAAGAACCTGACTTTTTTCAGAGTTTAAGACAACATTAAGTGATTAATCACCACCCTAAGAAGCTCTATAATCAACAAATCTGAGATCCTACAATGCTGGCAGCATTTGCTCTAAGTCTGTAGTGTTCAAACACTCATGAGAAGATCTGAAGCACAGCCAAAAATAATGTACCATCTTAAGAAAGTTTTCCCTTTTTTCTTAATGCACATAACACCACAGAAAGGCTTCTGTCACCCATCAGTCAGCATCAGAATCATTTCCACAATACCTATTTGTTCTGTAAACCCATATTGCTTAGAGTCTACAAAGCAGATCCTGCCCTCAAAGTACCACAAGAATTTACACAAAACCAGAAGCTTTGGCTTTTGGTTGTGTTTTGTTGTTTTGCGTTTTTTGTTGGTTTGCTGCTTTGTTTTGAATGCATGATTCACTCAGAGGCATTTTGTTCTCTAAGTGTTCTTTCTTCAAACAAGGGAATGTTTCTTGTGAGTACGGCTTACTCTGATAAAACCAAGGCACTGTTCAGAGCTCATTTTGAGCATGGTCCTCATAATCCTTTCCATCCAGAGACGCCCATTTTCCAGTGCCTTCAAGGCCTCCACAAGGGCTCATCTAAATCTTGGCACAAGAACTGCGCTCTACAGACAAGTCACTAATCATTGGATGACTGAAATACATATAATTACATTCAGGTTACTGTACAGCAAGAGTGAGAACTGCCATTCAGGGAGCCATGCAGCAGACTGAAGAGTCAACTCAGTGAAGGTGGATGGACTACAACCAAAATCCCCCAAGAAAGGTAGCCTGGTACCATATGCCAGGAGAACCTCGCTAAGTCCACTGCAGTCTCTGACACAGGGAATGATTTCAAAATATTCCCCCTGGGAGATGTGAACTGGAAAATTAAAATAAGGAAAAAAACAGCAAATTCCACTCAGGCCATCAGCTACTTTATCTCCCTCTGACTACAGCATGGATAGAAGTAATAGCTGTATGGTTTTGAGAAAAGAAAAAAAATAGCTAAATAGTCACTGTGATGTCAATCCTCGTACCTCAGTAGGCATTAAACACAAGTAAAAGCAAGAGAGAATCTCCTGTAGTTACAAAAATTTGGTTGAAGGTTAAGCAAACAGGCAAACTGCTGGTTAATGGGATCAAAGATCACAAGACAAATTTTCACCTACCATAAACTCATTCTGAATTTCAGGATCCTTACTTCTAATGCATTTCAAGAGAAAATTAAGATGGTTCTGTTGGAAGGGAAAAATCCAATTCCTCTATGAAAAAATGTAATAGACTGAAGCAGCCATCCTTCAAAGAGAAGTCAAAATCAATAGAAAACCAAAACTGACTAAATAAACCATATATAATAATCATTTGCAGAATTTACAGGTATTTTTAAGTTCTCTGTTGTTCTAGCAAGCTTCCTCACAACCTTCTTTAAACAGGTTGTACACCTCACGAAGTCTCTATTTTACACAAACCCGTACTTAATTTTAATCTGCCCCAGGTGAACTTTAAACATACATATATAAAATGTATGGATTTGAGTGACCACTGTCTTTTCAAAAGACATTCACCAGCTCCAGCAAATTCCACAAGCTCTGAGGTTTAAAAGCAAACAAAGGAGCCTAATATACAAAATATCTACAGATATCCATTTTGCTTCCCATATCTGCAATTCTACCTTAATTCCCATATGCTTGCTGTCCTATTTTACTTGGTCACTAGTAAAAATTGAACTGCTCAGGCAGACTAGACTGGAAAATATGTCACAGTGTATTTTCTGAATTGCTCTCCTGCCCTCTTTTTACCTGATCCTTACATAAACAGCCTCAGACTCCCAGAAGTAGCTCTGCCCTGAATACTCTAATTCTGTTTAACTGGACATAGTGGGTGCAGACAGGAGACAATTCTTGAGCTAGAAGAATCAGAAAGGGCTAGTAGCTATAGTACAACATTGCCCTAAAATGCATAAATATGTTACAGAGATAATATAACAAACATTCTTTCCATAGCACTATACTACTGTTAATAGTATTCATAATAGTACTGGTAAATTATTATACTCTGCTCAAAACAAGTTACAAAATCTGATATAATCAGCTAAATTCAGTTTCTTTTCACACACAGTATGCCTAATCCCATCCCACTCACCCCTAAAGCATTAAAGCATGTGACTCCTATGTAAATTTAGGAAGGTAAAGTATGAAATTTTTATTTAAACAGCTAAGCAGGGAGAATTTGAGAAGTAGTCAGATTTTAAACTTAATCTTTTCTAGCAAAGTATTACCACAAACAGTGGTAAATTCCTCTCCAGGCTCCTGACTTAATCTTCTCTGGATTGCAATGTATAAGCCCTCCTTTGTTGGCTGCAGTATTTCTACCCCTGCTGATGTGTCAGAAGCTGTGACCATTAGGCAAAACACAAATATGTGGCATTGTATCACTTTTTTTTTCCTTTCTTCTCCTTTCTAGAAGATGACGACAGACACGCCAGAGAGCAATAACACCAGGTCCAGCGCTCCCCTCCTGACTCAGAGGCACCTGAGGCTGGTGACCAAGGATGGGCACAGCACATTCCACATGGCCGGGACCAAAGGCAGAGGTGTGTCGTACCTCCGAGACGTGTGGGGGATACTCATGGACATGCGCTGGAGATGGATGGTGCTCGTCTTCTCCGCTTCCTTTGTCCTTCACTGGCTGCTCTTTGCAGTGCTCTGGTATCTGCTGGCTGAGATGAATGGGGACCTGGAGCTGGACCACGATGCTCCACCTGCCAACCACACTATATGTGTCAAGCACGTCACCAGTTTTACAGCTGCCTTCTCCTTCTCGCTGGAGACACAACTCACCATTGGCTACGGCACCATGTTCCCAAGTGGGGACTGTCCCAGTGCTGTTGCACTGCTGGCATTCCAGATGGTCCTGGGGCTCATGCTAGAAGCCCTCCTCACAGGTAATCCTTCCTACTGCATCTTTACACACAATAGGTGTAACAATTGGATTTAAGAATAGAGCTAGAAAAAAATACTGTTCATTTTGACATATGAAAGAATAATTAAGGTAGCCACTACAAGGATGACAAGATTTCAGCTATGTAGTACTAGAACTTAACTTTAATCAACAAAAGACAAATGAGGTGTTATCAATATCTGGACTTTAGAATTTCAGTATTAATTGAAAAACACTTGTGGTAGATCACAACATATTGCTCTCAATCATTTATTTCTTATACCATTCTATCTCTCAGCTATTGCCATTAATTACAATATTTAAAGTCAATTTGTTTTGATTTTTAAGGTGTACTTTCATCTAGCTGAGCTATCTTCATTGATCTTTAACTCAGTGTTTATGTATTCCTCAGTAACTAAGATTTTACAATGTCACAGTTATTTTGAGGGATTTTAAGTTATTTAAAATATTCTTCATGTTTAAAGGAACTCAAAATACTTTGAAAATACACAGGCTAGTTTACTGTGTATTAGAAAGAGCTTCTACAGTATAACACATCAAGATCAGTTCCAATTACAACAAGTTGGGGCAAGCTAATAGCCTCCTTACAGCTACAGTTGACTTCCAAATATTAACAAGTGAACATAACTTAGAAAAATAAGTATTTTAGGAAAGCTATACTTTTTTGAACAAAAGCAGGTTAATATGATGCCAACCTAACAGTTTCCAAACATGGTCTTTCCAGCCTCAGTCTGTTTCTGCTCCCTTGGAACCTGCAGGGAGCCAGCCCAGGCCCTGTGCTCATGCTGAGTTTGCTCTTTCCCATGCCCCAGGTGCTTTCGTGGCAAAGATTGCACGCCCAAAGAACCGGGCACTCTCCATCCGCTTCTCTCGCTCTGCCGTGGTCACATACAATGAGGGCAGGCCTCAGCTCATGTTCCAGGTGGCCAACATTCGCTCCAGGCCCCTGATCAACGTCCAGATCTCTGCTATACTTTACCAAGAACAAGAGAGTGGCCAGCTGCACCAAACTACCATTGACTTTCACCTGGACAGCATCACTACACACGAGTATCCATTTTTCATTTTCCCTCTGACCTACTACCACACCATCACTGCATCCAGCCCACTGGCTGTTCTCCTTTGGAGAGAAGTTCCTCCCCACTTTGAGCTGGTTGTTTTCCTGTCAGCTGTGCAGGAGGGAACAGGAGAACCGTGCCAGAAGAGAACATCCTACCTCCCGTCAGAGATCCTGGTGTACCACCGCTTCGCCTCCCTGCTAGCCCGCAATGCCAAAGGCGAATACCAGACCAAGATGGAGAATTTTGACAAGACTATTCCTGAGCACCCAGCTGCACCTGACTCAAAGAGTCCAAAAAGGACTGACAAGGAGATCCGCATCAATGGACAGCCTATCGACAGCTTCTAACACTCTCAGACTGGCCTCACAAAGTAGAGAGAGCAAACCTTGAACTTTGTGCTTTTTTAATTATTATTACATTAAACTTGTGGGGTTCAGTTTAAAAACTTACTTCCCTGCCTGCCCTGCCATCTTCTAGTGATCTCTCTTGTAGTCCCATCCTTCTGATTACAACGTGAAATACAGAGTGAAGAGAATGTGTGTGCCCACCAATGAGAGGCTGCATTAACCACCCAGCATGAAGTCACCACTGAATCACAATACTAATTCTTGGGAAATTAGAAGAGCTATCTCCTGAATTCACCAGACTATGATTAAAGCCACACTGACCCCAAAAGGAGATATCTTCAAAACTCCTAAAGCTGACCAAAGTCATAATTAACCAGCTTGTGACAAAATGGACAACAAAACAAAAGCAGAAAACAACATGGGGTCATTCAGTGAATACATGAGTTCTGGTATAAATAACTCTGTTCATCCAAAAGCCTAGCTTTGCTATTCTCTCTTCTATCTATTTGGGAATACAGACTTACATCATTTTTCAGATGGCTGAAAATCCTGCCAATCTCTCATGGCAGTGAACAGCATTCCGGCTGTGCTTATTAAGCAGAATTATATATCCTAAGTGCAGTTCTTCATTCTGCCAAATAAGAGAGTATCTCACTCTCAGACCGGTCTATGAAGACACTATCAAAAAATCTAGGTGTATATGACAAATACTGCAATGGAAATTTTTTTCTTATTTGAAAACACTGAATAAATTACTTAGCAGTGGAAAAAAAAAGACTATTTCTAATGAATTAATGTAGGGGGTTTTTTTTTAAAGGCCCATACGTTCAACATGTTTTCACCTTTGCGTTGCTTGTCTCAAGTATATCAGACCCAGAAGGACACAATATATATATATGAGAAGTAGAACTGCATCCATTGATATTTTATGCTTTCTAACATCAATCTTTGCCTGTACACACAGCACAAAAAATATTTAGAGACACTTGAATCAATTTTGAAATAAAAAATTAAAACAAACTATACATTAGACTTCTGTATTTAAGTGCCTCATAAACCTACTGCAATTAAGACACCACTCTGAAGCTCCTAAATAATTTAAGATGCTAAAAAAAAAAAACAATGAGGGATAACTATTTCCAAGCTCTCAACAAAATCAGTGCCTATTAGGTGTTCATACCTGAACACTCAAGTAGAATTAAAATAAAGTTACCTCTCAAAGGTAAAAGACTTTTCCCACAAACCCAGATGGCATAAATAGCAACTTTCATTGACAACAGCATAAGACGTTACCAAATATACTTCCTCTTAATGTCATCCAAGTGGTCAGCAGCAGGAAAAATGGCCTCAAACTATCTGACCAGATAGCTTAAACTGAATTCTTCTTAAGTCACAAAACTGTTGACTGAAGTGTGCTCATAATCCAAACGGGGTCAGCAAAAAACTACTTTCATTTTTAGGGTCTGGGGAGTCACCCCACAGAAGTATTACACACATAGTTAGGGAACGAGGCAGAAGGGCCACATTTTTGTTCCAACTGAGCTCTCATTCCAAAATAATTCAAGTGCTGCCTTCCCCCATTGCAGATCTTTGGAGTGATTAGATTTACCACAAACACTCCCAAAATCTTTTCTAAACTTCAATCTACGGACAAGCATTAGTGATTATTGTGGAGCCTGGTGAGCAGCACACTATCAAGTTACACTGCCTTCATCCCTCTCCATCACTGCTTTTTTAGTTATTGACTCATACACAATTTAAAGAACCCTTTTCCCCCTTCTGTCAACACCAATATTTTTTAATTATTTCTTGCATTTTTTCCACATTCTCTATCAATGTAAGACATTGATAAGAGGCCTACAAATTAAAAACCAGTGCAAGAGCAGTAAAACAGACTCCTGTGTACAGGCTGACATAGGGCAGCATTCTGTGTGAAGTATTGAGTATTGTTTGACAGCATTCTGGGTGAGGCATGGTTTCTCTCATATATCACATGGGACTGGAATCTCATGATTTAGAGCCAGAGGTATACAAAGCTATTTCTAATTTCAATTCACATCTAATCAAAGGTGGGCTGTTTTTTTTTTTATTTCTATATGACTCAATACTTTGAAGTTGTCCTGGTTTTAAAATAATTTTCTTTTTACAGATTTGGTTTAAAAGGGAGTACAACAGCAAGTATAAAGAAAACACGTTGTTAGTATATGCTAAATGCAATCTCCAAATACTACATTTTGGAATGCAAAACTGAATTATACTGCACAAGCAAATTAGACAAAGAACTGTGTAGTTACTTCAGAACAAGGGCAGAAAATACATTAATATTGCTTTTACAGTTCCAGAGAACTGGTGAATCATGGATGTCTGAAAGTACTGGAAATATGCCATGGCCCAAATTGGAGTAGAAACCTAGGAAAATTGCTGATGGGCTCTGATGCACCAACACAGCACTCCGTGCTTCAGTACAGCAAGAGTAAACCAGTGATGAACCTTCTGTGAACGCAACTCCTGCCAGCAAGACATGGCAGGAGAACAAGCCCGGCAGAGAGAGGGAAAATATGATTCAAAGAAATTCAGCGTTCTTTTTATAGCCACTTGAACACACCTTTTATATGCAAGTCTTCTGAACTTAACCAAAATCCACACATAAAGCAGAACTCACCAGGTTCCACAATTGACTTCTCAGATTTGTTTAAATTACATAACATTTACTCACTACAAGTTTCTAACTGCTGGTAACTAATCAAATCCCTTCAGCTACTAAGCTGGTATTAGTCAGGAGGCTGCACAGAAAATTAAGCAGCTTTTGTGAAGAGACAGACATGCTCAAGAAAGCAACTTGCTCATTTTCTTTGCTAATGGCCTCAGCCTTCCAATTACAATCTGGGTTCTAAGTGAAGTCTGAAAGACTGTGACAATCTGCAACAAACTTAAAAATACTTTGGGCATCTTCAATCTGCACGCTGAAACCAGGAACAGATACGGTTTATATTGAGAATCAGTCAAATGTGACCTCACAAACTGTGAGCACTGAAAAAGCAATCATTAATTTTTAAGAACAGCATACTGATCATATTTGAGAAATAAGTATTTGTTAAATTTCTATTATTTTTTTAATCTCAATTTTTTTATTGAGGGATCTTGCATTATCCTCCATTACAAATACCCAGAAGTGATTAAATATTTGATTTCTTAATAATTCTCTAATGGGATCTTCCAGAACAAAGAACACGAAAAAGTTGGCAACTCAGTAAATGATGTAATCTGAATCCAAGGCTCTATGAAACAGCAAGGAAAAACTGAAACATGGTAAAATCACAGAATAAAATCTCAACTAAGGAGTTTAACCAAGGTATCAGAAACCAGTACAGGCATCTGCTAAAGCATGTGAGCCTGAATTATAACCTGTATGTCAACTCCTTTCCTTTCTGCTTCCACAGCTTTGTGTGGATATTCGTGCTTGCTATTAACCTGGGACTTCTTTTGGCACATCTGTACCCTCTCTCATACTCAAAATATTTTGTCATTGGAAAGCCATTACATAACAATAACTACTTATAATTAACCAAGGCTTGAGTCAGAACAGACCAACACTTCCTGTCAATATTTCTGTGCTCTCCACCTTATGTCTCTTTGGAAGTGAAGGGGAGAGAAATGGTCTTCTCACTTACTGCAACATTAACCTCTAACATAGCAATGCTCTTTTAAAAACAATATTTTTATAATAAAACTTCAGAAAGATTGAAGGTCTTTTGCCTCTCATACTGACTTGCAGAGAAATACAAGAGACTAAAGAAGAGCAATTAGGTACTCAAAAAGTTTCATAATTTGAGAATAAGCACATCATCACTCACAATGAGCTTCCAACAAATTGCACCAGGGACACCATCTTCCCCAGGGAACAGTTCTTGGAGGACACATTCAACAGAGCCCTCATCACTAGCAGCTGCTACAAACACAAAATGCTCTACACTAGCTGCAGATTAACCTCTGGCAGACATCAACTTCTCTAAGGACATTTTGCACAGTGTAAATTCTCCTCAATTTCAACTGAGAAATACTGAAATCTGATCCTACACTAATATGCAATACTTTCTTCCTTCTTTATCAGAAACATGGTACATTCTATATCCTGGAACTGGAATTGCTATATTTCTAATCACAACAACAAGAAGCAGCTAAATAAATAACACTAAATCTACTGTGGTAGATACTACTTCGCCATCCATTTTTTTTTTGTAAAAATGCAGCCCTGAAATCTCAGAAGTACTTACTTTCCCCCATTTTCATTTTCTCCTAAAAAATTTGGGAATATATAGATACATGGAAAGTCCTGAGTTTCACTGCTGACATTTAAAACTGGTCAATCTCTGACCAATATCAAATTATTTTCTAGAAGTATCCTCTTTTTAAAGGAGACAATGAGGAAAACATAGGCATTTTAATTTTATGTTGACATTCAACTTAACAAGCAGAAAAATAAAAGCACTCTTTCCTAGATGGAGGGAGGACTGGAAGGGCTTTGAAAGCAAACTCCCATGGCATGTGTCACCATGGTAATCCAGAAAATTATAAATATGGCAATTTATGCTACTCTCACTACAAAAATACCAACAACTACACAGGGATTAAAATGCATTCCTGTCAACTTCTAATTACAATTGGATCTCTTTGGGTTTGTCTTTAAATGCAACCTGCAAATCTGTTCTAATTTATGCTTTCTCAGCATATTACCAAGGAGGGTATGTAGCCAAGACTCATTTAGCAAAGCCAAAGATTACTTGGGTCCTAAATAGAGAAGACACAGGCATAGGAATAA
Organism: Ammospiza caudacuta; assembly: GCF_027887145.1. Taxonomy (NCBI): domain Eukaryota; kingdom Metazoa; phylum Chordata; class Aves; order Passeriformes; family Passerellidae; genus Ammospiza; species Ammospiza caudacuta. The sequence goes on along the minus strand of NC_080603.1, from coordinate 8,803,691 downwards.
GAGAACAGGAACAACAGAGAACAAGCAGCACACGAGCCTGCACAGCAAAAGTCACTGCAGTTATCAGGTAGCCAGAGCTGCCCTGATGTTCCCATCACCCTTAGAATGTCTAGGTTTCATCTCCAAGATGACAAACCTACTCCAAATCAAGTTCAGCTGGATGTTCAGAAGTACTGGGCCACAATTAAGGATCCAGCATTCTGTCAGAATGTGAATAGCCAGTGTGAAGCATTTCAGAAACAGAATAGGGGAGGAACAAGAGACAGAAGAGTAGATAACCAGACTGAACAGGAGGTTCAGATGATGACTTAACTAAATTGATCAACAGAAAATCCATCAGCATGGGAACCTCAGGACACTGCTGGGATCTCTCATACTATCAAGCTTTCAAAAAAAATTAAAGGTCAAATGGTCAAGAAATCCTGGGTACCAAACCAGCCCACACCAGGAATGTTTAAAGCTGCACTGAAAAAAGGCGTGTTACCACAGCACGCCTGCTCATCAGCAAAGGCTTCTTTCACAGAGGTACAGGAACTTAGTTCCAGTTGTAAACATCACAACTTAATAAACACAACCTACTTACTCCACATGGTTCTTATCTACCACACTTAAATGTCCAATAGTGAGAACAACACAAATAAGAGAAACAACACTTTGAGAACACACTTAGCAACCTGGCACAGTATCATGAATCTTGCATCAACAATGTACTTGGAGCAGTAAGAAAGGCTGATACAAATCCCTTCCCCCAAACACACCCTGCTCCTCCCTCCCATTTTCTGCCCACACAGTAACAAAACCATACCTGGATCTTTTCGCCCTGGTTTTTCAAAGCGTCTGTCTCCCCTAGAAAGGCAGAATAGAAGTTTCAAATAAGGTTTTGGAACTACTCCAAAAACTCATTTTAGGTATAGGTTTTGCTGGTTTTCTTTACTTGGTGGGAACTTTTTTTAAATCAGAGCTTGATGGACATTACCTTTAGAGGTCCAAGTGACAACTGAAATTTTCAGGAACACCAATACACACACGGCCCTTGGGAACTGGGTATGTTTTCAAATGTGCCCCTAAGTACTGTGAACAATGTCCAGACTAAAACTGAAGCAAACCCTTAGCACCAGCACTTCAATTGCAACTGCTGTAATTTATGTTCTCTCAAAGTATTTAGCTCCTTCTTCCCAGGAACGCAGCAGAAAAAAATCTTTGCAAGAAATGTTCTTTTACTTTCTCCAGAGCCTCAAGAAACATTATTGTGTTTGACTCCATCTTAGAAATTCAGACACTTCACTCACAGATATAACTAATTACCTTTCCTAAAGTGTTCTTATGAAGTCAAAAGGCACAAATGGAAGCTGAACAGATGCGTGTAAAAAACTTAAAGTGCTAGAGTTCTGTTACCTTTCCTCCCAACTCTGTGATCTGTGCATTTCCCTGCCCCCTCCTCGCCCAAATCCACCCTCCACTTCATCAAAACTTCTTTGGTAGAAACCGCTTTCTCCTCGGCCTCTGCCTGAAAAGACAAAAAACACAAGTGTTTGTAATAAATAATAATAGAAGTTGAAAGAATCAGGTAGGTTTCCCTTTCCTGGTGCCTCTGAGAACCAATCTTGCAGCCTTAAGCCCCAGTGAAATTATCTGGGACAAAAGGAAAAAGGAACAATGACTGAAGAAAGAGTCTTATCCAAAAATTCTTATCAAGAAGTGCAAGACCAGACAGAACAGGCAAACAATTCTGAAATAAATATGATGCAGAAAAACACAAATACTTACCTAAGAGAAATTACCAAGTAAGTATGCATTGTTCACACAACATCCACATTGCACACGTGTGCTTCACACATAAAAATCAGATTTCTTTTAAAAGCAAACTCCAGTATAATGGCACTGCACTGTGGATGTACTCCTAATTATTGCTGTCAAGGGTCATAAAGGAGAAGGAAGCTATTAAATTCTAGTTACTGCCAGCAAAAATCTCCCCCAGGATCAGTGGGAAGAAAAGAAGGATCACAGGATGGTTGGTTACAGGCAGGTGAGAATGAAGGAGGACATTAGCTATAGCTTTGAAATTATCCTACTGACCTTCTCAGTAAATGGTTCTCTACAGGCAGTTACCAAGTACCAAGCCTCAAGCCAAAAAGTTACAGACCCATCCTCAAGCAAAGCATCTCAAAGCACATCCTGAGGGCTTGAAAAGGCATGGGGTGTTTGGGTAAAAGAAAACAAGCCCTACACAACAGGAAAACAACACCCACATACAGCCCCAGCTCGTCAAAATAACTTCCAGCACTGCTTAGATTAACAGATAGGGTGAAGTTTCCAGATCTACAAAAAACAAACACAGCTTCACACACTGCTCCAGCAGAAGAAATGACAGGTTTCTAACCAACTAATTTACCATTTCAAGATCTCATGGAAAGAAGACAAAAAAGTGGAACACCTCTCAGCTCGCTGTCAGGATAATGCCTTGCCTACATACACACGTAGACTCCACAGTCAAGGTTAAAACCTAAAAAGCACCTGGTAACAGGAATTCTTGGCTGGGTAAGTACCTCAAACATCTATCTTTTCATATTTCTCTCTTCCTGGCTTCAAGAAAAAAAACATCTCTCAAGTACGAGGTGCAAACCTGGCCAGGGATCCGCAGAAGTAAGACAGAACGCCCAAATGAAGCAGGAAACAAACACCTTCAGAATGGACTGCAGCTCTTGCAGTCTTCTGAAGAAAGTAATTTAAAGCCTCTACATTTAAAATCTAAAGACATGTAGATATATCAAGGAATCATACCATGTTTCAGTATCTTATGACCACAGAAATTTAAAATAATCAAGACAGTTGCAACAGTTTCTCTACTATTCTATGCCAAATCTCTTAGAAGGGGTGGGAGGTGAAAAGGGCAGAAAGTTGCTGTTCAGGTGAAGAAAAAAAAGTGATCCATGGATAATCTAGTTGAGGTCTTTAAATACAAAACTGCTTTTGTATGAAGCAGAACAGATTGCAGGGTGCATAAGGAACAATTTTAACATTCCCTTCAGACAAACTATCCTGTTCTATCACCAGCAAAGTTTATTAGTGACAGATCTCCCAGAATCACAGATGCAGCCTTCCTTCCCACAGAGTTTTGAGGGTGCCTAAGTTCAGATGAAGACTGGACAAACTCAAAAAATATAAACAAAATTCATTAACAGAGGCCACATCTGGTTCAGGAAATATGCTGAGCTGTAAACATCTGGCAGCTGAGCCTCTTAATCTTCATGTTTTTCTCAGTCCTCATTCTCTTGCCAAGATGCCTTCTTTTAGCTGCTGCTAGACTATGGTCGCCTTGGAGCTGAGCAAGCCCATACCATATCTAGCATGGCTGTTTTTACACAAACTCAGGGAGAGGCAGACTGAGCACTCAAGGTAAGAGAGGAGAAATCAGCATCAGACCTAAGAGAGTTATTAGAAACGCTTTCACTAGGGCAAGTCTGATACAAGGTTGACTATAGTTAAACAAGTCGCAAAGGCAAGAAACAGGAAGAGGTGATACAACATCAAAAATAGCATAATGTTTATCCAGTTAAAGCATCATGGGTCCCCAAAAATCCCAGAAAAGTTTTTATTCTTCACAAGTAAAAGCCAGGAAAGTTCCAGCAGCTCACCCAATAGCAATCTGTGCCTAATTTCTTCACTACAGGAAAGCTGTCTTCCTTCCTCTCGCAAGAGATAATAAAGCACAAGCAGCTCATAGAGTCAAAACAGAACAAAGGCACTGACTCATCTCCTGTCTCTGAGGTAGCAGAGGTGGGAAGTTACACTTTCCCAACAAAAACAAAGCAGACTTGTGCAGTGAGCACTGCAGTGCTGCTCTGGCAAGGGTGAGTGCAATGCTGCACACTGGGAGCAGCCACACACCACCAGAGCCTGGCTGATACAGGACGTTTCACCAGCAAATAAAGCAAGTGTCCTTACAAGAGCAAGGATCAGCTGTTTTCCCAGCAGCATGGCTGATGGCCATTTAAAAGTATGGGAAATCACAGCCTGAGAAACCTCCCCCCACTCACCACCCCTGTATGGTGGTCCATCAGTATTTCAGTTGTGCTCAGCCACCAAAATGGTCTGAATTAAAAGATAATTCAGACCTTGCAAAATGTCCAAACTATTGATCTTAGACATTCAGGTTAAGGCTGCCTGTGGGGTCCCAGCACTCAGCTGCCAGCTGCAGTGACACCACATAACACTGGACAGGGCTACTGAAGCACATCTGCCCTGGCTGTGCTGCCACCCCATCCATGAGTGGAAAGAACATGGGCCCATCCAACAGTGGCAAGCAGAAGCACAGGGGCAGCCCCAGCAGCCAGCAAGCAGAGCACAGTGTGGGAAGCATCAAACACATCCTACCAAGCTACAGAAGACAAGCAGCCAGTCAAGGGAAACTGTGGTGTGCAAAGTCAGTCATTCAGCAAGTATCATGTGGGTGAGTCTGACCTGAAAGTGCACACTAGGGCACAGCTAATGCTGGTTACAGAATGCATGAGAAATGCCTGCAGAGAGGATAAAACTGCCCATGTAAGCACACCACCTGACCTTCTGCTTCTGCACTCCTTGGCTTATCTTAAACAGAATGCCACTTCTGAAAAAATACCTGGCACACAAGCAGCAGATTAAGTGCATATGTTGCACAAAGTACTGAATGCAAAGTCAATAAATGTCAATAAACCCTTCCATTTAATAATAGAGTGGAGCAAATGTATCATACATATTTCAGTAATTTCCCAAAAACCTCAGGATGAGGACACCAATCCACTGGGCACTGCAATCATAACAGCTAAGTCTCTAACCTGAAAAATAGATAAGTTTGAATTTAAGTAAAAATATAAGACATGAGCACAAACTGTCATTATAATTATCATTACAAAAAAACCTAAAGCCTTATGGAACACAAGAAGCAAATTCTTGAAATTACAGCATAACTGGAGTTTAGGATCAACAGTCGCAGTCATAATACTGTTTGGAAAAAACAGAGTAACTGTAGCTCAACTGCTGCTGTTTAGATATGCAAACATTACACTTTCACACCATCGACACACTTTCCAACAGCAGCAAAAACAGATTACAAAGGGCACAGAGGGTGGGTGGGGAAAGAGCTCTAACAGGAAGCAAAGGACCCTTCATAACAGCCTTAACCAGAAGGGAGAACAGCTACAAAACAAAGTGTCTGTAAGCTTACAGCCCATTCCAGGGACTATTTAAATCTCTCCTCATCCAAGGCTCTTATTCATGAATGTTGACATTCCAGTCCTGCCAGCACAAAGCACAGGGTTTAACTGCACACCACAGGGAGCTACCAGGAAAACAAGTCAATTAGAAGAGTCACGTGCAAGGATTTGGTTTCTTCAGAGACCACAGCTTCATTTTCAAAAAAATAAACCAACAAACCAAAAATCAAAGCAATTTCTACATAGTAACCACATTCTCATAATCACAACATAAGGATTTTCAGTAAAAGTTGGAGTGACCACCCAGAGAATTTTTACTGAGTGTTACCTTGCAGTTTTAAATACTGGTAAGTGAATCCCATTTAGAGTTTTACCCATAACACTCCTTTACCAGCATTTCCTCCCCTTGCCAACCCTGCACAGATTACTTCTCGTGCTCTCAAATGCTGGAACACAATTCTGTGTCTTGTGCCTCAGTCAGGGAACTTCATTAACAAATCTAATCATGCATGCAAATTCCTCTATAAAGCTGCTGGGGTGCAAGTCCCTTCAAGAGTTCTTGAAGAAATCTCATTTTGGTAAAGCTGAAGCCCACACTGACTCGGCAGCAGCTTTGCTGCATACAGCTGTGTAAAGTTCATGGAAAACACCAGAAAACCTTTTGAACCCAGGCAATTTTGCAGTGCAATAAGAATGTTTTCCAACTGTTAAGTGAGGCAGCTCATTTAGTGAAAAAACTCCCAAGAAATTTCAAGTCCTTTTCACTGTAACCTGAAAAAACAAAATTGCATTTAAACCCTGCTACTTGCAAGCAACATTTTTGTAAACGTCAACAGTCCTCTATTGAATTTTCATAAATAACTTTAAGTCCTTGCCTACAACAGCATCATCTGCATAATTATGAAATTGTACCATTTTCTCCTGGCAGAAGCCTTAATTTCTTTGCTGCAATATAAAACTTTGGGAAAACTCATCATGCCTAGAATGCAACAGCAATTGCTCATGGGAAGAAGAGGGGAAGAGTGGAAGAAACAAGCAGCAACCAGGATCAATGAAAGAAGGAAAGCTCAGAAAGCTGAAGAAATTTACTGCAGAAGCACGTCCTCTATAGTTTAAACAGAGAAGCCTCACAAGCACACCATATAATAATTCCAACACCTTAAAAGATCAAACTAGGATAAACAAAAAAGAAAGTGAAAATTACCAATTTTCCAACAAAATTCTGGCTGGTATTTCTTAACAAATCTTAAAAATGAACTATGGGAAACCAGGAATACATGCAGCAGCTTCCAAACAGCTTTCAAAGTCTTAATACTGCATACATTTTAAGTTCTGTTCACTAAAATGTAAGGAAATAAACTTTACTGCCAAACAAAGTAGTCATGCATATGAGTAAAATCATTAATAGAATTACTGGATTAGAAGCCATATTCTGCCACATTTAGCCTTACAATCTCACTGCAACTAGTGGGGGCAATTAAAAAGCAATCACTGCTCATTGCATAAGGATGACATTGTTAATAGTGCAGCAAGAAAACAGGGAAATTTGACAAAAGAAAGAAAAATAAACGGTTTGCCAAATTACAAATGGTCAAAGCATCTTGATATTTAAACTAGAGAGCACACTAGTGGATGTATGATCTCAAATCATCAAATTTTAAGCAGTAATAATTTAATTTGCAGAATTATGTCTAGATGCATCTAAAAAAACCAGCCGATATGTATTCCTAGCAAAAGTGAAACATAGGTGATAGAAACACACACATTAAAATAAAACAGAAAAGCAACAACTCCCAAATTAGTACACACATCTATATATATATGCACACTTTTTTTTAAATGAAACCCTGAGCATTTGTGCAACTACAATGGTAAATGAAGGGGAGGCAACAGGAAAATCTAAGTGATAGTCTCATAAAGCTTTAAATTCATATCTTAGCTGGGAAGCAACCACAAGAAGACAGAAAACCATTTACAAATATCTGAGAGATGTAAACTAAAAAGAAAGCAGGATTAAGGAATGAGAACAGAAATGAGAGAAGGCATTAAGTCAAAGCAAAACTCTCTCCAGCATCTAATTATATATGAAGTACTTCCTGAAGATCTTATTGAAAATACCACCCGTTAAGGGCATGTAAAATTAAATTAAAAAGGGCTCTAAGAGAAATCTCACCTAAGCACCTGCAAAGACAGAGGTTACAAGATTATTTACTCAGTATTTCCAATTTACTAGCTTCCTAGTATTCTAAATGCAGCCCATCCTATTTATATATGAAGCCCCCCAAGAAGAGTTCACAGAAGTGCACACATTGAAAAGGAATTGCTAAGATAAATTCTGGGTTTAACTATTTGGTTTGACTTTAGCAATATGGCCTCAGGACATTTTCTCCATTCATTTGCAAATGTTTCAGGTGATCCTGGATGAGACAGCTACAGTGATGCACCAGAACTAGAACGACTCAAATGTCTCCCAAATTCAATTACAACTTCCCATTAACTGTTTACACTCAGGATGTTAACAAATGAAGATGGCTTTTCAGAATACTGAACCCAACCTACTACAACCATGTTCTATGTACAGTCATATATTTTTCCTACCCTCTCGTTAGAAATAACTTTATTAAAAGCATAAAACCAATTTATAACAATTCTGAACCAAAGAATTTCATATTCCACCCAAAACTACCTTTCTCTTTTGGATTCCCACCCATCAACCTGGCAAAGGCATATAAACAGAGATACCAGTTGTGTGCTAATATGTGCAGAATCATCACTAAACCCAATATTCATTCTCCAGCACCACCTTGTTGGAAAGGTTTCAAAGCTTGAAGCAAAAAGAACCCATGGCTCTAGCCAAGCTCCAGTTAGTATCTCTGAGCAGCTTTGGCCTGGATGCCCTGGATCCACTGCAGCACATCCCACAGGCAGCTCACCTCGACCTCTAGAGGAACTTCGACCTCGAGGAGCCCCCACCACCGTTCCTCCTCCGCGTCCCGTCAACCGCAGGACAGCAGCACTGTTTACAGACATCGAGAAATTTCTCTGCCAAAAAGAAAGAGGCACAGTCAGATTTGACTGGAAAAACCTTCACAAAGAAACCACAAATACACAAACAAACAATAAAAACCAAACAAAACAAAAAGAAACAATAAGCATTTGCCATTATCTGAAATTAGGCTTTGTTTTTATTACAAATTCTCTACAAGTAATACTGGAAAGGAAAAGGATTCCATGCCCACATGAGCAGCTGAAGCAGTCTATAAAAGGATCTTGGTCAATATTATCATTACCAAGTTACTTAGCTGAGATTTCTATGCTCTGAAGTAAGCATTTGAACAGCTACTCCTTTCTCATGTGATACCAGAGGCCATTAGAACATCAGCAGTGTTAAACACACATTCTGCTGCAAAAAGAGACTGGCATCTGCCTATACCTGACACCAATAATTAATACCAATTCTAAACTTACTTAAGCAAAGCAGGAACATGTAAAGACCAAGAAAACTTGAATAGAATTATATTTACCAATGTCCTTTGCAGAAATAAGCCTTTTTATTCTCTAAATATCACAAGAGTAACATATTTTAGGAAAAACTAAGTCTACTTAGGGCTTCTGAAACTTAAGTGATACTCACTCATTTTCATAAGAAAAATAAACACCAGTAAAATTCAACTTTAGCTTAATATGAAACAATTGCTAAAAGAAAAAGCTATTTCAATAAAGAATGGATAAATATAACCAACTCTGACCCTATTCTCTGAGCACAAACACTTGGAAAACTGGGCCAAAGAATTCAGAAGCATGTACAGAAACATTAACAAGTAAACCTGAACTGACACACACTTTCTGAATGCAAGTTTTGAATAATTAGAATGCAAAGGACTCCAAACAGTTGTTGTATCAGGCTTCTTGAAAGGAACTTAAGAGTCAGCAAGGTGCTTACATCAACTCATCTGAATTACTATGACTTTGAAGGTCTTCAGAGAACAATGAGACAAGTGATTATATACTATTTAAAATCTAAATCACTAACATCAAAGCCAACAGGAGATTTAATACATTACAGAAACATTTCAAAAACTGCTTGATATGTGCTCCCTACAAAAGTATATCTTCCTTCAAGAAAGAGTTGGTAACTAATTAGACTTGAGGGGAAAGAAAAAATGCAGTCATGCATGGCAAAAAAGCAAGGTCAGCCTCCAGCAAATCTGTTTTCTGAGCTAGCTCTTAAAGTTTAAAGCAACCATTTCAACTGCAAGTGAACAGGAGCCACCTCCATCTGCCTCTGAGCAAACCACCACCTTTCTGGGTGCTTACACTTCTGCTTTTTTGTTTTCAGAAGCACTGAAACATTTCACTAAAAAAACATATTCAGTTATCAGAATCATTGTCTTGCATAGGAGACTCTTTTTTTTTATGCCTTATTCTTCCTGTAAGAACAAAATAATGATCTCGTTTTTAAATTGACTTGTCTGCCTGAACCCTGAGCAACTTCTCCCTCCCCTCTGAAGAGCCTTGAAGGCATAGTGGTAACAACCCACATGATAAGATCACAGCAAGAAGTAAAAAAGCAAAGTCAAAAAAGCAAAAACTGCCCTACTATTGATCAGGGTATTCCTTCAATGACCAATGCTGACAATGCAGACTGAAGAACAAAGCTGCCACAAAACAGCTTTAGTAGCAAATGAAGATTTCTTAGGAAACAGATGTCAGGAAAATAACCAGGGAGGACACAAAAGGATCTCCATTATATTCAGCAAGAGTTTGAGCCTCCCTTACCATGCAAGCAGGTAAGATTAAGACAACCAAATTCTCCCCTAATGCAAATGGGAAAAACAGGAGCAGTGGGAAAGGCAAAGGAACATTTGCTGCACATTGCCAGTGCTCCTTGGTGGGAAGCTCTGTTAAAGCCATCTACAGAAACCTCCTCTGCTTCAACAGACACTTCCTTGGAAACACATCTTACACAAATCTCTGATTGTAAATATATTGTATTTCCTTACAGTAAGTGAATCAGTTGAACTCTAGGTTAACTCAACAACTTTATCTTCAGAAAAGTAACATTTTACATAAAGAGAAACAGCAATTCCATCCAAAGCATGTCCATGTCCTATTACAGGGAACACTGTAGCCTTAAGTATCCAATTAAATGCTACAAAACTAAACACATTTAAGTTCAAATCAATATAGCTGACATGATCTGTCACCATCCCTAGATAATACACCTGTAATTCAGTTTGAGACAAGTTCTTCCCATGACAAACATAAAACTGCAGTGCCATCAGGTGCACAACACAGCAGGAATTGTTCTGAATCTAAGGCCAAAGTAATCCTGACAGGCTCAGCTGCAACTGAACACTGCATCAAAGTACCAGTGCTGTGATCAGCCTCTCCTCTAAGGACTCCCACAGCCCTGCCTCTCCAACTCTGAGACAACAATTCTATCCTAAGTATTCCTAGAGGGAGTAAAAAGGTCTTTTAAACTCCCTTCTGTCAATCTTAATTGTAAGAACTTTCCTGCATCACCACTAGCAGCAAATCCATTAATATTCACCTCAAAATCACTTCTGAAGATGATTCTTAATGATAAACAATGCTATGTCATGGGGAATAAACACCAGAGTTTCTAACTTTAAAAACGCCATTCCCTTGCTACTTTGAATCAATCATACAGGAAAAAAGGCATGAAAAACCAGACTGTTGACATCCTCTGGGTCCCCAGAAAGCATTAAAGAAAAAGCTTTCTTAGAAAGGGAATATGGACCTCTTCTTCTAGATTATCATTTCTGTGGAGATTTTAGAGAACTGTTACACTGCTTAAAGGCTCTTGTATGATCACAGGTGAGGAGGAGAAGGGAAAAGCAGTGACACAGGATACACCAACTCCTCAGGAGTTTACAAGACTGCTGAAACACTGGGCACTGCAGCAGAGGATCTATCCCTGAAGCTCAGCAGCACTTCCCATCTCATCTGTACTCTGCACACTTTCCATCCCATAGCCTTTAACTCGTGTTATTCCTTGCAGAGCATCCTGACAAACACCAGCAGTCAGCATCCCCTTGTAAGAAGCCTGAAGGACTCCACCATGCATCAGCAAAAGAATAAACCCAAAGACATTTACACAAAGGTTCAACATTTAGGGGTGCTACTGTGTGTCTGGCTGACCATTTCTGGGGCTTGCTCCTGAACCCCTTCTCTCCCTACTCAAGAACAGGAGCTAAGCTAAGCCTTCCCACAAAAGCACAGTCTCAATCTCAGGTGCCTTTGAAGACTATGACATGAAGTGCTTACAATGTATCCACATGAACTCAAATCCAACTGCTGATTAAAACCTAAACCATCAGTATCTGGTGTGAAACGACAGCATCCCACAGACACACAAGAAATATGGACCAGCTCTGAAGAGGAAGGAAGTCTGGAAGAGATGAAGAGGATATGCCAAAATACCCAGGCACAAAATGAAATGAAAAATCCAAGAACACAACAGCCTGGGGCAGGCAAAGGAAGAAGGATGCTCTGATATCTTAAGAAGCTAATAGTAACACTACCCACCCCTGCAAAAATCAAATCACTCAAGCCAGTAAAAACACTCAGCTTCCTATTACAAAAGAAACAAAAATCCAAACCACAGTATTATGAAGTAAGAAAAGTGCTAAGAAACAAATGACAAATCAGAGAGAAACTGCAAAATCAAAAGTTCTGAGAGCCAGCAAGAGGAAACCAGTTCAGAGTCAAAAGTCAGAGGCACTTATCCAGAGAAAATGGGTGGTTTTCTCCATTAGGAATCAAATTTAAAGCAAGAGATTTCAAACTACCCAGATCAGTCATCCCTGAAATGGAATCCTTATGGACCTGTTCTCACTCTGATCCATCTCTATGTGGTTGTATACCTATAGATATATCAAAGGAGGAGATGAAAAGAAACTGTTTATATACAGAGCAGTTAACAGTACTGCATCTTAATAAATGTTAACAGTCAAAAAACTTCAGCATTTCTCTAAAGAACACAAAACAGGGCTACAGAACCTAGCCACTTTTGTGATTCGCTGGTTACCAAAGAGAAGGTGGTAAAAAATGTAGAAAAATGTCACTGATCTGAAAATGATGCATACTTAAAAAATAGGTAACACTTCCCAGATGGTGATCCTGGATTTAACAACCTGTCTTCCTTCAACAGAACATTGGATAAAAACCATTTTTTCCAATTTAAGACAATAATTGAGCATGGATAGAATTTAAACTTTATGCTGACATAGTATGCTTTCATAATATCTTTCTGTGTGTCCTAGGTTAAAATGAAAAGGTGCAACCAAAGGTATGTATTCTATTAGCATCTCCATAAGCTGTTAAAATAGGTGTTCTTTAACTCCTCTGTGACTCATCCCTGGTAACAATCTCCACTAAAGGGCCATCAAGGTCTCCCATAACTCCATGACTCACAGAATTACACCACCCCACTGTGAGATGCCCCACCCAGGGGAGGAACCAAACATTCCCACCTTTATATAATCTGAGGCTTGGAACACCAGGAGAGCACTACCACTGCATTCCCAGAGGACAAGAGCTCAATAACCACCACTGGACCTCCAGATCTTTCCACAGGATCACTGCTCTGCCAAAACCACATCCACCACTCCAACAGGACTGCAGCCACCATCTAATCAGGCTGCTACCACCACCCTGCCCAGCAGGGTGTCAGGTCATATCCTGACTCTGTCACTTTAAGTCAGAGTTTCTGTACTATTACCTTTAATTTTCCTATTAAACTGTAGTTCTGACATGGAATCTCCTGCTGGTTTGCCTTCAAACTAGTACACTGAGATGTCCTAATTTCAAATTTCATTGTTTTTCTTAATGGACGCACACTCTTTATTATGTCTTTGCTCTAATAACAATCTTAAGATTAAAAAAAAAAATACACACCTGTTCTTCTTCTGTAAAAGGTACAAGTGCCAGTGGTGGCAGGGGCTCCTCTTGTAAAATAGGCAAAAATTCCTTATCCAGAAGGTCTGAAGGTATCTGTATAAAAGAAAAAGAGCATTCTACTCCATACAAGTATTTCTACTTCAGGGATGATGTCACACACACTGATTCAAAATTTTTATTCTTCCAACTCTGTCTCCATCTACCCAGTAATTCCAGTAACTCTTACTGGGGGTGAGTATAACTGTGCTGCAAATTTACAACCCTCAGAAAAAAGTTCTTACAAGCAAGGCATCCAAAGCATCACTCACCAATAAGGCCACTGACATCAGAACTCAAACTTACACACCACTGCAGCTGAAATCTGAATCAAGTGACATTTCATCTATTGCTTTTAACTGCAACACATTTTTACAGCCAGATTTTTAATTAACAAACTGCCACCTACAGCACAGAGGCTGTATTTGAAATAAGCAGTTCCAATTTATAACCAACCAGGAGAGTAAAAAAAAAAAAAAACAAAAACCAAAACCAAACCCAAACCAACCAAAAACCACACAAAAAAGCCAAGTACAATGAAACTTTATGTATAGATTAACTAGAGAACACTTATGACTTCAATCAAAATAAATGTTAACATTAATTTTGAATCAGAAGCTCCATCAATAGCTGCAATCTTGAGGATGTGGACAAGAACCACCAATTACATACAGCAAGTGAGTTCCAATTATGCCAATGGACAACTGCCTCAAAAATATTTAGTTCATAACACTAAAGAGTTTTTTTTCTTTTAGATATATGCTAGCAGAAGTCTTCCTGTTTTCAGTCAGTCTCTCTTTTGATTAGATTCAACAGCTTAAAAACATTCCTGACATCCACTAGCTGACCTGAACCACTGTCAAGAATCCTTTCAGTCTTCACAACCAGCATCACTCAACACCCTAGAAACATGTGGATAGCAAAAGAAAGACATACTCTAATCATAATGCCCTTCTGGCAAACACATAGGAAGAAAATATTATTTGGACCATTCATAACAATCAAAGAACTTCCTGTAACACAGGATATTTGAGGGTTGTTCTGAATCAGCCCCAAGAGCAGAGATCTCAGCATCATCTGACACTACAAACACAAACTGCAAAAAACAGCAACTTCTGACTGGCTGACCTATTCAAGCATAACATCAAGATCTAAATCACAGTTTCCTGAAGTAGAACAGGACAATTCTGCATGTTAAAGCATGGCTTTAAGCTATACCACACTTAACAGACTTAGAAAAATCTTTGACATTCAATGCCCTTAAATCCATTATTTAAGCAATGCAGGGCTCCCAGTATTGTACAAGAATGTCAGCACAGCCAAGACAGGACAGGAACCTGAAGCTGTGTGTGTACATCTCCATTCCAAGCTCAAAGCATTATCCTGACATAATTTCTTGCAGTCCCTCCCTTCCCCAAGGGTAAGCTCTCAGGGGCATTCAGACCTCCAGGTCTACTGTAACAATAAACCAACCACTGCCACCAGCTAAAGAAAAACTCAATGTTTACAACTACAAAATGTACCAATCATTTGCCTGAAAGAGCTCTGAAATTTTGTATCATCTTCTACATCACTGAGAACCCTTGTTCAAAGTGAAACCAGAAGGAAGTTCCTGATTTTCTATACTGCTCTTATGCATTACATGTCATTGTTTGTGTGTCCTGATTCCCACAGAAGGGAGCTACCTGAGGACTGCTCTCATTGGGCCAGTCACCTGCTAAATTGAACTGACTTAAGATGGGATAGAGACCTCTTGCTTTTTTCAGATGATCTGCTCATATCATTTATTGCCTGACTTTGTAGCTGAATCAAATAACTATCATGCACTACATTAAATAAAATCCTACTGAGGCAAGCAAATCTGCACAGCTGCAAGGCGACTTTAACCCTCAGTCATCTGTGGCACTGAGACTGAATATGGCAATCAGGTCCTTTTGTTCTCTGGGGTACAGGAAGTTACCCCTAAAATGGAAGAAAAACCAAAAAAAAAACAAACCCCCCCCCCCCACACACACACAAAAATACAAACAAACAAAAACCCCAAAAACACATGGAATCTGGTAAAAGTGCAATCAAACAAGGGCACACATGAAAACCCCCACAATCAGTCCTCTTCAGTCTGGGATTGCAAGAAATATATGATTTCTCTGTCCATAACCACAAAATACAAACTATTCCTAATCACAAGACTGTCATTAGGAACACACACACAAGGGCACCTTCCTCTTCCTGCTCACCTTATTATCCTTTAGAAAAAGTGCCAACATTTCTTCTCTCCCATAGCGATAGTCTGCAAGTTTGTACTTGGGCAAGGCCGGAGACAGAGGAGGGGATGTCACGCTCCCGCCACTAGACAAAGCTCGCAGCCTGAAAGGAAGCACAAAAGCAATAAAAACGAACTGAGAATATCTAAACCTGTGCTACCATCCCTCTGCACATTTACAGATTTGACACAAACAAAATAAATACAATACTGAAAGTAAAGACATTAACAGTTTAACTTCAAAACTCTCAGTGCTTCAATAGGAAGAGTGGAAGAACTTCCCTTGTTTCACCCACAGCCAGGAGAGCAAGAAATAAAAGAATTGCCAAGAGCACAACAAGGAATTCAACTTGCCCCAGGAAAACTCTTGTGCTGACTATACAGCAAGCCAGCTATACCCCCACTAAAGCCTTGCCTAAGCTATTCACACAGGCTGCACACAAATCAGTGGGACACCTTAATGACAACAGCTTCCTTTTGCCAAGAAAAATTCTTACCATGCTAGAGAGTGCAGCAAATATTAAGCTAAGGAAAGGGTTTATTCAGATGTTTCATCAAGTTTAACAGAACAGCACGGTAAATTTTATACGAAGTTTCTTCTTGTGTCTCTGGAATCCTTCCTTGCCATAAATCCCTTTTACGCAAATTAAAATTAACGGCTTTTATTTTTTGAGAGTGCATATAACATCTAACTTAGGGTTAAATCAATAAAAGAAAAAATAAAATTAAAAAAATATATGTACAAAATACAATGACACTCTACTTCAGAGACATTTGAAGCAGCAATCTAATAAATCTGATTTATGGTATCAGATAAATATGCTAATACATTTGTTCTAATCCCACACAGGTAAGTTACTTGACTTCTTGCAGGTAGCACCTTACTGTTGTACATGATGCCCATTCTGCAGGTGAATTCGTCTCATTCTACACAGTCACTTCCTCAGCTACCCAAATCCTTGGTATTTTTAAGTTTGAGGAATGTTTTACAAAAGGTTATGTGTGTAAAGAAACAAAACCCTGCTGATTTTCTTACATTCTGTCTGATGAGTAACTTAGACAAGTAGAACAGTAAAAGCTCTTCTCAGCAATCAAAAAATCCTTGGCAGGGACGTAGCTCTAAATTAAAACAGTGATTCAGAGACTACCTTTCACCTAATTATTAAAACATGCTTCGATTTGTTTTACTGTCCTTTAAACAGAAAAGAAAAAAACCATTTGCAAGTCAAAAGCTGATTTTATTTCATTAGTTTGGTGCCACCTCGTGGCAGTTCCTCTACATAACCACTTCCAAACCGTGCCTGCAGAAGAATTATTTAAAGGATTTGATGGCTCAGTGAAACGTTCAACATCAATCAGATCAAATGCGACCCAGAGTCTCGCTGTTAAGTGATACAGCAGCTTATGTGACAGTCATGACTATACCACAACCCAAAAGAAAATTTATAAATCTTCTGTTTCGTTTTTCCTGTAAAAATACACTAAAATTCACTGAAGTCTAATATATGTTTCCATACATAATCTAATCTGGTTTTTAAAGTAACTGGAGACTCAATACGACAGTCCCCTCACTGTGACACAGTTCATTAAGTTGCTGTTGAAATATTTGCTTTTTTTAGCAGTCTTCCCCCTTCTCTTTTTAATATAACTTTGGCTTCCATCCATCAAGAATGTAATCATGTCTGTCTTACACTGAAGAGCACTCCAGCACAAGATATCTGCCTGGTGGTATATTTATAGATATTGATAAATTCATTCTTTAACCTTCTTTCATTCTAACAAAATAGACTGAGCTCTCATTGTTTCACAAGCTGCAAATCATGTCTTGCTTCTTCACTGAATTCTCTCCAATTTCTGTATATTGTGTATAGAAATGTGTCAGCAAAAGTGAATGTATTCAAGGAACAGTTCTATCACATGCTCTGCAGCAACTGTATTTCCTATAACCACCCTGCATTCCCATTCACACACTTGGACACCAAACACTGCAGAAACCACACCACTCACAATTCCTGTTTGTAACTGAACTCACCAATACTTTACCAAGAAACTGGAACAAATACTGAATAACCACACCTGTGCAATTGCTCTTGCACAAAAGCCAGAACAATGCAGGTCAGACAAGCTGTAAAACTAACAGCTGACAAAATTATGTGACAGCATGTATTCCCTTGAACACAACAGCTCTCTTTTCCTGACACTTTCCAATACAAGTGTGCAGGACACTGACACAAAACTCTAATTTTTTTCCATATTCCATACAGGGATTAGGTTCTTTAAAACTGGGAAAAGAAAAAGCTTGCTTAGCTATAGATTTAAGTCTAGTGAGGAGAGTTTAAGAACTTCCTTATTAACATTCATCACACAGAAAGACTGAACAAGCACATCTTTAATTATTCTGTGCATACCTCTGAGATCATAAACATTATTCCTCCTTCAAATGCTTGGCAGCAAGGTAAATATTATGCAGTAACATAACAAAAAACCCAACTCAATTCCTACACAAAGCCAATTCACAAAATAAAGACTCATTTTATAACATTGCTTTAGATCACAGGCCAGGGACTGAGGGGAAACAGTACAAAACAAAGATACTGTATCCCATTTATTCCCATAATCAATTCTGCTCCAAAGGAAAAAAAAGTCCTTTTAAACAAGTTCTGGAGTCTGACAAAATAGACAAAACTTACCATTCAGGCCCAAAGTTAAGTGTCTGAGTTTCTGCTGCCATTTTTTCCTGTTCTCTTCCTCTTTTTTAAAAAGTGTGAACCTGAAAAATAAAGATATTTATTATGAAAACAGCTGGATTGATACAGTGCTTCACAGATTAATTCAAAATACAAAAGCACACCTGGTCATGCAAAGAAGTGAAAAAACTGACTACACTGATTTTTTTTTTAAGGAATCCATTTCAGCTTTCCAACACAGATTGATTTAGTAATATAGGAGCAACTGCATCAAGATTTCTTCCCTAAATCCCTCTTTTAACAGCTCAAACAGGACACTGGATTAGGGTGTCTGAGGAAACAATTTG
Organism: Ammospiza caudacuta; assembly: GCF_027887145.1. Classification (NCBI taxonomy): domain Eukaryota; kingdom Metazoa; phylum Chordata; class Aves; order Passeriformes; family Passerellidae; genus Ammospiza; species Ammospiza caudacuta. The sequence goes on along the minus strand of NC_080603.1, from coordinate 8,785,240 downwards.
TACAAACACAGAGAACTTGATGCATAATCCTCTTCTCCAAGAACAGTAATGCTTAATTAACAGAATTGCTGCTTCCTGACAATTACAAGAGGATAAAAACCCCACTAGAATTACAGCAAGACAGATTTTCCAGCTGAGTGGCAGAATATTCAAGAATTTTCCACTGCTCATTCTTGAAAAATAAGCCTTCTAAAGATTGAGTACATCCAATGCTACCAAATACTCCACAATTCTGCAGGCAAATGGCAGCATTTCTTTCATTCTTGGTTTTATTAAGCAGAAGAAATGCAGAACTTCGGACTTTAGCTGATTTCATTGCTATCAGCCAAGGTAACTCCTGCAGACACCAGGAAGGCTCAAGTCAAGTTCCTACATATCCAGAGTGTATGGACAAGAGCAGATGAAGCATACAGCAGGGAAAGAACAAGACTAAGGTAAGGTAGCTTTTCCCTAAGAGAACCAAGTCCAGCCCAGGCAGTTCTGGAGAAATGCCCTTTCATGCAATAAGTACAGCTCCTCCTTCATTCCAGCAGCTGCCAAATCCAAATCTTCAGAGCAAGATAGTTTGGTTTTTTAAAAACCAAACACACTGTAGGTAAAGCCCAAGAAAAAGAAGAATTTGAAGCATCATCTTCAGACACTGGTTGATTAGACTTCAAGAACCCATAATGTCAGGGAGGGAACTCTGCTGTATCAGAACCACACCCCTTAGCAAATCCAGGGACTAAATAAGGAACTTCATGAGTTTGTCTATACTTTGCATGAAAAGGTGATGAAAAAGAAAAACAAAATCCAGGGAGATAGAGGTGGAAAGGGCGTTACTGAAAAAAAGCAAGACAAAACTAAACAAAGGAAGCTTTTTTCCCTTCTATTTATTCCACATAAGTAATAATATTAAAGAAAATAAATCAAGAATCTCAAAGCAAGAAAATGACAAAACATGCTAAAATGAAATATGCTAATATTGCTTGAGCAGATTTTACCCAAATACTCTGGGCATAAGATTACAAATGCTTATAAACTCCCTGCAGTCTAAACCCACCAACTAACATTTGGCTTGTGTATTTTAACAACATGCTGTATCTTCTTTATCCCATACACAAAGTAATTTATATACAAATCTTAATGGTTTTATTTTCACAATAATTTTAGATAATTAAATAGAATTATCCCTACTAGCTGCACCAAAAGTTAATACAAAAATACCCAGATATTCTCCCAGGCCTAGTCTGAGATGATTTTGGTCTGATTTAAGTTGCCTTTTGGAAGCAGTTCACAGCTCATGAGAACATTCAAGCCATATCCATTCACCATCCAGCATATCAAAATGTAAGGTGAGGTTCCCAAAGACAGCATGCAGCAGCCACAAGAGAAAATATGGTGGGGCAATTCAAGTAAACCATCATGCACACTGGGCAGAAAGAAGCCTCCAACACAATTCCTAGCACCCTTAATTGGATGGCTGTCCCTCCACCTCCTGCAATGCCTGTAATCCTTCTGCTGGGGCTGGTGTGGGGTGGAGAGTTGTCAGATCAATCCATGTGCATCACCAGGGAACCTGGGATCTCTAACTCCAAACATCACAGCTAGTCCAGTATCAGTAACACCAAAAAGGCTGCCACTCAGGGTTAAACAACATCAGATACAAGGACAAAGCACTAAAACCCAGTTAGGATCAAACTGTTCACTGGTTCTGGACCCACTTGGCCCCACTCTTCAGCCTCTGTGTTATCTTCCCAAAAAACTGAGGATGCTGTGTCATGTTTCTCTACTAGACTTCTAAGCAGTTTAGTACCTACACTAGTCTCATCCCAGTGAGCTGCTGAATGGCTTCCCCTATCCCTCATTTTGGCCACCACGCTTTGTTTTGTGAACTTCCTCTTATGTATTGCACTCAGGTAAGTTACTCCATCCCTAAAAGTTCTGACTGTATAAATTTTGAACTGCAAACAAAACAACTGTAAGTGAATGAAATTGTACTGAACACATCCCCTCTGAAACAGAATAAAACAGACACGCATGTGATCTGAACAGATGTGACAGGTGAAATGAATAGTCAACATTACCCACAAATAAAACACACATTAAAAAGAAATTACAGGCAAGTTTGGGAGAAAAATATTGGACAAGAGACACCCTGAAAATGGGCAATGATTTGGGAGGGGGAGGGCAAAGAACAGGGAAAAGGCTCAGGAAAGCTAAGACAGCAAGTGCACCACAGGAAAACACTAAAGCCACATGAGAGCAGATGAAACAAAGGGAGTGGAAAGCCTGTGCTGCTTCTGCTGGCCCTCAAAGTGGCAGCCAAAGGGGAGAGCACGGAGAGCAACCTGAGAGGAGCCTCTGACAGTGACTGCACACCACACCTGGCTCCCGTGCAGGAGAAGCTGCACGAACTGGAAAGGCAAGTTGGAGTGGACAAGGCAGCACTCGCATCACAGGAGGAGAAAGGGTGGAGCAAGAAAAAGGATGAGGAATTCAGAGACAGAAATGAAGGATCAGGTCACAAACTTCACACCTTTTGCTTAGCCAAAATGGTAAGCTTATCACATCTTTATTACCTAGATAATTTTTCTGGGTCTTAAAATTCACTATTAATAACAGGAATGTTGATTTTGGTATTTATTAAAATGCTGCTTACTTATTAATCAAGGATGGCAAATTACAAAAATAACATATACCTAATATTTCCTCCTTGATATAGTTTGATGAGGGAAAAGCCCCTTTCTGAACAGCTAGTTTTGTGAGTTGAGGTTTTCTACAAATCAAAGGTTATTCATCAAGAAATCTCCACAGTACAGATTTTACGTGGGCAGAGAGCACATGGGCAGCCCGAAGCTGAAGCAAGAAACTGAGGCAATATTCTGATAGTGGCAAGTTAACACCACTACCAAAGGCCAAGGCAGCTGCCTGGTGCTTCCCACCGCTCCTCCAAACCGGAATGTTTTCCCAAAGTTTTCTTCAAATAAGGTCAATGCTTGATCAGGGTGCCAGTGCAACCCTACAAACAGTTGGGGTTTTCCTGCATGTCTTTAGGGGAAAATGGAATTGGGACCCTATTTTCCTGAGGTGACAGCCACAACAGCCACTGCCCTGCCATCAGCATGCAGGAGTAAAAAGAGAAGAAATCACATCAACCCCACCAACAACCTGCAGGCTGGCAAGGGGAAAAAACCCTATTTTGTCAGCTGTTTAGTACTTTAAAAATCAGAAGTCCACCCTGTGAACAGACACAAATTGTAATCTAATAACATGAAGCCTTTAAGTGGCTTTCACTCCTAATTAACAGGTAATATCATACATGCAGAAGCTGCCATCAGCAACACTCGTTTCACTGGCTTACTTTAGGAACAATGGTTATTCTACCAAGCTTACAGTTTCTTAAATTATTTTTCAAGCTCACCATTTAGTACCTTACAAATGTATTAAAGCTCTCAAATATCTGCTACAGACACAAGCCAGAACTTGATTCTACTAGCTAGATTTATGTGTTAAAATATGTAAGATGTTTCAGTTGAAGGCATACAATTACTGTGGCACGTTTTGCCCATAAGCTCTGGTATCTTATTTAAAACATACAGCTAGCTAAATATATAAATAAATATAAATATCTAGCCAAAAAGCTGTTTTCAGAGATCTGAAATACCAAAACTACCCCATTTTCCAGACTTTGCTCAAGCTCACATAATAAAATTAAGGTTCATGTGTTACTGATGGGCACCTGCATTAAGACTTTCAGGCAATGCTGAATTCCTACATTTCCATTACAGAATTCCCTCAGCTAGTGGCACATGACTATCTGTCTCACCAAGATGTTCTGGGTAGAGACTACCAAGAGAGAGGTTCTTGGCATTCTAAGTTAAGCCTAGGCAATGGCTGCATTCAGGTCTGACCATCTAATCTTTTCTGCAGACAAAAAAAATTTAAAGATTTGGACTGTCATTGCAATTTATAGCTTTGGGGCCACTGCATGCTTAGGTTTTTAATTAACTTTGGAAACCTGAACCTTGAAATATATATATACCACTGATCCTTTCTATACACAGCTATTTTATTTTTAAATTATCTACTCTTTGATCAGAGATGTTTAAGAAGAAAAGTATCCTTTCCTTTCAAGATAGTTCTGTTGCTATTGAAGGTCTGAAAAAGTCTTTTAAACCCAGAAACTGGATGAAAATGTGAGAACCAAAGACCACAACAGAAATCCAACATGAGCAGTCTTAAGTGCAAGGAAATGGGCTGTCCTTAAGTAAATGTGGAGGAGGAATTTAACAGCAGTGCTCCACCATTCAACAGCAACATTACATCAAGATGAGAAAACTTCACCTTCCACAAGCAAGAAAATTCCACAGGCAGCTACCAGAGCTAGCTAATGTCAGTGCCAGTAACTGGGTTTTAAAAAAATTAACAGGTTCACTGAAAAATTAATGCTGATTTTCTCTAATTTTTGAAATATTAAGGATGATCCACAACTGCATGCAAGCCACCTTTGAAGTGCAATGGTAAACAGGATGACTCAGGTGGCTCCACAACCTGTTTGATATTAATCACTGGCTAAAGCAGACAACACTGATTAAAGGACACTGACATAATTAAGGCCAGGCAACACAGATTTATGGAAGACATGCAATCAAAATATACTTTTGGAAGAACAGAAAAGTCATTGCTTGAGCAAGTAGATAAATTTTAACTTCTGCAGAACATGTCAATTCAGGAGAATGTTAAAAAGGACAAAATCATTCAGAACCACACAAAAAGTCTCAAATCATCACAACCTAAGTTTTCTTCTCTTCTAAAGAATCTACAACAACCCATCTCAGAACAAAATTCTCAAAACCAACTAAGAGGTAAGAAGCTATCTTCTACAGAGTCTGTAACATTGGCCACAAAACTTCTAAAACCTAAGGATGACAAACATGGATATGGTAAATAATGGAAATGACACATCATCAATTGTACCACCATGAATTATTCAATGACTCAGTCCAGTACAGCAGGTTGCACTGAATAAGGCCAAGTCAAGAGACTCACAAGCAGAAAACACAGGCGATATATAAGAAATGTAAAACTATTCTGGAAAAACACAGTCCTGCAACCATGCTGAGATGCATTACATTAATCAATTTAAAAGGAATATATGATACAAGATTGACTAGAAGAGCTAACAAAAACCATTTAACCCAGGAAAACAAAAATAGAGTAAATATACACTAAATTTTACCACTGAAGTGATACTGTGTCCTTTCTGTTTTAAGAGGCAAAAGAGCTGTAAATCAGGTGTTCAAAAATTGATAGAATCTGACAGACATGCCCTACAGTGAGAAGAAAAAATACCAACAACATACTAAAGCTCTATTTATTAAGCTTTGAGAAAAAATTAAGTATCTTAGTCTGTAAATGATCACTCAGGTAAAAACATCAGAAGACCCAAGTTTACTCAGTGAAGGGACTGAAGCAAGATATCTGGAGATAATCAACAAAGTTACCTGGTTTTAGATCAATGTGAAAATATTTTCTAATAAGTAAGTTCTAGTGTAAACAGAAAATTATTCAGAGGAAAAAAAACCTATTAGTCACATAATACAAGATGCCAGCCAAGTCACAGGAGTCTCTTCTGGCTTACCAAACTTGATTCCTGATAAAGAAAATTTTCCAAGGCCTATCTACCCACACACCAGAAAGTTTTTCCTAAGGGAGCAATGTCCAAACCATCCACTTCTCCAGAAACTGCCTCTATTATTACACTTACATTTCTGGATCTCTTGAAGTCTTTTAACCTCCCTGTCTCAAACCCTTGCCAAAGTATTTCAATCTCCTGGCAATTTCTGATCAGAAATTGTCCATGACTACCTCAAACAGCACTTTCAAACTGGCACTGCCCTGCTCACTGCACAGGGGCACCTAAAGCTTTATGGAGCACCTCAGCTTGCAACATGTTGCACCTCAGTCAAGCAGGACAAATACAAGTAGCCCTTCAAGGGCAGAACTGACACAAGAGACTAACAAGACCTACACTCCTCATAACCAAATCAAAAAACAATTGAGAACATTCAGTGACACAACTCAAGATGTTCTCCTCCTTTCCTACCTACTATTGTGAACTTGGTGGTTAGATGTAGACTGGAGAGTTCCCACTTCCTGCTTCACCTGCACACAGCCAAAGGTGAACACTTTTCCCAGCTCCCCCACCAGAACACAGCGTGACCTCCACCTTTATTTTATTACCAGACTCCAGCCAAAGGCAGACACCAGTGATTAAACTCCAAGCAGAGCCAGGGAACCACACCCTTGGCCGTGCCACTGGCTGGAACACAAATGCTTCTCATTCCAAATCCTAGCCCAAAACCCTGCCAGAGCTCACTTCCCAGCTTAAAAAAAATAAAAATCACTTTCACATCTGCCTACCTTGTACACAGAAAACTTGCTGGCAGATAACTATTTCACTTGTGCCCTTCCACAAGGCATGACAGATCAAGATGCCAAGTGTATCCAGCTGCTCCCCAGCCAGAAGCCAGACTGTGAATGCAACCAAAACCCCACTGCACCACCTCTCTCCCACTCACCACACACATTATATAGCCCATACATACTTTCAAAGTGGAAGAAATTCACTGCCATCAACCACTGAATTAACAGATCTGGGTTGCTGACAGGTTCAGGGGTTCGTTTTTAACATGTCATTTAAATAATCAGCTTCTTTGGGCTTTGGATATTCTCTCCCTCCCCTCCAACCCTGTTCCTTAAGGTTGCCTGCTCATGCAGTTCTGAGACACCCTAAACTTCAGGAAACAAACATCCAACAGTGAGTGTTTAATAAAATATTCTAACAGAGAGAATCAGCATGTCTATCAGACTGCACACTACGTATGAACTAAAATACTTTTTAATAGCATATCCATTTTTGCAAAATTTGCCCAAAGAATTCACTTCTTTTGATCCAAGAATTATATATTTATAAATTGACTTGTGATATTAGCCTGATCCTGGCCTTAGGACTCTTAAAACTTAAGTGTTACAGAGAAAATCACATATGCAGATGATTCAGCATTAACTAAGCCTACCATGAAAGCTTCCACTGCTTTTAATGGTGGTTGAATGGGGCATCTGATTTATTAAGTCAAGTTATGAAATGTTTTTACATAAAAACCTTGCCATATGCCATTCCATGATCAGCCTCACTCACTTTCTGTCACACACAGTCTAACACTGACGTCAGCCCTGCTTTGTGCAGGAGGCTGGAGCACACAACCACCAAAGGCTCTTCCAACTAAATCATCCTCAGATTCTAACACACATGGCCCAAAAAATCACTTTATAAATCCATGACTTGCCAGCCAAACCAACTCCTTCCACATGGCATTCTGACTCTAAGGCTGAATGCACATAAATTCAGCTATTCAGCTATCTATCATCACAAACTTCACCCAAAGTCATCTCTGCAGAGTCCAGAGTGCATCTCCTCCTTGTTTCTTCCAGTCTGAACAGACACACCACCACACATGGATCCCATCTGCTTTCACCCAAACTGATCAACCACAGACATCCAGAGCCTCTGAGTGACCCAGTCACACAAACCAGTGTCTTTACCATAAAATACTCCTAACAGAATGCAATTTACATGTATTGTCAGGAAGAAAAGGAACACAAAAGAAACTGTTTCATTGTAACCAGAACCTGAAACAGGTATTTCTCTACTGAATAAAAAGGACAAAATTTCAAGTAACAAAACACAAACTGCAGTGCATCATGCTTACTTTCACTGGAATAGTAACTATTTAACAGTACAAAAATATCTTTCTAAACAGTTTTTGTAACTGTATATGTAAGCTTGTTTATCTGTTTATAATGACAAACTACATATACAAGCAGACCTACTAAAGCCATCAAGTTATTGCTCTTTATTTCCCTAAAATTTTTAAACATATGGCCAAAGAGAGAATTATGATAATGCACTGTTTTAATAACTGAGATGATCAAAAAATAGTGATCCAGAAAGCAGTCAATAACACAGTAATTTCAAACAATTCTCTAAATATCCATCAAAAACTTTCACTGACCTACACACTCTACAACCTCTACACAGCTCATGGGATTCCTTCTGCTTTTCTCATAATCCTGAGGTCTACATAGCCAGCTTCTATATATTACAAGCTTTAAGGATTACAGGAGAGGCTCACTCCTGGAAAAACACACTTTGATTTCACGCTTGGGAAAAAGCTCAGATGCATCAAAACAATTCTATGCATCCTTCCCATTCAAAAAAGAAGAGAGGCAAAGAATGATTTCAATGGCAGCCTAGTTTCCCATGCAGGCATCAAGCCATCTCTACAGTGTCTAAATTGAAGGAATGCTTAATCACCTTTAGAGGAAATGGAATGAAAGCCCTCCCTCTGCAAAAAAAGAGAAGTGGACACGTTTTGTAACCAACACACAGAACAATCTCAGCTCCTAACAAAGCAACGCAAAGACCTCAGCCTGCTACAATCTCCAGCTGCCATCTGAGCTAAACATAAAAAAAATAATGGTATTAAACATGCCCATGATGAACTGGTTATATATATCCACACACATACTGCCACCAACCACAAGAGGGCCAATACTGTACAGACCTTGTCACTTAAAGCACTTAATTCTTAGTTCCATCCATAACTTAGGCACACCTTGAGCAAACTTGCTACATTTTCTCACTTCTGGTGATTTTCAAGCCAGATCCTTTATGCAAACAAAAAAACGTTCTGGAGTCGAGAGCAAGAGATACAAGGAGAGGCTGAGCTGGGCAGGAAACTGACTTTGTTCCCAAAAGAGCAAACCCCATCCCCCTGCAGCATTTCACACACCTTGCCTTTCAAATGTCACTCATTAATTAAAATAAATTGATGAGAAAACCACACAAAGCAAGAGTCCCTTTCAAGGCAAATGCTTCCTCAGTAAACAAAGAAAAAGGTTTCTCCTCACCAAAGCATCCAATGGCTCTCTAGGAAGCTCTGTAGGGAGAAGGCTCCCTTGCTCTGCCCCATGGCTCTATCTATAATCATGAATTATAAATAGTTTATCTCCACTAACCTTTGAGCAGCAGCACTGAAGGGGGGAATAATTAAGGAAAAAAGAAAAATTAAGCAAAAACTGATAGGAAATTGATTTTTTTTTTCCTAAATCAGACTATGAGAGAATTTTATACCATACTTTGAAGAGTCCTAGGGAAGAATTTTAAAGACCTCAATGAAAGAATAAGAAACATATATATGACAGTTACCTGAACTTGCAAGACCAGACAAAAGCAGGCAAAATGAGATTTCACATTCTTAGTAATTAAAATAAATAAATGATCAGAGAGGCCAAAGGGGAAAGCACAGATCACAGTGCCCAGCTCATCTTCATCAGTTACTCTGAATCATGTTTTCCCTTCCAGGTTTAAAGAGAAACCTTTCAGCACAGAGATGCACCAGCAAAGCCTTCAGCCACTCAGCTGTCCCAACAATTTGTTCCATGGGACTCTGACATCTAGGGCTGCTTTTATTTTAATCAAGTATCTCTAGTTCTTAGAAAACTACTGATATTTTCTTACATTCAGGTATGAGGAACTCCAGTGACAGAACTTCATTCAGACATGAGAGATACATTGGTGCTTAGTCACAATTCCTTAATAAAACCCAAAACCTACTTTGCACTCCCTTTTAATTTTTTTTCCTCAACTGAGGAGTAAAACTTGAAGGAAAAAATTAATTACAAAGCCCTCAACTGTCTATTTACAAGCATTTTTTTCACTTACATAATCACAGGGACCATAGTTTTAGTTTACTATATGTTTTAGAAACACAAGCAAAAATGCAAACAGGAGCACCTGAGGATATTTTACAATCCTCAAGGTCAACACCTGTAACAAAAGTAAGAGTCCAAGTTTTCACTGTGGTATCAATTTTTTTTAAGCACCCTGTGAAACAAATCATTGCTGCTCCAAAACCACATTATATTTTAATTCTGTGCTCCTGCTTTAAAACACAGGCTCAAGAAAGCATTCAGAAAAAGACCCAAAAGAAATACAGTGAGCAGGTGTCCCCAGGCACATTCCTGTACCCAGGGGCTGGGAGAGCCTGAGAAGCTCCTAAAACCATTCAACCCCAGTATTTACACACAGTATTGCCAGATACTGGAGCACCTTGTATCAAAGTCTCAAAATAGGAGGTGACATCCAACTTCCAGGGCTAAAATTCTGCCTTCTCTTTAATCCACCAAACTACTAGACAGACATTTTTTTTTTTTTTAATCACACATTCATACAGGAATTAACACCAGGCACACAAGCACTGATATCAACTGACTGGTACAACTACATGAACCTGGGGAGCAAAGCAGGGGCAGATGGGGCCATGGACACTCAACGTTTCTGCTGGCACCCCCAGGATTAATTAGGTCACACATTTTTACACCAGCATCAACTAACTGCTCAAAGGATACCTATTCAAATGCATGGCAAGAAAACCAACACCTCATAGCAATAATACTCTTATTATCCACTGCAGTCACCACCCAAGGACAAAACTTAAAAATAGCAAAACAAAGCTTTTGTTGGTGACAACTGCAACTAATTTTGTTTACAAAGGTTTCCAATTATCACACTGTGTATCAACCAAATGCTCCATTCACAGAACAGCAAATTAACTTTTGTTTATTAAAGCGTTTCTTAAGAACAAAAGCAACCAGCAGAATCATACGAAAAAAAATTCACACGTACTTTCCAGGAACTTGCCCAAGTCAGCTCCTGAAGCAAGAAAATAAAATGTGCAGCAAGAAGTTAGAGAAATATAATCAGAATTCAAAAGTCCTTTTCCCATCCACCCAAGCAAACAGATATTCAAGAATGACAGTAAAAGCAGCACACCACGAACGTTGAACTGAATGTTACTGGGGGAAACGTGGATTTTTATTCCAGGAGCACTACTTGGCAATACCTCCTTTTGGCCTACACCTTGTCCCAATTCAAAGCGCAATCAGAGAGAACTGAAAAAGCCGTAAGTACGCTGTTGACACTGAAACTACTTGTCTTGGATCAATACCAAACGTACACAATTGTGATCGATGCTTTCTTCAGCCTGCCAAGGCTCCTCCAGTCAAACACTGCCGGTCACCGCTGCTCCCAGCACCCTGCTGCCTGCGCGGGGGAAGGCTCGGAGCTCCCTCCTTCCTCGGCCAGTGTAACCCGACAGGGCCGGCCGTGCTCGAAGCGGGGCTCACCGCGGCGCTGCCGCTGGGCTGGGAGGGGACGAGCGAGTTCACAAGGGTCAGTGCGAGGGGAGACGGCCCCGGAGGGCGCTGAGGAGCGGCGGGCGCCCCGCCGCCGCCTGACAAGTACCAAGGACCCGCATGGAGAGCTCAAGGCCCGCTCGCCCCAGCTCCAACGACCCCTGCAGAGGCCCATGGGGAGCGCAGGGGGGCCCTCCAGGCGCACCCCCCCACCCCCCTGGGCGGCCTCGCCTCCCGGTTAGGCCGCGGGGCGCCTCGCTGCTGCGGCAGCCGAGGCGGACGGGAGCCGCCGGCAGGACCGGTAGTCGGGCGGTGCGCGCGGCGGCGGGGGCGTGGTAGGGACGGCCGGGGCAGCGGCGGGGCCGGGCGGCGGCGGGACGGCGTTACCTGCGCTCCCGGGCGGAGAGTCCCTCACAGCCGCGGCGGCTCCTCAACCCAACAACACAAGATGGCGGGTGCGCCGCCACGCAGCGTCACGTGAGGGCGAGGCCACGCCCCCAGGCCCCGCCGCGAGACCCGGATGAAGCGGCGGCTCTTCCCGCCCACCCCCTCGTGTGACGTCATCCCGGAGCGGGGCGGGCCTCCAGCGCCCCCTGCCGGACACGCGCGGGCGCCGCAGCGCCACCCCCGCCCCTGCCCTCGCAGTCCTGAGGGGAGATGGGGATGGAGGGACCTGGCAGGGCCGGGGGTACCCGCGCCTCCCGCCCTGCCCGAACCCCCGGTAATCAAATCACTGCCCCAGTTCCCCTTGCACTCGGCACTGATAAGGCCACACCTTTAGTCCTGTGTCCAGTTTTGGGCCTCTCAATGCGGGAAGGATGTTAAGGGGCTGGAGCATGTCCAGAGAAGGGAGCGGAGCTGGGGAAGGGTCACCAGTCTGACGAGGAGCAGCTGAAGGAGCTGGGGAGGGGCTCAGCCTGAGGCTCAGGCTCTCCACAACTCGCTGTGACAGGAGGGTGCAGCCGGGGGATGGCCTCTGCTCCCAGCGAACAGGGGACAGGACAGGAAAACATGGCCTTTAGCTGCAGCCAGGTGAGTTTAGGTTGGACACTAGGTAGAAATTCTTCACAGGAGGGGTGATTAGGCATTGGAAGGGGCTGTCAAGGGAGGTTGTGGAGTCACTGTTTCAGGAGGTGTTCAAGGAATACCTGGATGTGGCACTCGGTGCCCTGGTCTGGTTGACAAGTGGGGATCAGTCACAGGTTGGACTCGATGATCTCAGAGGTCTTTTCCAACCAGAATGATTCCGTGATTCTGCCACCCTCCTGCCACTATCTCACACACACAGGCGGCCTCAGCAGCGCAGTGTGGCATCCAGCCTTATCTGTTTCTGTGGTTCCATGAGGCAATTCAGCTTTATCGGTGGCCATGAGAATCTCTGTGAGAAGCCACCGTGTGTGAGCACTCTCAGTGCCCAGGCACTGGACCCGCTCTCGCCCAGGCACTGGAGGAGCCCTGAGGCCGCTTTGCCGTGGGAGTCACCCTGGGAGGCAGCGGCAGCTGCTGTTGCTGCTGACAGAAAAAGGGCATTAGATGATACATATTTTGACTCTTCTGATGGAAAAATCAGGAGCTCAAGGCAAACTTTCTTCAGCTAAAAATACCAGTTTATTTTTAGTCCCCAAACCCATATTAGTACATGAGGCAGAATAGCCCCATGTGGTTCCTTCAGCGTAAAAAACTATTCTTGGCTGTTACGCATTGCTGAAGGTATAACCGTTTTCAGCTGAAACAGTTTCACTCTAATCATGATGTCAGCCACAACCCATGCAGCTTTCTACATCCTCTTCTAGGTGAATAAATACTTGTCATTGTGTACTGAATGACAGCCAAAAATGATGCAACAGTGAATACTAGTGATTCTTGTGAGCTAATGGGTTGAAAGCGTGTAATTCTTGGGGCTTATTTTTAGCTGAGAGCAACATAGGACTACCTCACCCAAAAAACCTAGAATGGAATTTCTCCATTAGGAGGCTGGTATGGAAAAGCAAAGCTCCCTAGAAAAGGGCTGGCCTCTGATAAGCTGCATTCAATCCCCCTGGTTGTTGTCACACAGCTTGAGCCAATACTAATAATGATAAAGAGAGGGAGGGAGGGAGACCGTGCTGCATTTCAAACTGTCAGTGAGAACTTCCAATTTAATTGCAGAAGCAGCTGTGCCTTGTTATTCTACTTATCAAATGTGAGTTTGAGCACTCAAAAATATTTTCACATGCTCTAAGACAACCTTTATCTGAGATGGAAGATGTTTAGCACTTGTAGAAATTTTTTTATCCCAGTTAGCACAAACATTATATTACTGAGACCAAAAAAAATGAAAACCCAATTTCAAATTCAAGAAGCATCTGAAACATTCCTCATCTGCAGAACTTGGCATTTCTGTGAAATACCTCAAGGAAACTCAGATGACAATCTTTTGGTAATAGCAGATGCATCTTAAACCTTCCACAATTCATTCAAGCAGAACAGAGAGAATCTCATGAAAATTCAAGACTGTACCCGTGCGGTAAAATTCCTGCATGGCTCAATGACAGAATGTCAGCTGATATTGTGTAGGTGTGAAATCACCCCAGCAGCCAGTCTGGGTACCAAGGGCATGATGTACTTCAGAGCCCTGGATTACTGTGCCAATTCATTCACACTATTAAAAACCCAAGTGCAGGGAAGCAGCATTCCCAACATACTATAAACTTTCCTTACTAACCCCTTGTTTTCACCCATTCTGGCTTGGAGGCAGGAGCCTGCCTCCCTCAGTACACTGGCAAGGCTATGAACACAGAGCACAGCTTTGAAATGAGAAATAATGATCACAAAGCAGCCCAGAAGGATGTGTCACAGTCATGTTTCCCCTTGCCGCTCCTGCATTTGTTACTTGGAAAAGTGGTTCCCCTGTTTGTTGAAATAACCAGGGATTTTGTCTGGGAAGAATCAATATGTTCTCAGCAGCCTGTTTTCCATGCCCTCATTTGTCACATCCCTAAAAATAATGAAAACAGCAGCAAAGCAGGCAAACATCCAATTGCAGTTTTTAAAGTCAGTCACTTCAATGCATCTGTCACCTCAGGTGGCTTGTGCTGAAAGATACAATACCACAATCAAGCTGCTACTTCTGCAACACTCAATTACTTTTTGATGTCTTGGGTTTATTTGGACACTCCCATAAGGTTAAAATGTTATTTTGTCTCCTTAATCCTCACAGATAAACCCCGAACCCTGAGCCAGGAAGAGCTTGATCACACCATTTCTCTTTCTCTCTGCTGTGACCACACTGAGCTCTTTAGGTGAGACTTCCTGCTGCCATAGGCTGTCCCCTGCAGCCAACAGCAATGACTGTGACAGGAGCATCCTTGAGAAATCCACTGCAATCTGAGCATCCAGACAGGCTGAACCCACCCTTGGTGGTGGCTGAAGTGCTAGTGACTCCTCTATTGTAACTTTGCCTACTCTGGGGAAAGTAACGTTTTTGTTAAACAAAATCCCTTCAGGGATCAAGGACTACCTGAAGTTTCCATTCTAGATGAATGAAACACATGAAATACTTGAGGCAAGTGATTGTCCCTTTTGAGAAAGACCACTAAGCACAACAGGTTTTTCATCAAGCTCCTCTACTTGCCATCACCGACTTAAGAGTCACTTGTGGCATGTCAGAAATAGCAGAGAGGCAATAATGTACCAGCAAGCACCACTAAAGAGAGTTGGGATTGCCGGGACATTTGAGAGCCACCTGAGGTGACATCAGGCATAGAAGGGCAGAGCATCAAGGATTGTAATAGATAAATTACAGGTAAATATAACTAAGTGTTTTCACATGGTTTTAGGTGGGAGATACAGTTAGACAACTTCTCTTTAGTACTTCTGCATAACTTAATGACAGTTATCTAATCCAATAATTGCCAGTAAAACAGAACAATTTAGAAAGCAATTAATTTCCCAATGTCCATTTTTGCAAAGCTAATTTCAACACACACATTGCTGCAACTTCTAAATAAATGCACATCCAAAAGCACTTACTGTTCACTGCACTGAATGCAGGTCCCAGCTAACAGCACCCATTTGAATTGAGCAAAACCATAGACAATGCTCATTTCCTTACTGAAACTTGTCAGCTGGAGTTGACTCAATTCTATTAAAATAAAACCACTGGAAAGCCTTTTTCCACCATATTCTCCTGCAGCCCTGGGCTCCTTACCCAGCTGCATGTGCAAAGCAGCAGAACTCAGCAGTGCTTACTGTGCTGTAAAAAAAAAAAAAAAAAAAAAAAACAACACAAACCAACAACAAACAAAGAAAAAATCAAGAGCTGCAGTGTCACAATTTTCCTGGGGAAATGGAGAGTAAGGAACCTTCACGCTGATTTTACCTGGCCTCTGAGACCTGAGGACTCAGAGACACAGTGAATGTATTGGCTCAGAGCAGAGCTGCATGGAATGAAATATTTATGGTTTCTATTTCATCACTGGACCTGAAACAAGGCATGGTTAAACCTCTTCCTGAACCCCCTCCTCAGTGTGCCCTGCAGCAAAGCTTAGCAGATCAGCAATAGTAGAAACAAAATTCTTGGAGACATATTTTCACACAGCCATGTATTTTTCTTTTTTCTCCCTTAATAAAGGCAGAAGCAGGAAATGCAAAAGGAATTCCAGCTGAAGCAACCTGCCCAGCTCCCAGCTGGGGCACTATGGGGGCTGAGACTGAGGCTATTTTAAGATAAGGAAAGGCTGACAACCTTCAGATGTCAACATTTAGCAGCAGGCAGTATTTCAAGTATTTACACAGCCATGTCCCTTTCTGAGGGAATGCAAACATTAGGGCTTTTTACACCAGAACTGCTGTGCAGAACAGGAAGTGTTCTCAAGAAGGGGTTGAACACTTCCCCCACTCATCCAAGTCAGGATGCCGGGCTTTGGGGATTACTATTAAAATTTATGAAAAATACTATATTCAAAGACCTGAAATAAGCCACAGACAAGACTGGAGATAACAATGCTTTATTTTTACATTTCAGCAACAGGAGAAATAATTGAAGATGAAATTATCTGCTTTGTTGTAAAGTATAAAAACATTTAATTATAAATATTTCGCTACAAAAGCGTGATTTATAAAATATAATCTGTGAAGATATATACACAGTTTAATTGTTTAGCAATTCTTTCACCTGACATTAAAGAGTAGAGGTTTTTCTATTTATTATTCCATGCTCACAGTTTAGTGCTCACAGTTTAAGAAGCAAAATAGACAAGTGAAAAGATGACTGGTGAGTTTTGTTCTGGGAAAAAAAAATTAACATTTTGCCATGAATTTGGGCAAGATCAGAGGCAGAATTTCAGCAAATCCATGTCTTGGAAGAGGTCTCTGAGGGAAGTTCCCCTGCCATGACCAACAGTGTTTATATCCAGACAAGCAATGGGCATCTCAACATTTGTGGGCAAGTTCCCCATGTTTCCAAGAAGAAATGGCCAATAGTATAATGCAAGCCCTCAAATTCAGTTCAGCTAAATGTGCTCACCTTCCTGCTCTCTGAGCAGGGGGTGCTCAGTATGGTGTGCTGGCATCCTCTGTTGTGCCTCTAATAACATCAAACAATGTCACCTTCATGATTCAGGCTATGAGCAAATTCCAAAATAGAAAAGCCCAGCATGCCATCCAATTGCACTGTCCAGCTGACAATACCCCCTAAAAACAGATACAGCTGCCTAAGCCTGGAAAGTAATAGTGAAGCTGTACAGTACACTAAATGTGATGGAATGTGAAAGAAGATAAATGGTCAGACAACTCAGTTTTCTATTCCTCATTTAAGAGAGCCAGCTTCTTCCCTTTGAAGTCTTGGGGAATCTCACCTCTGATTGAAGGGTTTGTTACTATGGCACTTCAGAGAAGAGAAACTGGAAGACTCTTCAACACGCTGGGTGGCAGAAAATGCTACAGGAAATGATAATGAATTTGATCCATGTCCCTAGTAATTATCTTTCTCTCTTCACAGTGTTTTCATGGTGCCTGTGGCACGGGGCTTTGAGGAATAAGAAAAGGGTGACAACACCCAACAGCAGTACAAACATACAGAAGTCAAACTGTACTTTGTACACCCTGATTTACACAAGACCTTACTACTTGCCTGTAAGCAAGGAATGAATTAATACAGGATTAAGAGAAAAAGGATCTATAGGAAAGAATGAAGTAGGCAAACATGACGCTTGTCAGTGCTCACCCAGGATTTGCTACCTGCTGTTTCTGCTTTAGGGTCATGTGCTCCTAACAGTTCAGAGCAAGCAGCCCGGACACAGCCCCCACTATTCACATCAGTATAAATGCATAGTGACTGCGAGAGTTGTGCCCTTAGGAGCTCAGGAGGATCTTCCAGAAAGGAAGGCTAGCAAAGCTGTGATGAGTTTTAGGCAGGATCCAAGCAGTTCTGTCCAGGCAGAGCCCTGATCTGGGAAACGTACCAAGTGGTGTGCAATTTCAGAGTGCATATTGGCTGGTTGGTTACTGGGTGAATGCAGACTTTAACTCCCTGAAAGCTGCTCGGCGGTGCTTCCTTTCCTCCTCTTCCCGCTTTCGCTCATCCTGCTCAGCTTTTATCTCTGCTTCAAACTTACTGGCTGAGGAGAGGGCTTGAGCCTTCATGAGACAGAGAGAAAATAAACAAGTGTCAAGGCTTGCATCAGAGGGAGAGCCAAAGCCTGAGCTACTCCCAGATGAGTAACACAGAACTGCTTGCTGCACCTCCCAGTGCTTGCTGGGATCCTCTTCCAGGACAGCTCAAGTATTAATTACACTGCAATGCTTGGGTATTTACACACCATACCTGTTACTTTCCTTTACTTTAACATCAACAAAAGAAAGGCTACTTTCTAATAAGTCACTAACAAGTGACCAAAACAAGGCCATCAGTACTGGGTCACATACATTATTTCTATTACCAGGCAGGAGGGCATAGATTGTGAGTATGCAGTGGGAGAAACTACTGCAGAAAACACTCTGAATCACAGCCAAATCTGAGAACATCGTACTACACCATGGATAATCTGCAGATCAAAGAGACATTGTTTACTTGCTGGCTATTTTTCCAGCTTTCATCTCAGTACATCTGCTGTGCAATAGCTGTGTTAGGCTCTTGGGAAAAAACTTCTTATATAAACAAGCAGGATTATTTTCTCTCCAAGAGAGCTTTCAGAAAGGGTGCTTTGTCAACTTCGGATGGTGTACAGCTCTTTCTGCCAACCCCAGGACCCTGCAGAATTATTTTGATTCCAAAGGTTACAGAGAAAGAGATATCTGAAATCCTACACTCCAAAACACTCCGTTCACAACTGAACTCAGAGTGTTCTGGTTGAGGGAGGTTTTGCAAAATGGGAAAACTCTGTCCCTATTGCATTAGTTTTTCAGGACACCTTTGTCTTTAAAAGAGGTCAGCCACCTAGTTCCAGCCACAGGGACACAGGTCAGCCAGTCATTGCTGGTGGGGTGCAGCCAGACATTGCTCTGGTGTGTTGACTGAGCCACAGAAAGACCCTAGCTAGTGTCCAACAAAATTTGAAAGGAAACTCAGCTACAGCTGAGTAGCTGAGCTTCAGCTACAGCTGAGTTTTTTCATATGCCTCTGTGCCACATCATACCTTAGCTTCAAAGAAGTTCTTGGCTCCTTTGACTCCCTCAATGGACACATCTATCTCCGAGAGCTTCGCCAGAGTCAACAGGCCGCTGTCCTCCTCGAGTTCCCCAGCTGCAGCTTTATGGAAAATCAGCAGGAACTAGCAAGACAGAGAGGAAACATTCAGGTTTTTCACTGAGGCTCAAACAACTTAAAATACAAACAGCACAATCACCTGGAGGGGGATGGAATTCACATTTCAGAGCAAAGGAAACCAGGTCTATATAAACCAAGTGGCAGCAAGGAGCTTGTGCTCCAGTACACAGTTCTGTTAGAGACTAAAAGCAGTAGGAATCTCAGAGGAAAAGAAGGTTTCCCAGGAATCAGAGCCCTGGTAATGGCCAGAGGAAGGAGACCACCTTTGCACCTGCCCAGTACAACCACTGGGCACATTCAGATATAGCTCTTGATGTTCCCATAAGCCCTCACAAGCCCTCCACCAGATTCCCCAGTGTTCTAGGGACTCAGGTCACATCCCATGACACTGAAAGCAGGGCAAACATAGCTCTAGTTCACCTCAGGCTGAATGCCTCTCTGAACCAAGGCATTAGTGCAGTCCTTTTAGAGAGAACAGCAGCCCAGATACATGCCCTTGTGACACAGTGGCTTGAACAAGTGTCCACAGAGCAAGGTGGTGAGAAACTTCTGTCCTGCACTGAACCATGTCCATTTAACAAATCCAGAGTCACTACAACAGAGTGCGTATTGGGAAGTGAATTGCAAAGGGAAATGAAAACAAGAGTTATGTCTCATTCCACAAAAACATACCTTTTCTTTTTGTTTTAACAGAAGGAACAAGACATGCCTGCTTAAAAATAAAGACCTCTGCACCACCATCCACCTGCCAACCAAACTCCAGGTTAAGATGTGGAAGGTCTGGGTGTACTTGCAGAGGTCCTGTAAGTCCCTGCTATTCTTAGCGACCCCAGGAGGTGTCTCAGTGCTTGGAACAGTGCAGAGAGAACAGACACAAGGACAAGCCACTCAGGTACAAAAGGAGCACAAAGCAACAAAGCTGTACCAATGCAGCACTTCAGGCCAGGCCAGAAGACTGCAGACACCAGGTAGGCTTGCCCTGAAATCACTTTGCACAGGAACATCAAATATCTCTAATGCTGTGCTCCTCAGACTGCCAGGCTGGGGAGTCTGACATTTCCTATTGAGAGCCCGAACTGTCCCAGAGGAGGGCAGCAGAGTCCCAGCATTCACACTGACACAGCCCTGCTTCAAGCTGCTCGCAGAAGCTGGTGGGAATGCAAGAGTTTGGGTAGGCCTCCCATGAGGAAGGGTGTGGGGATGACAGCAGCGCTGGCCACCCTCTCACACAGGCAGCTCACCAGGCACTGCTCCATGCAACAGCCCCTTAACCTGTGAGTGCTCAGCACAGGGCAAGCACAAAGCAGGCTGGCTTTGGCAAGGGAATTTTCCTTCTCCAAACACTTTGTAGTTGGTTGACCCTGGCTGGATGCCAGGCTACCAAAGCCACTTTATCACTCCCCTTCTCATCTGGATAGGGGAGAGAAAATGTAACAAAAGTTCATGAGTTATAAGGCCCTAGAGAGATTATTCACCAAAATACTGTCATAGGCAAAAAAGGCTCAACTTGGGGATATTAATTGAATTTATTACTACCAAAATTGGAGCAGGATGATGAGAAGAAAAATAAATCTTAAAGACACCTTCCCCTCACCCCTCCCTCCTTGCCAGCTCTACCTCCTGCAGCACAGGGAGATAGGGAATGGGGATTATGGTCAGTTCTTCACAGGTTGTTCCTGCCACTGTGCAGGGAGAAGAGTCCTTCCCCTGCTCCAGCATGGGCTTCCCATGGGTTAACATCTTCCTTTCAGGCAACCACCTGCTCCGGCATGGGTATCCTCCATGGGCTGCAGGTGGATTTCTGCATCCCCATGGACCTCCACAGGCTGCAGCCTGTTTCACCATGCTCTGCACCACAGGCTGCAAGGGAACCTCAGCTCCAGCACCTGGATCACCTCCTGTCCCTCCCTCTCCACTGACCCAGGTGTCTGCAAAGCTGTTCCTCTCACATATTCTCACTTCTCTCTTCTCTGGCCATAATTACCTCTGCACAAGAACTTTTTAACCTTCTTATATATGTTACCACAGAAGCATTACTATCATTCCTGATTGGCTCACCTCAGTCAGTGGCAGGTCTGTCCTGGAGCCAGCTGGCTTTGGCTTACCAGACACAGGGGAAGATTCTAACAGCTTCTCACAGAAGCTACTCCTTGTAGACCCCCTATGAAAACCTGGCTATGCAAACCCAGTACACACACTTAAGAAACAAACTAAATACGTGGTTCACTGGTTTTCATGTAAAAAATAAATGGCTTCTTTAGGAAAGAAACCCAATCCTCCCCAAGACGTCCTCTCCCTCTGCTCAGATCCACTGGGCTCGGGCTAGTTCCCCTTTGCCCCCACCAGGCACTGTGACACAGAGGGCTGGCAGCTAGGCTGGAATTAGTCATGCTTCCTCCTGCTCCACCCTGAAAGTCCCACTTCCTGGCATTGGAAAAGAGCAGTGAAGACAGCACAACCCTGAGGTCTGATACAGCTGTCACCTGGGGAGGGACTGGGTCATGAGTACAAGTGAGCATGAATCATCCTGCAACTTAGGGATGGCGCAGCAGTCTCTAGAATATAGGCTGCTGTGGCCGCAAAGGGCAGGCTGAGTTAAAGGAAACTTGGGACTAAAACACTGCTTAGGGTGGACAGAGCACAATGTCAGTCCCAAGGATCCAGCAAGGTGCACTAGGGGACATCATGCTGGTTTCCCACAGGAGCTCAGCAGCAATCACTCCAGCACACAGCCTGCAGCCCACCTTACCTTGGGGTATTGGTTCTTACTAACTAGAGAACTCCAGCAGTCTGCATTCAGCTCCCACTGCCAGCCTGTGTAACACCCTTGCTGGGCCCAGGACACACCATGTGCAGTTAAGTCTCAAGGAAATGTCAACAGAGAAGCAAAAGTGAATAACGCAGGTAGGTACCTTTCAAAGCTCTGCTCTCAAAGAGGACAACACGACCCAGACTTTCCAACCCACTAACCTGGTAAATTGTATCTGCTGTCACATCCTTCATGACCCAAGACCTATGCCAAGGGCCAGGCTGGGCATCATGCAAGGAAAGGGGTGGGACTGACAGGCAACAGCAGTAGCCTTGCAACAACAGCTTGCCAGAAAAGCAGCACTATGTAAGGATGTGGTTTGCACTAGCTCTGGTAGCAAACACATCATGTGAATCAACATTTCAGCTGGTGAGGGTGTAGAGGACAGTGGGTGGATTTCTGTGTGTTCTAAGTAGCAGTTCCAATTACACATTACTATCACAGCAATTAACTCCAGTTTCCTGTGGTAATGATGGAACTACACAGTCAGAGGCGTGGGGATTTTTTCCCTCCACTATACCTTATCATTTTAAGCCTAAATTTCATTATTTGAGTCATGGCAGGAGCCCTGTACAGTTAATTGTTAATGTATTGGTGGATGTTCAAAGGTCAATGGTACAAGGCAGCTTTCCTAACAGGGCCTGTGGTTCATCAGCAGCCTGTTTGCCAGGGAACAGCTTATCTGGGATGGGAGGACACTACTCAAAGCAGTAGAAAAAGGTGATCTATTGCAAGTGAAAGAGGTCCCTACCAATTCTGTGGCCAGGCCACAAGAAGAGTATGTTCATATACGTATGCCAGGACTTGGTATTCTCTGGATAGGCAGACAGGAGCTCTCAAGTGCTATAGATGCACCCTACTGAGTTCAGATACTCATTTAAACCTGGTTTCTTCAGGGATAAGCTGAATAACCTGAGTCAGCTTCGTCACCCTCCACATGCTTGCTTGCCACCAATGAGAGGCAGAATGGGACAGGCCTATGGTTGAGGTCTCCTGACCCACCAGGAAACCTGCTTCCCTGTCAGCCCTCTGCCTGAACACAGCAGCTGAACAGGGCACATCTGCAGCAAGGCAAGAAGCATCCTGCTCCTCTCTACCACAGGAAGCTTTGTGCGTCTGCCAAAGCTGCTGTGTAATTTGTCCCCAGAGCTCTGCCAGTGATGCTCCCTCATTCCAACCCATGGGCCTCTCAAGCTTGTTGCATGACCATTGTTTTCCCTTCTGGCAAGACACTTGAACAGCACCAGCTGCCTGTGCCACATGCCAGGGGCTGGCAGCACAGGCACCCCTGCAGGAGGCTGTGCTCCAAACAGGTGGCAGCAGAAGAGCTGCTCTGCTACTCATGCCATGCCACTGATGCTGGGACATCGTTTCAGGGCCTTGAGGATAAAGGCATTTCTCTTCCATGGGAGAGAGTCCCTGCAGCAAGCCCAGAGGCTGCCCCCAGCTCTTCACTGCAATGAAGGGAGGCCCAGAATGCACACGGAGGGCTCCTGAGCCTACACAGAGATTTGGCAATCAGACACCTGGGGCCATGGGCATGGTGCTCTTCCTGCTCCACTGGATTCTTTGCTACTTCCAGTTCACCTCTGACCGGGCAGCAGGGAACTCAGGGACAGGCTCTCAGTTCCCAGATTTGCATATCCTTTCTCCTCTCTCGTAACCCAAGTCTTTGGCCTCTGTCTTTTTGTGCTACCCTCTCACAGTGAAATAAACCCAACAAAGCCTTTGGGGCACAAAAGCAGAGGAACATGGTGTGATGTGCCGGTGCAGAGATGGCGCAGCAGCTCTATGAGTGACAGTCACCCCTCATACCCCAACCAGCCCAGCCAGTCACAGGCCTTGGCTGCTCATCCTCCCTCCCAGCACTGACAAAGCTCTCAAACTTCCACAATGGAGAGCCTGATGTTCTGAGCCCTACCCTGGAAGGGGCATGGTGAGATCATCATGCCTGCAGAAACTAGGAAGCCCAGCTGCTGGGGCCCACTGCAGACATCCCACAGGACAGAAGGAAGCAGCACAGCCCTCAAAACTGGTGCAGGACATACACAGTGCTGCCCCTCCTCTTGCTGCCTAAGAGGCTGTGGGTTAATTCAGAAAGCCACAGTGTGACATTTGCTTGTGACTGAGCCAGCTACCAAAGTCTGAGAGGATGAGTTGATGCAACAGGAGCTTTTGGTACCTGGGTTCCTCATTCCTGCTGAGATGATTTGGGTACCCCTGAGTACATGCAGGTCACTGCTCAAATTTCCTCTCTTCGTCTGCCTGGCAGAGGATCCTGGCCTGTCCTCCCAGCTGCCACAATAGAGTGGTAACAGACAGACCTGTTTGAGCTGTGTCCCTGCTGAGCCAGCATGCAGAGCCAAACTGCTGCATCCACACATTTATTCCTTGTTGCAGGGAGGTGACCACCCCTCATAAAGCTTGCCATGGCTGGTCTCTGCATGATGCAGAGAGGGTCCCAATACCAGCTGGGAGAGAGAGCCTTTTGTGCCCCATGATCTGAGCTGCTCCAAGCAGAGCTCCTGCACTGCACCTGAAATGAGGCCTCAGCTGCTGCACCACAGGAGCCAAGCAATGAGACCTGGAAACTCAAGGGACATAACTCCCTCCAGCTACAACAGGGAGCTCAGTGAGCATTCCCAGCAGCTGTAACAGGGCTCAAATGTGCTTCCAGAGCAAGCAGGGAGGTTGGAGAGCATTGGCATCAGGTACCATGACTGCCATATGGAGATGGAGGTTAGCATCTCCATATGATGCTAACCTCCACCTTGACATGGGGAAGCTCACTGCCTTCTCCACTGCACCCCAGCACTGGAAAAACACAGAGGGGAGAGTGCTACCTGCAGCCCACAGCTATGGGGCCCAGCTGCCTCTTCCTTCAACCCCACAGCCCTGTCTGTTACTGCAGCCACGCTCACCTCACGGAAGCTGAGCTTCCCATCAAAGTCTTCATCCACCTCCTTGATCATGTTCTTCAGCCCCAGGTGGGTCTGAGGGGCTCCCAGCTTTTCCATCATGAGCTTCAGCTCCATCAGGTCGATATAACCATCCCGTCCTGAGTCATACCTGCAGGGTGCAAAGGGGAAAGGGTTAACCATCACCATCCCCATACTCATCCACCCAGAAGAGGAACCATGCACATGGATAAAGTCACTGTGAGGTTCAAAGCTTAGGGGAGAGCGGAAGCTGCATGACATGGCCAGTGCTGAGATATATTAAGCACAGAAAAGTAGCTGTCAGCTTTCAGAGCTGTCTCACCAAAGAGAGAAGTGCTCAGGGGAGCTCAGACCAAACAACCCACACAGAAGGAGCACAGAGGAACTCAGCTTATCTCAGTGGGATTTCCATTTCACTCACTTGCCTGTCCAGCACGAAGGCAACTTGCACGCAGCTTACACCATGCACCAATGCGGTGAGGCAAAGGCATGCAGAGTCAGCTGCTGCCAGGTTTCCTGCTAGTTTCAAGGAGGAACAGGGAGCAGAGACCAAGCAGAACCTCTTGGCAGAAAGCAATCTTTCTCTGTAAGCAAAACTCTCCCCCCTCTAGCTGTTAAGATCTTTTCTCTCCAAAATGCTTTTGTACTACAACAAGCACCACTACAACAGCTGCACTTCAGGGCAGCTGTTTATTCTGTAAGCCCGGGCAGAGCAGAAAGACAGTTCCAGGGGAGCACAGCAATTCTAGCCAGGGCTGGGGTACCAGGGCTGCACCACAGGGTGAGGCTGGCAGAGGAAACCAGTGCCCACCTCCAGAAGCAAGACTAGAGTGGGACCATGCTCCCCATGGAGCACAAAGAACTGCAAGGACTCTTCAGAGGAAAGCACCCGTGCAAGGGGAGGAGTTCTTTAGGGATGGGGAGGCAGCGAGTGATCTGCTGTGCACAGCCTGGGACTGTGCACCAACTCCTCCCAACATCTGCTGTGGGTGTGGGTAAAGCATCCGGCCCATCCAGCAACCAGCGCTTCACACCCACCAGGGCTATCACCGGCTCTCAAAGTCCAAAAGCTGCAGGGATGGGTGCTCTGTTATCAGCCACTCAACAGCCCTCTTTCATCCAGGTCTTGCCATCAAGGTTCAGCACAGAGCTAGGGCTTCACAGGAGAGGACAGGGCAGAGTCTCCCAAGCTGGGCTCAGCCTTGGCATACAGCCTGCCATTGCCCCCCTGCCACCATCTCAACCCTGACAGAGTTAAATCCTTTCAGCCATTTAGCAGGAAATCCTAGGCACAGTGCTGAAGCTTTTCAGTGGGCAGGAGCCAGCCAAAGCCCCCCACCCATCATCTTTTATTGACTGTTAGCGCTCTTCCAAAGAAATGAGGGCTGTAGCTATCCCAGACAAAGATCTGCACAGTTGTGGTTACCCTGGAAGAAAGCCCTTTCCAGCTGAAAAACCTCACAGCCACAGAGGAAGCTGTGGCAAAGGAAGGCACGAACAAAGCCACCAGCCCCAAGCTGCATACAGGCGAGGGCAGCACAAGGCAGAGCTGCTGCCAAGATCTCTGCCCCTGCTTTCATGAGCACAGGCAGGCACAGCATGCTTTCTCCCCAAACTACGGTAGCCTCCATGACTTTCCAGAGTCCCACCACCCCCACAAATACTTCTGATACTCCTTGTGGCTCTTAGTTTCCAAGGGTCCCAGGACTAAGAGACTCCCAATGACAGGGACATAACTGCCAGACTAGGCTGGCACAGAGCCCCTGCTACCCCTGCCTGCACTCTCTATACTCAGAGAACCCATGAGCCCTCCAGGCTGGACCACCTTCTGAAAAACTAGGAAAGAAACCTCTATCAGAGCAGAAACCAGGTCACAGACCTGGGATGTCACAGGGAAGAAGTACAGCAGGTTCTTCACAGCAAGGAAGCTGTCAGTTAATTAAAGCACATTCACAGCATTACCCAACCCAACACTGAGATGCACTTCTAAGACATCACAGAAGCATAGCAAGTGCAATATTTAATTGTCAATTTGCTTTTCTTTCAAGTTTGGGAGAAAGGGTGCAGAGCTGTCACTGTTGGAGATGCAGTGCTTTGATTAGACACAGCAGCAAAATGTGCAATGGCAGAGAGGCACCTGGGGTTGCTGGTTTTTTGGGGGGCCTAGCAGGCTCATGCTGCCCTTTGGCTGGGTGCAGAAATAAAGTAATACCAAGGTCCCCTCCAAGGGCTGTTCACCTGAGGTTGGGACACTGCCCAGCCCCACACAGAAGCTCTGTGTAACAGAGATGAAGGCAGAAGTAGGGCACAAGCACAGCCCATGCCTGCTGTGGTCATCTCACCCTCCTGTTATGGACACTACCTGTAGGTAAACGCTGGCCCAGGGGCCAGCACGCTGCCCTGAAAGGGTTAAGCATGGGGCACAGCTTCAGGGCTCATCCCTGCAGAGAGGCAGGACAAAGCCAGGATTGTGAGAAATGGGGTCTTGCCAAGAGCAGGCCTGGCTGAGCAGCACTCTGTACCAGCCACACAATGGGTGTTGAGCATGAGTACAGCTGGTGCTGAGAGGCACCCAGAAATCAGGTTACCAGTCCCCTGCACTCAGGGACAGCCAGACAGAGGGGCACTGAAACACAATGGCAGCACCCTGCAAACTGCTACATTCCTTCCCTGCCCCCTCACCTCCTAAAACAGCCAAACTATTTTAGGACCTGGGTACAGCCACCCAGCTGCTGCACAGCCAGACTATTTAGGGAGAGGCATATTTACATGGCACGAGAAACAGCACTATTCATTCCCCACCGCCCACCCCCAACAGACCACAGGCATTCAGCACTGTGGGGCACAATGCAGACTGCACCTTGCTGGCCAATTGACGCTCCCAGCACACCTCAGTCCTACCAAAGACCCCACAGTCTGTCTTTTGAGAGATCAAAAAACTCCCCTGTCTGCCTTTTGGGAGCCCCCTGTCAGGGCCCTGGGCTCAGACAGCCCTGGGCACCTCTCACACACAGCTCCTGCGTGCTGGTGATGGACAGCCATTACCTTCATAGGCAGAGCTGGAAGAGGGCACCAGGGCAAGTTAAACACAGCCCAGCATCCAGGGGAGCCATCCCAATCTGAACTCCAGGAGTGGAACGGCAAGAGCACGCAGCACTCAGGTGAGCCCTGCCATCACTCACTGTCCTGCTCTGACACCAGTGCTTTGCTTCCTTCACACTCAAAGCTCCCCGGGGCATGAGCCAAGCCTCACCCGAGTGATGCACAGGCATTACAGACAGAGGGGAATTGTGTCACAGGCACAGACACCTCATGTCACATGTCACTCCAGCTGCAGGTCAGTGCCGTGGTCACAGCAGATCCCACCTGTAACAGCTGGGATGCCGCAGGCAGGTACGGGCACCGTGGCTGCTGCGATGAAACTTTGCCACGCTGCTGCCACAGGAGCGTTCCTGGCAGCAATGAGACACAGCAGTGGCTGCCAAAATCTGCTGCAACAAGGATGCACCCAGATTCTCGTGCTGGCTCGCTTCCACCCGGACTGCAGAGCGTGCCTGGCTGCTGAAACACTGGGAGAGGAAAGCAGGACACAAAAGCAGAGGAAGGGGGGAATACTTGCTGAACAGACTTGCTTAAGAGCACTAAGTCTGTTAGGCACAATTACTGCCCAAGTGAAAATATTGCACTGGGGTTACACAGGTGCTGGGGTTCACATTACAGAAGAAAGAGGGATCAGGAAGGGAGAAAAAAGGAAATGCCAAGGACTGCATCACTTGTAGTGACTCTGTAGTCACCTTCCAGCTGCCTCTAAAACCCCACTTAACAAAAAAGGACAACTGAATGAGAAATTACAGATGCTGAAGGATCAAAGAACAGTTTCTAAACGTTCACATGTCTTGAGAAAAGCTGGAATGAGAACCTGCCCTCCCTGTACATGCTTGCTGCACCTTACCTTGCTTCACAATACTATGGGCACCTGTACTTTGATCTGCAGTTCCTGTATGCTGCAATGGCCTAATTGAGGCTTTGAAGTAAAGCAGTTGGAATAATGGTGCTAAAGTAATAATCTCCTCTTAAATATTTCAAATCCTAAGTAGCACTTTATTCCCTCTGAGCATTGTGTTTCACCTTACATGGAGAAGGGGGTGCTAATCTCTGCTCCCTGATATCCAGTGATAGGATAAATGGGAATGGTTCAAAACTGCCTCAGAGGAGATGAGACTGGACCTGAGGAAACCTTTCTTTCAGCCTGAGAGGGCTGTCACACCGTGGAACAGCTTCCTAGAAAGGTGGTCAGTGCCCCAAGTCTGTCAGTGTCTAAGAGACATTTAGACAATGCCTTTAATAACAGGGCTTAACTTTTGGTCAGCCCTGAAGCCATCAGGCAGTCGAACTAGATATGATCATTGATGCTCCATTCCAAATGGAATAGTCTATTCTATTGCCAAGAGCTTTGGAAACAATTCCTCCATACCAGGGTGGGGACAGGAGCAGGCTCCTTGGCCACATGCAGCTTCATCCTCCCAGCCCAGGCAGAAGGAGATCTCCAGCTTTTGGAGGGACATGAGGGCAAAATGAGACTCTCCTCCACTAAGATCTTGTCCAAGCCATTGGGCAAGACCTGCAGGCCCAGGCTGAGTGCCCATGAGAATAACCTCCCTGCCCACTGGAAGTCCACAGACAGCCGGTCACATACAGCCCACAGCAGCTCTGGAGAGAGCAGCTCTGCTGCAGAACGACAGACAAGGCTGGGGCACGTGGCAAAGTGGCTCCAGGAGGGCAAGGGGACATCACTGCCTCTCCTACCAGCCAGATGCAAGGCACTTATGCAATGTGTGGGCAATACAAGAAATTCCCTAGGATATAAAAAGCAATAGCAAGACTGGAATTTCTCCACTCCCTCGTGCCCCACAGATGAAGCTGCTCTCTGTTTTCCTCCCCCTCTAGATTTCTCATAAAGGTCATTCCTGCCAGGCAGAGCCTCCCTGCCTGGCTTCCACACTCCTCTCTGCCATTTTCCTGGACAAAGATGGCACCAAGGGGAGCTGTGAGACTCCAGAGGCCCTGAGAGTTCACTTAGACAACTCAGGAAAGAGAGGTTATCATGGTCCTCACATATTGTCAGAATAGGCAGCTAATTAGGTCACATTATAATTAGCCTGAGCTGCAGACTTCCTGGTTTCTGCCAAAAAAAATACCCATCCTGAGAGCTGCCTGCACCCAGCACTCCAGCAGATACCTGCACCCCATCTCCAGTGGAATGGGGCCAAAAAAACAGATGCTGACAAGAGGAGGCTCGGACAAGAGAAGGGGGAAAAGTGAGCCCAGCTGTGGCAGCCAGAGCAAAGAGCATTACTTCTGCTCTGGAAGGATGCTCCTGGTGTAGCTAGCAGCACACAGCACTGGCTGGAGCACTATATTTTGAGAAGTCTCACTTTCAGATGAGTTCTTCGCTTCCACCCTGGCAGTCACAGCCACCATCCATTCCATGGGATGCCCTGACAGGCATTCAGGGCAGCTGCTATCACCAGGACATCTTTTTAGCTGGAGCACCATGACCCAGTCCACATCATGCACAGGACTACAGGTTCAAATTTAGTCTGAACTACAGATTTAAAAGTCCCACTAAACTGATAAGAAACATTTTTTTTTTATGGGAAGTTTCATAGTGGAAACCTGGCATCCTGTGGCAATGAGAAGATAATAAAGGAAAAAAATAAGCCTTTGAGAGGGGGATGTAAGAAAGACCCCGAGTTGTGGTGGCCAGGGCCAACAAGCCATACAGAGAATTAAAGCCTTAATCACATTAACTCAAGCTCTGACTGACAAGGAATTAAGGGGACCATTTCCTCTCCTCATGGAGCACGTGATGTCAGCCAATAGTTGAGACAGGTCACTGGCAGCAGATGGAGCAAAGACGAGATCCTCTGCCACTGCAAACCTCAGTTGCCTGTAACAGTGAATACCAGGACACAGTTTCCTGGCTGCCTGTCCAGGAAACACAGAGGGGAGCATGCAGCCCACCTTCTCCCCCATTGGCACCAGCAGTTCTCACAGGGTATGCAATGCTTTCCAGCTACATTGACCAGCTGATTAGCATTCAACTGCAAAGCCAAGCTTTTCCTGCTTACAAGGCTAGTGTTTAATGAGCTCATTGTTGAAAAATTAGGCTGCAATTCAGCTCTTCCACTTTTAATTTCCCAAAACCACCGCCATTTCTTTCCTTTTCCCTCTTGAGGCAGTGCCGCTGCCCAGTCCAGGTTCTCACGCAGAGCTTTCAGGCCTTGCCTGCATTGTTTGTCCTCCACCCCTCACAGCACCATGTCTCAGCGTTCCACAGAGTGAATCCCCTTTAAGCACAGTGAAAAGGGACACAGCAGAGAGTGGAGCAGCAGTCCTGCCTGGACCACCTCGCTTTCTGCACCAGCTGCCAACACAACACTGCCTGTGCAACAAAGAACTCCCAACTCCAGTAAGCTCACAAAAGCCCATCGCCTGGTCTCCTGTGGCAACAGCCTGGCTGGGACAGGCAACACCCCGCAGTGCTGGGAGCTGACAGCATTCAACCAGCTCTTGATAGTCTCACAACAATCCAAGGTGCCCAAGGCAGCTTTCAGCTAGGAGAACAATGATTTAACAAGGCACAAATCTCACTTCAGTCACCTCCATAAGGTGAAGTACATCTTCACACCTTGCTCTTTTGTCCTCCCATCTCCTGCCAGGCAGCAGCTCCCCCTCAGTCTGGCAGCGGGTTGTGAGGCTGGAAGGACACTGGTCCCCAGGAGCCCACAGGTCTGTGGTGCTGGAGGGAAAACTGAGTGCAGACAAAGGTACCCAGACACAGCCTAACTGCAGGAGCAGGACACAGTCTGGAGGAGAGAAAAAGGCAGGATCATGGTCCCGGGGAGGGCCAAGCCTTTCTGCTTACAGAAGCAGCTCTCCCTGTGGCTAGCAGCAGCTTGACTTTAACACAAACCTTCCTGCTAGGAGGGGAATCCCATCCCAGCCCCCACGAAAGGAATAGCAAGAGGAAGCTCACCCTTTGCTTGGGTGCACGGGAGGGAGCACCAAGCCCGGCAGACAGGACTCTGCGTGTAGCTCGGACACTGCCAGGCAGAGCCAGCAGGACTGCTTAGGGGTGCTCAGGGTCGCAGCTCTTTCGGGCACATGTCCAGCGCCTCTGCCGGGTCCCGGCACACAGACCCAGCTGGTACCCAGGGTGTGGGGCAGAAGACTGCCTGCGCTTTCCCCCCGTCCTATCCAGAGCGTCCCGCAAAGCCATCGCTCCTGGGTGTTCACCAGAAACAGCCACCGACCCAATCCCAAGCAGAACAGAGGCCGCGAATTAAACGCAAGGCTGAGCCCCAGACAAACTCTACGAGCCCCCCCGGCAAAGCACAGGGACAATCTGGGGCTCAGATGGCGCTGCGAGCGCGCCGCGGCTTCCTCCAGCCCGACCGCAAAACCGCGGAGAAATGCGAGCGTGCCGCTGAGAGCGGGCAGCCCCTCTCCAGATGTGCCCCCGGGGGCCGGCGCCGGGAGGGGCTGCGGGGGAAGGCAGAGCCCAGCCCCGGAGCCCACGGGCCGGGCAGCGAGCCCCCCGCCCCGCTCCCGCCCCACTCACAGGCGGAACATGCGCTCCATGTCCTTGATCTGCCGGCGGCTAAACTCCTTGAACTCGGTGTAGGGGTTGAAGACGGCGGCCCGCCGGGGCTGCGCCGCGCCCTCGTTTATGTCCTGCCGCCGGCACAGCTTAGCGCTCAGCTCTGCGCCCGCGCTGGCCGTCAAGCAGCTCCGATCTTCCATCTCCTCGGCCGCCGCCGCGTCCTTGACCGCCTCTACCTCGCCCTCCGCCGCTGCCCCACTCTCCTCCAGCTGCAGCCGGCGCTGCAGCTTCTGCGCCAGCTCCTGCGAGGCCATGGCCCGGCGCTCCCGCCGGCGAGCGGCACTGCTCTCCGCCTGAGCCCCGCTCCACTCCAGCCAGGACCGCCCGCCCCGGTGCGCAACTTTATTCCCTCGCTTGGAGGGAGCGGGGCGGGACGGGGCGGAGGGAGGCTGGCACGGGGCGGGCACTTAAGGAGGAGCGAGCGGCGAGACGGGGGGGGGGGAGGGGAGGGGAGGGGAGGGGAGGGGAGGGGAGGGGAGGGGGGAGGGGAGGGGAGGGGAGGGGAAAAAGGAGTGTCGTGGGGATTGGTGCCGCTGGATGCGGAGGTACCCCGCGCATGTGATGTGCCAGTATCCCCCAGGCTGATCTCTGACATGGATGCTCTCCCATGTAGCTATCCCCAAATAGATGCTCTCTCATACAGTAGCCATCCTCATATAGAAGACCCACACAGGCCGTCTCCCCACATTCTCATGCAAGGAACTCCCCACTTCATGATCACTCTCCGACGCATCCCTCGTCCTGGGGAGGACTCTATCACAACCGATAGGGTTCTCCCCAGGTCCCCCCTGCTCCCCACAGCCGGACGCTCCACCGGCGCTGGGATGCACAGACCGCGTACACCCCACAGCGCTGCCTGCTCCGCTCCATTCCGTGGGGCGAAACGTGCCCCGAACCCGACCGGGAGCCCCCCGCGCTGAGAGAGAGCAGCGGGACCCCCTCGGCTCACCAGGCGCTGCAGGGACGATGGTGCCCCGCACCATGGCAGAGGGACCCCTTAAGCCCTTCTATGCGCCTCCCCTCTCTTACCTCTTTGGTCTAAAATTAGCCCAGGACAAAGCTCGGCTCAGGCCTGGATTCCCTCTCCTCCCCAGAGAACGCGGGCAGCAGGCGGCCTCTTCCCGCCACCCAGCCCCCCTTCCCAGGACAGTGCCCAAAGCCACCTCTGCTGTCCCCCGGCCCTTGCAGGGGTGTCCCTCACAGGACTGTCAGTCCCTCGCCTGGTGATGTGAGCCTGATGGCGTACCCGAGATGGTATTAGGGCTGGCGTGGGGCGGTTTAGGGTGGCGGCTGATGGGATTTACCCACCGGGGAGGAGGGGGAGAGAAAAGAACCGGCTCGGACACGCCGCCTGCTTATGGCTCCCGCGTGCCCGAGCCTGTGCGTCACGGGGAACCGGTCCCAGCGTCTGTTATGTGGCTGTTTGACACCTCCGGGCAGGTAGGAAGCAGTTCTCTGATGTGGTGACCTGCAGTTGACCCTCTTGGATAAGCTCATTCCCACCAAACCTACTCAGAAAATGACTGATGAAGCCTTTTGCAGCCACCCTGCCCGTACATACTGCCTGGCAGCTCTAGGCTGTCCCAGCGAGGGTCGGGAGGCTCAGGACGGCTGCAGGTTCACCACAGCATGTGACACAGGAAGGCCACTGCAGGTATATTACCCGGATATATTATTATATATCCAGGACTGCCTGAGAGTAGGCTGCTGTGTGGAAGGGGTGGCATGTGTGCTGTGCCCACACCGCATTGCTCTCACGTCTGTGATGGAGAGACGTGGCACCTTCCACCCAGAGAGGAATGGGGAGGAGAGCGGGGAGCTCTGCCTGGGTCACTGGCCACCCTGAAGAACAACGAGCCCGACAACACAAGGCGCTTCTGTGCCTGCAGGGTGTCCAGGGAAAAGAGTAGCTGAGGGTGAAATGAGCAATTGCAAAGCCAGGCTGCCATCTGGTGGAAGTAGAGCTCAAGGCTACGGCTATGGGTGGGAGAATGTCGCGAGGGAGGGGTAGGAGAGGCAAGGAAAGGGGAAAAGTAAGCAAGGTAAGGCAGGGATTTGCATGGCCTTCTCTTCCCATATTCCAACTCCATCCCTACAGTTCTTATCCTGGCCCCATAATTCCTATCAGCGACACACAGTCCTGTCTCAGCCCTACAATGATTCCAGTTCCAGCCCCACAAGCTCCATCAGCTCTGATGTTTCTGTTCCAGCTTTACATCCTCCTGATGCTGCCATGTGAAGCTGCTCCTGGATCAAGGCAGGATCTTCATTTCAGCTTCAGTTCTAGAACCCATATTCCAGCTCCAGCCCTACAGTGCCTATCGTGGCTCCACAGCCCCTATCTAGCCCCACAGTGGTTCCACCCTAAGCCCCACATTCTCTATGTAACCACCAGCTCTACTGCCTCAGTTCCAGCTCCTCAGCTTTCCACTGCCTCTGGCTAAAAGCTGCTCCTGGCTATCACTTTGCTCCTGTGCTGTTGACAAGGTGATGAATCAGTAACTGTCATCACTTAAATATCTCTAGGAGCTGCCAGACTCATCCCAATGGGGCCCCAACTGTGGGGGCAAAAGAGCCCTGGCCTGCAGCACACACCTTGCCCTGCATCCCACTGCCCACAAGACCCTCAGCCAGCATTAGGTGCTAGAAACAGTGGTTTGGTCCCTTGTTCTGCACCCCAAAAGGTGCCCCTGGGCTGTTTCCAAGCCACAGGAGCAGCCCTGAGACCTCCACTCCCAGCTTGTGTGGGTACCATTGCTGGGAGGGCTGGAACTCCCCTAACAGCTCCTGCAGCCCCCAAGCTCCAGCTCCATCCCCTTCCCCATGGGATTTATCCACCTCCAGCCTCACCATTTCCATTGCTCCACATCAGTTTGGGTCTAGATCCAGGTTCATTTTCTACTGATTCTATTTATTATTTATTCTCTTAGTTTTACATTGTCCTAGTTGTATTAAGATTTATTTATACTGTTGCATTGTAATGTTTTTATTTTATTGTATTTTTAAAAATTCTATTACTAGATATATGATGTTTTTAAAGTAAAAATTATAGAGCTGTGGCTGAGGCCAGAGGATATATTGAAGCCCCTGGGGCTGAATCCAGACCTAAACTGATGTGGAGCAATGAAAACTCTGGAGCGGGATAAATCCCATGCATCTAGGGGTAGAATCACTGTGGGGCTGGGATAGGGACTGTGGGGCTGTGTAACAGGATGTTCAGCCCTGAAATGTGGTCAAACATCTCAAACAATGCCCTGTTCTGCAAGCTACCAATGATGGGCTGAGAAGGGCATCATGTGCTGGTATTTGGTGTTGAATCATGCTAAAAATCTGGCATAATGTCTCAGTCTGGCAGACCAGCCTCAAATCAACCTGCTCATAACAAGACAAAAATTTGGCAGATAAACCGCTAAACTGACATGTAGGCATATCACTGGTGGTCACCTCCTCCACACTATAAAAGTCCAGTCCACTTTCCATATAGGTGGTTCTAATATATTCCTCTTGGAGTATGTGCAGATTCTTGCATTGGGTTTTAGAGATGCTCACCAAGGATAGTCCTAAAGGTTAGAAGAAAGAGATTTGTCCACAGTCGTTGGTATGGGTGAGTTACATCAGTCTCTAGTAATGGTATCTTTTTGCTAGCTTTAATATTGCTTTGATATAATGAAATATAACAGTTTCAGCTTTTATAAATAATTCTTATTGAGTTATTTCTGTGTAATCATTTATCATAAGAAATAATTCATTCTTACAAAATATATCTAATTTCCTGTCATTAAAACCTGTGGGTTGAAGCTGTAAAACTTAAGTTGTTGGCAAAGTCTGGGGCTGGGACTGAATCCAGCTGCCCCAGGCTCCTCTCTCTGAGAAGGAGTTTAAAAAGCAAGGGAATCCTTTTCTGCACCTTGTGGCACAATGGGAGGGTTTCTTAAATTAACTTTGTCTGAAGTTACCACTCCCGCCCATGAGAGGCTGGAGCTGGAATGTAAATTCTAGAGCTGGAGCTGAAGCAAGAGAGACCTGGATGTGAAAAGAAGATCCAGGCCTGACCCAGGAGCAGCTTCACCTGGAAGAGGTGGGAAGATGCAAAACTGAAGAAGAACTGAAGAAAAAAAAAGAGAAAATGACTGCAGGGTGGGATATGGACTGTAGGGCTGGTACAGGGATTGTTGGGCTGGAATGCAACTTCAGGGATGGATCTGAAATCACTATAGTACTGGGATAGCAACTCTGGGGATAGAACTGGAAAAAACATTTTTCAGGCTGGGGTTGGAATATGGATTCTAAAATTGAAGTTGAAACCTCACAGTTCTGGAGTGAAACTAAAGATCCTTCCACAACAAGGAGAAGCTTCACCTGGGAGCAGTGGGAACATGCAAAGATGGAGCTGGTAAAATAAACCCTGTGGAACTGGAGCCGAAATCACTGTGACGTTGGCATAGTGACTACAGGACTGCAGCTGAAATCACGGTAGGTTTGGGACAGTAACTGTAGGGCTGGGTTAGTGACTGTAGGGTTGGAATTGCGACTGCGGGGCCACAATATGGACTGTGGGCCAGGGTACGGTCTGTGGGCTGGGAGAGGAATTGCAGCCCAGAATACGGACTGCTGGCCAAGGTAGGGACAGTGGGCCGGGGAAGGTCTACTGGGTGGAGTAGGTACTGTGAGCCGGGGTAGGGTCTGTAGGGCGGGCATAGGGGCTGTGGGGGCGGGATAGGGTTTGTATGTAGGGCGTATTCTCTACTGCTGGGGTAGGAACTCTGGGGCAGGGGAGGGAGATCACAGCTGGGGACTTGAAGCGCCACCAATCGCAACACGAGGAGGGCAACGGATCTGCCAATCGGAAATCGCCGACCTCGCCTTGTCCAATAACACTCTCCCTTTCCACACGGCCTCGTTCCCGCCAA
This sequence comes from Ammospiza caudacuta, assembly GCF_027887145.1. Lineage (NCBI taxonomy): Eukaryota > Metazoa > Chordata > Aves > Passeriformes > Passerellidae > Ammospiza > Ammospiza caudacuta. Next base: position 8,747,928 of record NC_080603.1, on the reverse strand, counting down.
ACCCAGACCGACCATGACAGCGCGCGCCTCAGACCGGCCCTGACCACGCTTAGCTCAGCCGCGTCCTCGGCACATACTTTCCGGAAAGAAAAACCTGGAGAAGGACACGCGGTACCGTCGGAAGTGGAGTGGAAGCAGACATAAATAGGTACCTTTGGTAGCCCGGGCCGGGTCACCAGGGGCCGGCGTGGGCCTGTGTGGCGGTGAGGTGGCGGTGGTTGCCCGGTGCGGTGTCGGCGCGTGCCGGGAGGCCGTTGCCGGGTGCTCGAGGGCGCTGCGGAGGGGCCGGTGGGTGCCTACGGCCATACCACCCTGAGAACGCCCGATCTCGTCTGATCTCGGAAGCTAAGCAGGGTCGGGCCCGGTTAGTACTTGGATGGGAGACCGCCTGGGAATACCGGGTGCTGTAGGCATCTCTTTTGGTGCCTTTTGTGCCCCGGCGGTCGCCCGTTTGGCCGGGGCAGCCGAGGCCAGGGCCCGCAGGGAGGGGGCCGGTGTGCTTTTGGGGCGCGGCTTGTGCCCTTGGGGGCGAGTGGTGGCCCGGGCCGGGTCACCAGGGGCCGGCGTGGGCCTGTGTGGCGGTGAGGTGGCGGTGGTTGCCCGGTGCGGTGTCGGCGCGTGCCGGGAGGCCGTTGCCGGGTGCTCGAGGGCGCTGCGGAGGGGCCGGTGGGTGCCTGCGGCCATACCACCCTGAGAACGCCCGATCTCGTCTGATCTCGGAAGCTAAGCAGGGTCGGGCCCGGTTAGTACTTGGATGGGAGACCGCCTGGGAATACCGGGTGCTGTAGGCATCTCTTTTGGTGCCTTTTGTGCCCCGGCGGTCGCCCGTTTGGCCGGGGCAGCCGAGGCCAGGGCCCGCAGGGAGGGGGCCGGTGTGCTTTTGGGGCGCGGCTTGTGCCCTTGGGGGCGAGTGGTGGCCCGGGCCGGGTCACCAGGGGCCGGCGTGGGCCTGTGTGGCGGTGAGGTGGCGGTGGTTGCCCGGTGCGGTGTCGGCGCGTGCCGGGAGGCCGTTGCCGGGTGCTCGAGGGCGCTGCGGAGGGGCCGGTGGGTGCCTACGGCCATACCACCCTGAGAACGCCCGATCTCGTCTGATCTCGGAAGCTAAGCAGGGTCGGGCCCGGTTAGTACTTGGATGGGAGACCGCCTGGGAATACCGGGTGCTGTAGGCATCTCTTTTGGTGCCTTTTGTGCCCCGGCGGTCGCCCGTTTGGCCGGGGCAGCCGAGGCCAGGGCCCGCAGGGAGGGGGCCGGTGTGCTTTTGGGGCGCGGCTTGTGCCCTTGGGGGCGAGTGGTGGCCCGGGCCGGGTCACCAGGGGCCGGCGTGGGCCTGTGTGGCGGTGAGGTGGCGGTGGTTGCCCGGTGCGGTGTCGGCGCGTGCCGGGAGGCCGTTGCCGGGTGCTCGAGGGCGCTGCGGAGGGGCCGGTGGGTGCCTACGGCCATACCACCCTGAGAACGCCCGATCTCGTCTGATCTCGGAAGCTAAGCAGGGTCGGGCCCGGTTAGTACTTGGATGGGAGACCGCCTGGGAATACCGGGTGCTGTAGGCATCTCTTTTGGTGCCTTTTGTGCCCCGGCGGTCGCCCGTTTGGCCGGGGCAGCCGAGGCCAGGGCCCGCAGGGAGGGGGCCGGTGTGCTTTTGGGGCGCGGCTTGTGCCCTTGGGGGCGAGTGGTGGCCCGGGCCGGGTCACCAGGGGCCGGCGTGGGCCTGTGTGGCGGTGAGGTGGCGGTGGTTGCCCGGTGCGGTGTCGGCGCGTGCCGGGAGGCCGTTGCCGGGTGCTCGAGGGCGCTGCGGAGGGGCCGGTGGGTGCCTACGGCCATACCACCCTGAGAACGCCCGATCTCGTCTGATCTCGGAAGCTAAGCAGGGTCGGGCCCGGTTAGTACTTGGATGGGAGACCGCCTGGGAATACCGGGTGCTGTAGGCATCTCTTTTGGTGCCTTTTGTGCCCCGGCGGTCGCCCGTTTGGCCGGGGCAGCCGAGGCCAGGGCCCGCAGGGAGGGGGCCGGTGTGCTTTTGGGGCGCGGCTTGTGCCCTTGGGGGCGAGTGGTGGCCCGGGCCGGGTCACCAGGGGCCGGCGTGGGCCTGTGTGGCGGTGAGGTGGCGGTGGTTGCCCGGTGCGGTGTCGGCGCGTGCCGGGAGGCCGTTGCCGGGTGCTCGAGGGCGCTGCGGAGGGGCCGGTGGGTGCCTACGGCCATACCACCCTGAGAACGCCCGATCTCGTCTGATCTCGGAAGCTAAGCAGGGTCGGGCCCGGTTAGTACTTGGATGGGAGACCGCCTGGGAATACCGGGTGCTGTAGGCATCTCTTTTGGTGCCTTTTGTGCCCCGGCGGTCGCCCGTTTGGCCGGGGCAGCCGAGGCCAGGGCCCGCAGGGAGGGGGCCGGTGTGCTTTTGGGGCGCGGCTTGTGCCCTTGGGGGCGAGTGGTGGCCCGGGCCGGGTCACCAGGGGCCGGCGTGGGCCTGTGTGGCGGTGAGGTGGCGGTGGTTGCCCGGTGCGGTGTCGGCGCGTGCCGGGAGGCCGTTGCCGGGTGCTCGAGGGCGCTGCGGAGGGGCCGGTGGGTGCCTACGGCCATACCACCCTGAGAACGCCCGATCTCGTCTGATCTCGGAAGCTAAGCAGGGTCGGGCCCGGTTAGTACTTGGATGGGAGACCGCCTGGGAATACCGGGTGCTGTAGGCATCTCTTTTGGTGCCTTTTGTGCCCCGGCGGTCGCCCGTTTGGCCGGGGCAGCCGAGGCCAGGGCCCGCAGGGAGGGGGCCGGTGTGCTTTAGGGGCGCGGCTTGTGCCCTTGGGGGCGAGTGGTGGCCCGGGCCGGGTCACCAGGGGCCGGCGTGGGCCTGTGTGGCGGTGAGGTGGCGGTGGTTGCCCGGTGCGGTGTCGGCGCGTGCCGGGAGGCCGTTGCCGGGTGCTCGAGGGCGCTGCGGAGGGGCCGGTGGGTGCCTACGGCCATACCACCCTGAGAACGCCCGATCTCGTCTGATCTCGGAAGCTAAGCAGGGTCGGGCCCGGTTAGTACTTGGATGGGAGACCGCCTGGGAATACCGGGTGCTGTAGGCATCTCTTTTGGTGCCTTTTGTGCCCCGGCGGTCGCCCGTTTGGCCGGGGCAGCCGAGGCCAGGGCCCGCAGGGAGGGGGCCGGTGTGCTTTTGGGGCGCGGCTTGTGCCCTTGGGGGCGAGTGGTGGCCCGGGCCGGGTCACCAGGGGCCGGCGTGGGCCTGTGTGGCGGTGAGGTGGCGGTGGTTGCCCGGTGCGGTGTCGGCGCGTGCCGGGAGGCCGTTGCCGGGTGCTCGAGGGCGCTGCGGAGGGGCCGGTGGGTGCCTACGGCCATACCACCCTGAGAACGCCCGATCTCGTCTGATCTCGGAAGCTAAGCAGGGTCGGGCCCGGTTAGTACTTGGATGGGAGACCGCCTGGGAATACCGGGTGCTGTAGGCATCTCTTTTGGTGCCTTTTGTGCCCCGGCGGTCGCCCGTTTGGCCGGGGCAGCCGAGGCCAGGGCCCGCAGGGAGGGGGCCGGTGTGCTTTTGGGGCGCGGCTTGTGCCCTTGGGGGCGAGTGGTGGCCCGGGCCGGGTCACCAGGGGCCGGCGTGGGCCTGTGTGGCGGTGAGGTGGCGGTGGTTGCCCGGTGCGGTGTCGGCGCGTGCCGGGAGGCCGTTGCCGGGTGCTCGAGGGCGCTGCGGAGGGGCCGGTGGGTGCCTGCGGCCATACCACCCTGAGAACGCCCGATCTCGTCTGATCTCGGAAGCTAAGCAGGGTCGGGCCCGGTTAGTACTTGGATGGGAGACCGCCTGGGAATACCGGGTGCTGTAGGCATCTCTTTTGGTGCCTTTTGTGCCCCGGCGGTCGCCCGTTTGGCCGGGGCAGCCGAGGCCAGGGCCCGCAGGGAGGGGGCCGGTGTGCTTTTGGGGCGCGGCTTGTGCCCTTGGGGGCGAGTGGTGGCCCGGGCCGGGTCACCAGGGGCCGGCGTGGGCCTGTGTGGCGGTGAGGTGGCGGTGGTTGCCCGGTGCGGTGTCGGCGCGTGCCGGGAGGCCGTTGCCGGGTGCTCGAGGGCGCTGCGGAGGGGCCGGTGGGTGCCTGCGGCCATACCACCCTGAGAACGCCCGATCTCGTCTGATCTCGGAAGCTAAGCAGGGTCGGGCCCGGTTAGTACTTGGATGGGAGACCGCCTGGGAATACCGGGTGCTGTAGGCATCTCTTTTGGTGCCTTTTGTGCCCCGGCGGTCGCCCGTTTGGCCGGGGCAGCCGAGGCCAGGGCCCGCAGGGAGGGGGCCGGTGTGCTTTTGGGGCGCGGCTTGTGCCCTTGGGGGCGAGTGGTGGCCCGGGCCGGGTCACCAGGGGCCGGCGTGGGCCTGTGTGGCGGTGAGGTGGCGGTGGTTGCCCGGTGCGGTGTCGGCGCGTGCCGGGAGGCCGTTGCCGGGTGCTCGAGGGCGCTGCGGAGGGGCCGGTGGGTGCCTACGGCCATACCACCCTGAGAACGCCCGATCTCGTCTGATCTCGGAAGCTAAGCAGGGTCGGGCCCGGTTAGTACTTGGATGGGAGACCGCCTGGGAATACCGGGTGCTGTAGGCATCTCTTTTGGTGCCTTTTGTGCCCCGGCGGTCGCCCGTTTGGCCGGGGCAGCCGAGGCCAGGGCCCGCAGGGAGGGGGCCGGTGTGCTTTTGGGGCGCGGCTTGTGCCCTTGGGGGCGAGTGGTGGCCCGGGCCGGGTCACCAGGGGCCGGCGTGGGCCTGTGTGGCGGTGAGGTGGCGGTGGTTGCCCGGTGCGGTGTCGGCGCGTGCCGGGAGGCCGTTGCCGGGTGCTCGAGGGCGCTGCGGAGGGGCCGGTGGGTGCCTGCGGCCATACCACCCTGAGAACGCCCGATCTCGTCTGATCTCGGAAGCTAAGCAGGGTCGGGCCCGGTTAGTACTTGGATGGGAGACCGCCTGGGAATACCGGGTGCTGTAGGCATCTCTTTTGGTGCCTTTTGTGCCCCGGCGGTCGCCCGTTTGGCCGGGGCAGCCGAGGCCAGGGCCCGCAGGGAGGGGGCCGGTGTGCTTTTGGGGCGCGGCTTGTGCCCTTGGGGGCGAGTGGTGGCCCGGGCCGGGTCACCAGGGGCCGGCGTGGGCCTGTGTGGCGGTGAGGTGGCGGTGGTTGCCCGGTGCGGTGTCGGCGCGTGCCGGGAGGCCGTTGCCGGGTGCTCGAGGGCGCTGCGGAGGGGCCGGTGGGTGCCTACGGCCATACCACCCTGAGAACGCCCGATCTCGTCTGATCTCGGAAGCTAAGCAGGGTCGGGCCCGGTTAGTACTTGGATGGGAGACCGCCTGGGAATACCGGGTGCTGTAGGCATCTCTTTTGGTGCCTTTTGTGCCCCGGCGGTCGCCCGTTTGGCCGGGGCAGCCGAGGCCAGGGCCCGCAGGGAGGGGGCCGGTGTGCTTTTGGGGCGCGGCTTGTGCCCTTGGGGGCGAGTGGTGGCCCGGGCCGGGTCACCAGGGGCCGGCGTGGGCCTGTGTGGCGGTGAGGTGGCGGTGGTTGCCCGGTGCGGTGTCGGCGCGTGCCGGGAGGCCGTTGCCGGGTGCTCGAGGGCGCTGCGGAGGGGCCGGTGGGTGCCTACGGCCATACCACCCTGAGAACGCCCGATCTCGTCTGATCTCGGAAGCTAAGCAGGGTCGGGCCCGGTTAGTACTTGGATGGGAGACCGCCTGGGAATACCGGGTGCTGTAGGCATCTCTTTTGGTGCCTTTTGTGCCCCGGCGGTCGCCCGTTTGGCCGGGGCAGCCGAGGCCAGGGCCCGCAGGGAGGGGGCCGGTGTGCTTTTGGGGCGCGGCTTGTGCCCTTGGGGGCGAGTGGTGGCCCGGGCCGGGTCACCAGGGGCCGGCGTGGGCCTGTGTGGCGGTGAGGTGGCGGTGGTTGCCCGGTGCGGTGTCGGCGCGTGCCGGGAGGCCGTTGCCGGGTGCTCGAGGGCGCTGCGGAGGGGCCGGTGGGTGCCTGCGGCCATACCACCCTGAGAACGCCCGATCTCGTCTGATCTCGGAAGCTAAGCAGGGTCGGGCCCGGTTAGTACTTGGATGGGAGACCGCCTGGGAATACCGGGTGCTGTAGGCATCTCTTTTGGTGCCTTTTGTGCCCCGGCGGTCGCCCGTTTGGCCGGGGCAGCCGAGGCCAGGGCCCGCAGGGAGGGGGCCGGTGTGCTTTAGGGGCGCGGCTTGTGCCCTTGGGGGCGAGTGGTGGCCCGGGCCGGGTCACCAGGGGCCGGCGTGGGCCTGTGTGGCGGTGAGGTGGCGGTGGTTGCCCGGTGCGGTGTCGGCGCGTGCCGGGAGGCCGTTGCCGGGTGCTCGAGGGCGCTGCGGAGGGGCCGGTGGGTGCCTACGGCCATACCACCCTGAGAACGCCCGATCTCGTCTGATCTCGGAAGCTAAGCAGGGTCGGGCCCGGTTAGTACTTGGATGGGAGACCGCCTGGGAATACCGGGTGCTGTAGGCATCTCTTTTGGTGCCTTTTGTGCCCCGGCGGTCGCCCGTTTGGCCGGGGCAGCCGAGGCCAGGGCCCGCAGGGAGGGGGCCGGTGTGCTTTTGGGGCGCGGCTTGTGCCCTTGGGGGCGAGTGGTGGCCCGGGCCGGGTCACCAGGGGCCGGCGTGGGCCTGTGTGGCGGTGAGGTGGCGGTGGTTGCCCGGTGCGGTGTCGGCGCGTGCCGGGAGGCCGTTGCCGGGTGCTCGAGGGCGCTGCGGAGGGGCCGGTGGGTGCCTACGGCCATACCACCCTGAGAACGCCCGATCTCGTCTGATCTCGGAAGCTAAGCAGGGTCGGGCCCGGTTAGTACTTGGATGGGAGACCGCCTGGGAATACCGGGTGCTGTAGGCATCTCTTTTGGTGCCTTTTGTGCCCCGGCGGTCGCCCGTTTGGCCGGGGCAGCCGAGGCCAGGGCCCGCAGGGAGGGGGCCGGTGTGCTTTTGGGGCGCGGCTTGTGCCCTTGGGGGCGAGTGGTGGCCCGGGCCGGGTCACCAGGGGCCGGCGTGGGCCTGTGTGGCGGTGAGGTGGCGGTGGTTGCCCGGTGCGGTGTCGGCGCGTGCCGGGAGGCCGTTGCCGGGTGCTCGAGGGCGCTGCGGAGGGGCCGGTGGGTGCCTGCGGCCATACCACCCTGAGAACGCCCGATCTCGTCTGATCTCGGAAGCTAAGCAGGGTCGGGCCCGGTTAGTACTTGGATGGGAGACCGCCTGGGAATACCGGGTGCTGTAGGCATCTCTTTTGGTGCCTTTTGTGCCCCGGCGGTCGCCCGTTTGGCCGGGGCAGCCGAGGCCAGGGCCCGCAGGGAGGGGGCCGGTGTGCTTTTGGGGCGCGGCTTGTGCCCTTGGGGGCGAGTGGTGGCCCGGGCCGGGTCACCAGGGGCCGGCGTGGGCCTGTGTGGCGGTGAGGTGGCGGTGGTTGCCCGGTGCGGTGTCGGCGCGTGCCGGGAGGCCGTTGCCGGGTGCTCGAGGGCGCTGCGGAGGGGCCGGTGGGTGCCTGCGGCCATACCACCCTGAGAACGCCCGATCTCGTCTGATCTCGGAAGCTAAGCAGGGTCGGGCCCGGTTAGTACTTGGATGGGAGACCGCCTGGGAATACCGGGTGCTGTAGGCATCTCTTTTGGTGCCTTTTGTGCCCCGGCGGTCGCCCGTTTGGCCGGGGCAGCCGAGGCCAGGGCCCGCAGGGAGGGGGCCGGTGTGCTTTTGGGGCGCGGCTTGTGCCCTTGGGGGCGAGTGGTGGCCCGGGCCGGGTCACCAGGGGCCGGCGTGGGCCTGTGTGGCGGTGAGGTGGCGGTGGTTGCCCGGTGCGGTGTCGGCGCGTGCCGGGAGGCCGTTGCCGGGTGCTCGAGGGCGCTGCGGAGGGGCCGGTGGGTGCCTACGGCCATACCACCCTGAGAACGCCCGATCTCGTCTGATCTCGGAAGCTAAGCAGGGTCGGGCCCGGTTAGTACTTGGATGGGAGACCGCCTGGGAATACCGGGTGCTGTAGGCATCTCTTTTGGTGCCTTTTGTGCCCCGGCGGTCGCCCGTTTGGCCGGGGCAGCCGAGGCCAGGGCCCGCAGGGAGGGGGCCGGTGTGCTTTTGGGGCGCGGCTTGTGCCCTTGGGGGCGAGTGGTGGCCCGGGCCGGGTCACCAGGGGCCGGCGTGGGCCTGTGTGGCGGTGAGGTGGCGGTGGTTGCCCGGTGCGGTGTCGGCGCGTGCCGGGAGGCCGTTGCCGGGTGCTCGAGGGCGCTGCGGAGGGGCCGGTGGGTGCCTGCGGCCATACCACCCTGAGAACGCCCGATCTCGTCTGATCTCGGAAGCTAAGCAGGGTCGGGCCCGGTTAGTACTTGGATGGGAGACCGCCTGGGAATACCGGGTGCTGTAGGCATCTCTTTTGGTGCCTTTTGTGCCCCGGCGGTCGCCCGTTTGGCCGGGGCAGCCGAGGCCAGGGCCCGCAGGGAGGGGGCCGGTGTGCTTTTGGGGCGCGGCTTGTGCCCTTGGGGGCGAGTGGTGGCCCGGGCCGGGTCACCAGGGGCCGGCGTGGGCCTGTGTGGCGGTGAGGTGGCGGTGGTTGCCCGGTGCGGTGTCGGCGCGTGCCGGGAGGCCGTTGCCGGGTGCTCGAGGGCGCTGCGGAGGGGCCGGTGGGTGCCTACGGCCATACCACCCTGAGAACGCCCGATCTCGTCTGATCTCGGAAGCTAAGCAGGGTCGGGCCCGGTTAGTACTTGGATGGGAGACCGCCTGGGAATACCGGGTGCTGTAGGCATCTCTTTTGGTGCCTTTTGTGCCCCGGCGGTCGCCCGTTTGGCCGGGGCAGCCGAGGCCAGGGCCCGCAGGGAGGGGGCCGGTGTGCTTTTGGGGCGCGGCTTGTGCCCTTGGGGGCGAGTGGTGGCCCGGGCCGGGTCACCAGGGGCCGGCGTGGGCCTGTGTGGCGGTGAGGTGGCGGTGGTTGCCCGGTGCGGTGTCGGCGCGTGCCGGGAGGCCGTTGCCGGGTGCTCGAGGGCGCTGCGGAGGGGCCGGTGGGTGCCTACGGCCATACCACCCTGAGAACGCCCGATCTCGTCTGATCTCGGAAGCTAAGCAGGGTCGGGCCCGGTTAGTACTTGGATGGGAGACCGCCTGGGAATACCGGGTGCTGTAGGCATCTCTTTTGGTGCCTTTTGTGCCCCGGCGGTCGCCCGTTTGGCCGGGGCAGCCGAGGCCAGGGCCCGCAGGGAGGGGGCCGGTGTGCTTTTGGGGCGCGGCTTGTGCCCTTGGGGGCGAGTGGTGGCCCGGGCCGGGTCACCAGGGGCCGGCGTGGGCCTGTGTGGCGGTGAGGTGGCGGTGGTTGCCCGGTGCGGTGTCGGCGCGTGCCGGGAGGCCGTTGCCGGGTGCTCGAGGGCGCTGCGGAGGGGCCGGTGGGTGCCTACGGCCATACCACCCTGAGAACGCCCGATCTCGTCTGATCTCGGAAGCTAAGCAGGGTCGGGCCCGGTTAGTACTTGGATGGGAGACCGCCTGGGAATACCGGGTGCTGTAGGCATCTCTTTTGGTGCCTTTTGTGCCCCGGCGGTCGCCCGTTTGGCCGGGGCAGCCGAGGCCAGGGCCCGCAGGGAGGGGGCCGGTGTGCTTTTGGGGCGCGGCTTGTGCCCTTGGGGGCGAGTGGTGGCCCGGGCCGGGTCACCAGGGGCCGGCGTGGGCCTGTGTGGCGGTGAGGTGGCGGTGGTTGCCCGGTGCGGTGTCGGCGCGTGCCGGGAGGCCGTTGCCGGGTGCTCGAGGGCGCTGCGGAGGGGCCGGTGGGTGCCTGCGGCCATACCACCCTGAGAACGCCCGATCTCGTCTGATCTCGGAAGCTAAGCAGGGTCGGGCCCGGTTAGTACTTGGATGGGAGACCGCCTGGGAATACCGGGTGCTGTAGGCATCTCTTTTGGTGCCTTTTGTGCCCCGGCGGTCGCCCGTTTGGCCGGGGCAGCCGAGGCCAGGGCCCGCAGGGAGGGGGCCGGTGTGCTTTTGGGGCGCGGCTTGTGCCCTTGGGGGCGAGTGGTGGCCCGGGCCGGGTCACCAGGGGCCGGCGTGGGCCTGTGTGGCGGTGAGGTGGCGGTGGTTGCCCGGTGCGGTGTCGGCGCGTGCCGGGAGGCCGTTGCCGGGTGCTCGAGGGCGCTGCGGAGGGGCCGGTGGGTGCCTGCGGCCATACCACCCTGAGAACGCCCGATCTCGTCTGATCTCGGAAGCTAAGCAGGGTCGGGCCCGGTTAGTACTTGGATGGGAGACCGCCTGGGAATACCGGGTGCTGTAGGCATCTCTTTTGGTGCCTTTTGTGCCCCGGCGGTCGCCCGTTTGGCCGGGGCAGCCGAGGCCAGGGCCCGCAGGGAGGGGGCCGGTGTGCTTTTGGGGCGCGGCTTGTGCCCTTGGGGGCGAGTGGTGGCCCGGGCCGGGTCACCAGGGGCCGGCGTGGGCCTGTGTGGCGGTGAGGTGGCGGTGGTTGCCCGGTGCGGTGTCGGCGCGTGCCGGGAGGCCGTTGCCGGGTGCTCGAGGGCGCTGCGGAGGGGCCGGTGGGTGCCTACGGCCATACCACCCTGAGAACGCCCGATCTCGTCTGATCTCGGAAGCTAAGCAGGGTCGGGCCCGGTTAGTACTTGGATGGGAGACCGCCTGGGAATACCGGGTGCTGTAGGCATCTCTTTTGGTGCCTTTTGTGCCCCGGCGGTCGCCCGTTTGGCCGGGGCAGCCGAGGCCAGGGCCCGCAGGGAGGGGGCCGGTGTGCTTTTGGGGCGCGGCTTGTGCCCTTGGGGGCGAGTGGTGGCCCGGGCCGGGTCACCAGGGGCCGGCGTGGGCCTGTGTGGCGGTGAGGTGGCGGTGGTTGCCCGGTGCGGTGTCGGCGCGTGCCGGGAGGCCGTTGCCGGGTGCTCGAGGGCGCTGCGGAGGGGCCGGTGGGTGCCTACGGCCATACCACCCTGAGAACGCCCGATCTCGTCTGATCTCGGAAGCTAAGCAGGGTCGGGCCCGGTTAGTACTTGGATGGGAGACCGCCTGGGAATACCGGGTGCTGTAGGCATCTCTTTTGGTGCCTTTTGTGCCCCGGCGGTCGCCCGTTTGGCCGGGGCAGCCGAGGCCAGGGCCCGCAGGGAGGGGGCCGGTGTGCTTTTGGGGCGCGGCTTGTGCCCTTGGGGGCGAGTGGTGGCCCGGGCCGGGTCACCAGGGGCCGGCGTGGGCCTGTGTGGCGGTGAGGTGGCGGTGGTTGCCCGGTGCGGTGTCGGCGCGTGCCGGGAGGCCGTTGCCGGGTGCTCGAGGGCGCTGCGGAGGGGCCGGTGGGTGCCTACGGCCATACCACCCTGAGAACGCCCGATCTCGTCTGATCTCGGAAGCTAAGCAGGGTCGGGCCCGGTTAGTACTTGGATGGGAGACCGCCTGGGAATACCGGGTGCTGTAGGCATCTCTTTTGGTGCCTTTTGTGCCCCGGCGGTCGCCCGTTTGGCCGGGGCAGCCGAGGCCAGGGCCCGCAGGGAGGGGGCCGGTGTGCTTTAGGGGCGCGGCTTGTGCCCTTGGGGGCGAGTGGTGGCCCGGGCCGGGTCACCAGGGGCCGGCGTGGGCCTGTGTGGCGGTGAGGTGGCGGTGGTTGCCCGGTGCGGTGTCGGCGCGTGCCGGGAGGCCGTTGCCGGGTGCTCGAGGGCGCTGCGGAGGGGCCGGTGGGTGCCTACGGCCATACCACCCTGAGAACGCCCGATCTCGTCTGATCTCGGAAGCTAAGCAGGGTCGGGCCCGGTTAGTACTTGGATGGGAGACCGCCTGGGAATACCGGGTGCTGTAGGCATCTCTTTTGGTGCCTTTTGTGCCCCGGCGGTCGCCCGTTTGGCCGGGGCAGCCGAGGCCAGGGCCCGCAGGGAGGGGGCCGGTGTGCTTTTGGGGCGCGGCTTGTGCCCTTGGGGGCGAGTGGTGGCCCGGGCCGGGTCACCAGGGGCCGGCGTGGGCCTGTGTGGCGGTGAGGTGGCGGTGGTTGCCCGGTGCGGTGTCGGCGCGTGCCGGGAGGCCGTTGCCGGGTGCTCGAGGGCGCTGCGGAGGGGCCGGTGGGTGCCTACGGCCATACCACCCTGAGAACGCCCGATCTCGTCTGATCTCGGAAGCTAAGCAGGGTCGGGCCCGGTTAGTACTTGGATGGGAGACCGCCTGGGAATACCGGGTGCTGTAGGCATCTCTTTTGGTGCCTTTTGTGCCCCGGCGGTCGCCCGTTTGGCCGGGGCAGCCGAGGCCAGGGCCCGCAGGGAGGGGGCCGGTGTGCTTTTGGGGCGCGGCTTGTGCCCTTGGGGGCGAGTGGTGGCCCGGGCCGGGTCACCAGGGGCCGGCGTGGGCCTGTGTGGCGGTGAGGTGGCGGTGGTTGCCCGGTGCGGTGTCGGCGCGTGCCGGGAGGCCGTTGCCGGGTGCTCGAGGGCGCTGCGGAGGGGCCGGTGGGTGCCTACGGCCATACCACCCTGAGAACGCCCGATCTCGTCTGATCTCGGAAGCTAAGCAGGGTCGGGCCCGGTTAGTACTTGGATGGGAGACCGCCTGGGAATACCGGGTGCTGTAGGCATCTCTTTTGGTGCCTTTTGTGCCCCGGCGGTCGCCCGTTTGGCCGGGGCAGCCGAGGCCAGGGCCCGCAGGGAGGGGGCCGGTGTGCTTTTGGGGCGCGGCTTGTGCCCTTGGGGGCGAGTGGTGGCCCGGGCCGGGTCACCAGGGGCCGGCGTGGGCCTGTGTGGCGGTGAGGTGGCGGTGGTTGCCCGGTGCGGTGTCGGCGCGTGCCGGGAGGCCGTTGCCGGGTGCTCGAGGGCGCTGCGGAGGGGCCGGTGGGTGCCTACGGCCATACCACCCTGAGAACGCCCGATCTCGTCTGATCTCGGAAGCTAAGCAGGGTCGGGCCCGGTTAGTACTTGGATGGGAGACCGCCTGGGAATACCGGGTGCTGTAGGCATCTCTTTTGGTGCCTTTTGTGCCCCGGCGGTCGCCCGTTTGGCCGGGGCAGCCGAGGCCAGGGCCCGCAGGGAGGGGGCCGGTGTGCTTTTGGGGCGCGGCTTGTGCCCTTGGGGGCGAGTGGTGGCCCGGGCCGGGTCACCAGGGGCCGGCGTGGGCCTGTGTGGCGGTGAGGTGGCGGTGGTTGCCCGGTGCGGTGTCGGCGCGTGCCGGGAGGCCGTTGCCGGGTGCTCGAGGGCGCTGCGGAGGGGCCGGTGGGTGCCTACGGCCATACCACCCTGAGAACGCCCGATCTCGTCTGATCTCGGAAGCTAAGCAGGGTCGGGCCCGGTTAGTACTTGGATGGGAGACCGCCTGGGAATACCGGGTGCTGTAGGCATCTCTTTTGGTGCCTTTTGTGCCCCGGCGGTCGCCCGTTTGGCCGGGGCAGCCGAGGCCAGGGCCCGCAGGGAGGGGGCCGGTGTGCTTTTGGGGCGCGGCTTGTGCCCTTGGGGGCGAGTGGTGGCCCGGGCCGGGTCACCAGGGGCCGGCGTGGGCCTGTGTGGCGGTGAGGTGGCGGTGGTTGCCCGGTGCGGTGTCGGCGCGTGCCGGGAGGCCGTTGCCGGGTGCTCGAGGGCGCTGCGGAGGGGCCGGTGGGTGCCTACGGCCATACCACCCTGAGAACGCCCGATCTCGTCTGATCTCGGAAGCTAAGCAGGGTCGGGCCCGGTTAGTACTTGGATGGGAGACCGCCTGGGAATACCGGGTGCTGTAGGCATCTCTTTTGGTGCCTTTTGTGCCCCGGCGGTCGCCCGTTTGGCCGGGGCAGCCGAGGCCAGGGCCCGCAGGGAGGGGGCCGGTGTGCTTTTGGGGCGCGGCTTGTGCCCTTGGGGGCGAGTGGTGGCCCGGGCCGGGTCACCAGGGGCCGGCGTGGGCCTGTGTGGCGGTGAGGTGGCGGTGGTTGCCCGGTGCGGTGTCGGCGCGTGCCGGGAGGCCGTTGCCGGGTGCTCGAGGGCGCTGCGGAGGGGCCGGTGGGTGCCTACGGCCATACCACCCTGAGAACGCCCGATCTCGTCTGATCTCGGAAGCTAAGCAGGGTCGGGCCCGGTTAGTACTTGGATGGGAGACCGCCTGGGAATACCGGGTGCTGTAGGCATCTCTTTTGGTGCCTTTTGTGCCCCGGCGGTCGCCCGTTTGGCCGGGGCAGCCGAGGCCAGGGCCCGCAGGGAGGGGGCCGGTGTGCTTTTGGGGCGCGGCTTGTGCCCTTGGGGGCGAGTGGTGGCCCGGGCCGGGTCACCAGGGGCCGGCGTGGGCCTGTGTGGCGGTGAGGTGGCGGTGGTTGCCCGGTGCGGTGTCGGCGCGTGCCGGGAGGCCGTTGCCGGGTGCTCGAGGGCGCTGCGGAGGGGCCGGTGGGTGCCTACGGCCATACCACCCTGAGAACGCCCGATCTCGTCTGATCTCGGAAGCTAAGCAGGGTCGGGCCCGGTTAGTACTTGGATGGGAGACCGCCTGGGAATACCGGGTGCTGTAGGCATCTCTTTTGGTGCCTTTTGTGCCCCGGCGGTCGCCCGTTTGGCCGGGGCAGCCGAGGCCAGGGCCCGCAGGGAGGGGGCCGGTGTGCTTTTGGGGCGCGGCTTGTGCCCTTGGGGGCGAGTGGTGGCCCGGGCCGGGTCACCAGGGGCCGGCGTGGGCCTGTGTGGCGGTGAGGTGGCGGTGGTTGCCCGGTGCGGTGTCGGCGCGTGCCGGGAGGCCGTTGCCGGGTGCTCGAGGGCGCTGCGGAGGGGCCGGTGGGTGCCTACGGCCATACCACCCTGAGAACGCCCGATCTCGTCTGATCTCGGAAGCTAAGCAGGGTCGGGCCCGGTTAGTACTTGGATGGGAGACCGCCTGGGAATACCGGGTGCTGTAGGCATCTCTTTTGGTGCCTTTTGTGCCCCGGCGGTCGCCCGTTTGGCCGGGGCAGCCGAGGCCAGGGCCCGCAGGGAGGGGGCCGGTGTGCTTTTGGGGCGCGGCTTGTGCCCTTGGGGGCGAGTGGTGGCCCGGGCCGGGTCACCAGGGGCCGGCGTGGGCCTGTGTGGCGGTGAGGTGGCGGTGGTTGCCCGGTGCGGTGTCGGCGCGTGCCGGGAGGCCGTTGCCGGGTGCTCGAGGGCGCTGCGGAGGGGCCGGTGGGTGCCTACGGCCATACCACCCTGAGAACGCCCGATCTCGTCTGATCTCGGAAGCTAAGCAGGGTCGGGCCCGGTTAGTACTTGGATGGGAGACCGCCTGGGAATACCGGGTGCTGTAGGCATCTCTTTTGGTGCCTTTTGTGCCCCGGCGGTCGCCCGTTTGGCCGGGGCAGCCGAGGCCAGGGCCCGCAGGGAGGGGGCCGGTGTGCTTTTGGGGCGCGGCTTGTGCCCTTGGGGGCGAGTGGTGGCCCGGGCCGGGTCACCAGGGGCCGGCGTGGGCCTGTGTGGCGGTGAGGTGGCGGTGGTTGCCCGGTGCGGTGTCGGCGCGTGCCGGGAGGCCGTTGCCGGGTGCTCGAGGGCGCTGCGGAGGGGCCGGTGGGTGCCTACGGCCATACCACCCTGAGAACGCCCGATCTCGTCTGATCTCGGAAGCTAAGCAGGGTCGGGCCCGGTTAGTACTTGGATGGGAGACCGCCTGGGAATACCGGGTGCTGTAGGCATCTCTTTTGGTGCCTTTTGTGCCCCGGCGGTCGCCCGTTTGGCCGGGGCAGCCGAGGCCAGGGCCCGCAGGGAGGGGGCCGGTGTGCTTTTGGGGCGCGGCTTGTGCCCTTGGGGGCGAGTGGTGGCCCGGGCCGGGTCACCAGGGGCCGGCGTGGGCCTGTGTGGCGGTGAGGTGGCGGTGGTTGCCCGGTGCGGTGTCGGCGCGTGCCGGGAGGCCGTTGCCGGGTGCTCGAGGGCGCTGCGGAGGGGCCGGTGGGTGCCTACGGCCATACCACCCTGAGAACGCCCGATCTCGTCTGATCTCGGAAGCTAAGCAGGGTCGGGCCCGGTTAGTACTTGGATGGGAGACCGCCTGGGAATACCGGGTGCTGTAGGCATCTCTTTTGGTGCCTTTTGTGCCCCGGCGGTCGCCCGTTTGGCCGGGGCAGCCGAGGCCAGGGCCCGCAGGGAGGGGGCCGGTGTGCTTTTGGGGCGCGGCTTGTGCCCTTGGGGGCAAGTGGTGGCCCGGGCCGGGTCACCAGGGGCCGGCGTGGGCCTGTGTGGCGGTGAGGTGGCGGTGGTTGCCCGGTGCGGTGTCGGCGCGTGCCGGGAGGCCGTTGCCGGGTGCTCGAGGGCGCTGCGGAGGGGCCGGTGGGTGCCTACGGCCATACCACCCTGAGAACGCCCGATCTCGTCTGATCTCGGAAGCTAAGCAGGGTCGGGCCCGGTTAGTACTTGGATGGGAGACCGCCTGGGAATACCGGGTGCTGTAGGCATCTCTTTTGGTGCCTTTTGTGCCCCGGCGGTCGCCCGTTTGGCCGGGGCAGCCGAGGCCAGGGCCCGCAGGGAGGGGGCCGGTGTGCTTTTGGGGCGCGGCTTGTGCCCTTGGGGGCGAGTGGTGGCCCGGGCCGGGTCACCAGGGGCCGGCGTGGGCCTGTGTGGCGGTGAGGTGGCGGTGGTTGCCCGGTGCGGTGTCGGCGCGTGCCGGGAGGCCGTTGCCGGGTGCTCGAGGGCGCTGCGGAGGGGCCGGTGGGTGCCTACGGCCATACCACCCTGAGAACGCCCGATCTCGTCTGATCTCGGAAGCTAAGCAGGGTCGGGCCCGGTTAGTACTTGGATGGGAGACCGCCTGGGAATACCGGGTGCTGTAGGCATCTCTTTTGGTGCCTTTTGTGCCCCGGCGGTCGCCCGTTTGGCCGGGGCAGCCGAGGCCAGGGCCCGCAGGGAGGGGGCCGGTGTGCTTTTGGGGCGCGGCTTGTGCCCTTGGGGGCGAGTGGTGGCCCGGGCCGGGTCACCAGGGGCCGGCGTGGGCCTGTGTGGCGGTGAGGTGGCGGTGGTTGCCCGGTGCGGTGTCGGCGCGTGCCGGGAGGCCGTTGCCGGGTGCTCGAGGGCGCTGCGGAGGGGCCGGTGGGTGCCTACGGCCATACCACCCTGAGAACGCCCGATCTCGTCTGATCTCGGAAGCTAAGCAGGGTCGGGCCCGGTTAGTACTTGGATGGGAGACCGCCTGGGAATACCGGGTGCTGTAGGCATCTCTTTTGGTGCCTTTTGTGCCCCGGCGGTCGCCCGTTTGGCCGGGGCAGCCGAGGCCAGGGCCCGCAGGGAGGGGGCCGGTGTGCTTTTGGGGCGCGGCTTGTGCCCTTGGGGGCGAGTGGTGGCCCGGGCCGGGTCACCAGGGGCCGGCGTGGGCCTGTGTGGCGGTGAGGTGGCGGTGGTTGCCCGGTGCGGTGTCGGCGCGTGCCGGGAGGCCGTTGCCGGGTGCTCGAGGGCGCTGCGGAGGGGCCGGTGGGTGCCTACGGCCATACCACCCTGAGAACGCCCGATCTCGTCTGATCTCGGAAGCTAAGCAGGGTCGGGCCCGGTTAGTACTTGGATGGGAGACCGCCTGGGAATACCGGGTGCTGTAGGCATCTCTTTTGGTGCCTTTTGTGCCCCGGCGGTCGCCCGTTTGGCCGGGGCAGCCGAGGCCAGGGCCCGCAGGGAGGGGGCCGGTGTGCTTTTGGGGCGCGGCTTGTGCCCTTGGGGGCGAGTGGTGGCCCGGGCCGGGTCACCAGGGGCCGGCGTGGGCCTGTGTGGCGGTGAGGTGGCGGTGGTTGCCCGGTGCGGTGTCGGCGCGTGCCGGGAGGCCGTTGCCGGGTGCTCGAGGGCGCTGCGGAGGGGCCGGTGGGTGCCTACGGCCATACCACCCTGAGAACGCCCGATCTCGTCTGATCTCGGAAGCTAAGCAGGGTCGGGCCCGGTTAGTACTTGGATGGGAGACCGCCTGGGAATACCGGGTGCTGTAGGCATCTCTTTTGGTGCCTTTTGTGCCCCGGCGGTCGCCCGTTTGGCCGGGGCAGCCGAGGCCAGGGCCCGCAGGGAGGGGGCCGGTGTGCTTTTGGGGCGCGGCTTGTGCCCTTGGGGGCGAGTGGTGGCCCGGGCCGGGTCACCAGGGGCCGGCGTGGGCCTGTGTGGCGGTGAGGTGGCGGTGGTTGCCCGGTGCGGTGTCGGCGCGTGCCGGGAGGCCGTTGCCGGGTGCTCGAGGGCGCTGCGGAGGGGCCGGTGGGTGCCTACGGCCATACCACCCTGAGAACGCCCGATCTCGTCTGATCTCGGAAGCTAAGCAGGGTCGGGCCCGGTTAGTACTTGGATGGGAGACCGCCTGGGAATACCGGGTGCTGTAGGCATCTCTTTTGGTGCCTTTTGTGCCCCGGCGGTCGCCCGTTTGGCCGGGGCAGCCGAGGCCAGGGCCCGCAGGGAGGGGGCCGGTGTGCTTTTGGGGCGCGGCTTGTGCCCTTGGGGGCGAGTGGTGGCCCGGGCCGGGTCACCAGGGGCCGGCGTGGGCCTGTGTGGCGGTGAGGTGGCGGTGGTTGCCCGGTGCGGTGTCGGCGCGTGCCGGGAGGCCGTTGCCGGGTGCTCGAGGGCGCTGCGGAGGGGCCGGTGGGTGCCTACGGCCATACCACCCTGAGAACGCCCGATCTCGTCTGATCTCGGAAGCTAAGCAGGGTCGGGCCCGGTTAGTACTTGGATGGGAGACCGCCTGGGAATACCGGGTGCTGTAGGCATCTCTTTTGGTGCCTTTTGTGCCCCGGCGGTCGCCCGTTTGGCCGGGGCAGCCGAGGCCAGGGCCCGCAGGGAGGGGGCCGGTGTGCTTTTGGGGCGCGGCTTGTGCCCTTGGGGGCGAGTGGTGGCCCGGGCCGGGTCACCAGGGGCCGGCGTGGGCCTGTGTGGCGGTGAGGTGGCGGTGGTTGCCCGGTGCGGTGTCGGCGCGTGCCGGGAGGCCGTTGCCGGGTGCTCGAGGGCGCTGCGGAGGGGCCGGTGGGTGCCTACGGCCATACCACCCTGAGAACGCCCGATCTCGTCTGATCTCGGAAGCTAAGCAGGGTCGGGCCCGGTTAGTACTTGGATGGGAGACCGCCTGGGAATACCGGGTGCTGTAGGCATCTCTTTTGGTGCCTTTTGTGCCCCGGCGGTCGCCCGTTTGGCCGGGGCAGCCGAGGCCAGGGCCCGCAGGGAGGGGGCCGGTGTGCTTTTGGGGCGCGGCTTGTGCCCTTGGGGGCGAGTGGTGGCCCGGGCCGGGTCACCAGGGGCCGGCGTGGGCCTGTGTGGCGGTGAGGTGGCGGTGGTTGCCCGGTGCGGTGTCGGCGCGTGCCGGGAGGCCGTTGCCGGGTGCTCGAGGGCGCTGCGGAGGGGCCGGTGGGTGCCTACGGCCATACCACCCTGAGAACGCCCGATCTCGTCTGATCTCGGAAGCTAAGCAGGGTCGGGCCCGGTTAGTACTTGGATGGGAGACCGCCTGGGAATACCGGGTGCTGTAGGCATCTCTTTTGGTGCCTTTTGTGCCCCGGCGGTCGCCCGTTTGGCCGGGGCAGCCGAGGCCAGGGCCCGCAGGGAGGGGGCCGGTGTGCTTTAGGGGCGCGGCTTGTGCCCTTGGGGGCGAGTGGTGGCCCGGGCCGGGTCACCAGGGGCCGGCGTGGGCCTGTGTGGCGGTGAGGTGGCGGTGGTTGCCCGGTGCGGTGTCGGCGCGTGCCGGGAGGCCGTTGCCGGGTGCTCGAGGGCGCTGCGGAGGGGCCGGTGGGTGCCTACGGCCATACCACCCTGAGAACGCCCGATCTCGTCTGATCTCGGAAGCTAAGCAGGGTCGGGCCCGGTTAGTACTTGGATGGGAGACCGCCCGGGAATACCGGGTGCTGTAGGCATCTCTTTTGGTGCCTTTTGTGCCCCGGCGGTCGCCCGTTTGGCCGGGGCAGCCGAGGCCAGGGCCCGCAGGGAGGGGGCCGGTGTGCTTTTGGGGCGCGGCTTGTGCCCTTGGGGGCGAGTGGTGGCCCGGGCCGGGTCACCAGGGGCCGGCGTGGGCCTGTGTGGCGGTGAGGTGGCGGTGGTTGCCCGGTGCGGTGTCGGCGCGTGCCGGGAGGCCGTTGCCGGGTGCTCGAGGGCGCTGCGGAGGGGCCGGTGGGTGCCTACGGCCATACCACCCTGAGAACGCCCGATCTCGTCTGATCTCGGAAGCTAAGCAGGGTCGGGCCCGGTTAGTACTTGGATGGGAGACCGCCCGGGAATACCGGGTGCTGTAGGCATCTCTTTTGGTGCCTTTTGTGCCCCGGCGGTCGCCCGTTTGGCCGGGGCAGCCGAGGCCAGGGCCCGCAGGGAGGGGGCCGGTGTGCTTTTGGGGCGCGGCTTGTGCCCTTGGGGGCGAGTGGTGGCCCGGGCCGGGTCACCAGGGGCCGGCGTGGGCCTGTGTGGCGGTGAGGTGGCGGTGGTTGCCCGGTGCGGTGTCGGCGCGTGCCGGGAGGCCGTTGCCGGGTGCTCGAGGGCGCTGCGGAGGGGCCGGTGGGTGCCTACGGCCATACCACCCTGAGAACGCCCGATCTCGTCTGATCTCGGAAGCTAAGCAGGGTCGGGCCCGGTTAGTACTTGGATGGGAGACCGCCTGGGAATACCGGGTGCTGTAGGCATCTCTTTTGGTGCCTTTTGTGCCCCGGCGGTCGCCCGTTTGGCCGGGGCAGCCGAGGCCAGGGCCCGCAGGGAGGGGGCCGGTGTGCTTTTGGGGCGCGGCTTGTGCCCTTGGGGGCGAGTGGTGGCCCGGGCCGGGTCACCAGGGGCCGGCGTGGGCCTGTGTGGCGGTGAGGTGGCGGTGGTTGCCCGGTGCGGTGTCGGCGCGTGCCGGGAGGCCGTTGCCGGGTGCTCGAGGGCGCTGCGGAGGGGCCGGTGGGTGCCTACGGCCATACCACCCTGAGAACGCCCGATCTCGTCTGATCTCGGAAGCTAAGCAGGGTCGGGCCCGGTTAGTACTTGGATGGGAGACCGCCCGGGAATACCGGGTGCTGTAGGCATCTCTTTTGGTGCCTTTTGTGCCCCGGCGGTCGCCCGTTTGGCCGGGGCAGCCGAGGCCAGGGCCCGCAGGGAGGGGGCCGGTGTGCTTTTGGGGCGCGGCTTGTGCCCTTGGGGGCGAGTGGTGGCCCGGGCCGGGTCACCAGGGGCCGGCGTGGGCCTGTGTGGCGGTGAGGTGGCGGTGGTTGCCCGGTGCGGTGTCGGCGCGTGCCGGGAGGCCGTTGCCGGGTGCTCGAGGGCGCTGCGGAGGGGCCGGTGGGTGCCTACGGCCATACCACCCTGAGAACGCCCGATCTCGTCTGATCTCGGAAGCTAAGCAGGGTCGGGCCCGGTTAGTACTTGGATGGGAGACCGCCTGGGAATACCGGGTGCTGTAGGCATCTCTTTTGGTGCCTTTTGTGCCCCGGCGGTCGCCCGTTTGGCCGGGGCAGCCGAGGCCAGGGCCCGCAGGGAGGGGGCCGGTGTGCTTTTGGGGCGCGGCTTGTGCCCTTGGGGGCGAGTGGTGGCCCGGGCCGGGTCACCAGGGGCCGGCGTGGGCCTGTGTGGCGGTGAGGTGGCGGTGGTTGCCCGGTGCGGTGTCGGCGCGTGCCGGGAGGCCGTTGCCGGGTGCTCGAGGGCGCTGCGGAGGGGCCGGTGGGTGCCTACGGCCATACCACCCTGAGAACGCCCGATCTCGTCTGATCTCGGAAGCTAAGCAGGGTCGGGCCCGGTTAGTACTTGGATGGGAGACCGCCTGGGAATACCGGGTGCTGTAGGCATCTCTTTTGGTGCCTTTTGTGCCCCGGCGGTCGCCCGTTTGGCCGGGGCAGCCGAGGCCAGGGCCCGCAGGGAGGGGGCCGGTGTGCTTTTGGGGCGCGGCTTGTGCCCTTGGGGGCGAGTGGTGGCCCGGGCCGGGTCACCAGGGGCCGGCGTGGGCCTGTGTGGCGGTGAGGTGGCGGTGGTTGCCCGGTGCGGTGTCGGCGCGTGCCGGGAGGCCGTTGCCGGGTGCTCGAGGGCGCTGCGGAGGGGCCGGTGGGTGCCTACGGCCATACCACCCTGAGAACGCCCGATCTCGTCTGATCTCGGAAGCTAAGCAGGGTCGGGCCCGGTTAGTACTTGGATGGGAGACCGCCTGGGAATACCGGGTGCTGTAGGCATCTCTTTTGGTGCCTTTTGTGCCCCGGCGGTCGCCCGTTTGGCCGGGGCAGCCGAGGCCAGGGCCCGCAGGGAGGGGGCCGGTGTGCTTTTGGGGCGCGGCTTGTGCCCTTGGGGGCGAGTGGTGGCCCGGGCCGGGTCACCAGGGGCCGGCGTGGGCCTGTGTGGCGGTGAGGTGGCGGTGGTTGCCCGGTGCGGTGTCGGCGCGTGCCGGGAGGCCGTTGCCGGGTGCTCGAGGGCGCTGCGGAGGGGCCGGTGGGTGCCTACGGCCATACCACCCTGAGAACGCCCGATCTCGTCTGATCTCGGAAGCTAAGCAGGGTCGGGCCCGGTTAGTACTTGGATGGGAGACCGCCCGGGAATACCGGGTGCTGTAGGCATCTCTTTTGGTGCCTTTTGTGCCCCGGCGGTCGCCCGTTTGGCCGGGGCAGCCGAGGCCAGGGCCCGCAGGGAGGGGGCCGGTGTGCTTTTGGGGCGCGGCTTGTGCCCTTGGGGGCGAGTGGTGGCCCGGGCCGGGTCACCAGGGGCCGGCGTGGGCCTGTGTGGCGGTGAGGTGGCGGTGGTTGCCCGGTGCGGTGTCGGCGCGTGCCGGGAGGCCGTTGCCGGGTGCTCGAGGGCGCTGCGGAGGGGCCGGTGGGTGCCTACGGCCATACCACCCTGAGAACGCCCGATCTCGTCTGATCTCGGAAGCTAAGCAGGGTCGGGCCCGGTTAGTACTTGGATGGGAGACCGCCTGGGAATACCGGGTGCTGTAGGCATCTCTTTTGGTGCCTTTTGTGCCCCGGCGGTCGCCCGTTTGGCCGGGGCAGCCGAGGCCAGGGCCCGCAGGGAGGGGGCCGGTGTGCTTTTGGGGCGCGGCTTGTGCCCTTGGGGGCGAGTGGTGGCCCGGGCCGGGTCACCAGGGGCCGGCGTGGGCCTGTGTGGCGGTGAGGTGGCGGTGGTTGCCCGGTGCGGTGTCGGCGCGTGCCGGGAGGCCGTTGCCGGGTGCTCGAGGGCGCTGCGGAGGGGCCGGTGGGTGCCTACGGCCATACCACCCTGAGAACGCCCGATCTCGTCTGATCTCGGAAGCTAAGCAGGGTCGGGCCCGGTTAGTACTTGGATGGGAGACCGCCCGGGAATACCGGGTGCTGTAGGCATCTCTTTTGGTGCCTTTTGTGCCCCGGCGGTCGCCCGTTTGGCCGGGGCAGCCGAGGCCAGGGCCCGCAGGGAGGGGGCCGGTGTGCTTTTGGGGCGCGGCTTGTGCCCTTGGGGGCGAGTGGTGGCCCGGGCCGGGTCACCAGGGGCCGGCGTGGGCCTGTGTGGCGGTGAGGTGGCGGTGGTTGCCCGGTGCGGTGTCGGCGCGTGCCGGGAGGCCGTTGCCGGGTGCTCGAGGGCGCTGCGGAGGGGCCGGTGGGTGCCTACGGCCATACCACCCTGAGAACGCCCGATCTCGTCTGATCTCGGAAGCTAAGCAGGGTCGGGCCCGGTTAGTACTTGGATGGGAGACCGCCTGGGAATACCGGGTGCTGTAGGCATCTCTTTTGGTGCCTTTTGTGCCCCGGCGGTCGCCCGTTTGGCCGGGGCAGCCGAGGCCAGGGCCCGCAGGGAGGGGGCCGGTGTGCTTTTGGGGCGCGGCTTGTGCCCTTGGGGGCGAGTGGTGGCCCGGGCCGGGTCACCAGGGGCCGGCGTGGGCCTGTGTGGCGGTGAGGTGGCGGTGGTTGCCCGGTGCGGTGTCGGCGCGTGCCGGGAGGCCGTTGCCGGGTGCTCGAGGGCGCTGCGGAGGGGCCGGTGGGTGCCTACGGCCATACCACCCTGAGAACGCCCGATCTCGTCTGATCTCGGAAGCTAAGCAGGGTCGGGCCCGGTTAGTACTTGGATGGGAGACCGCCCGGGAATACCGGGTGCTGTAGGCATCTCTTTTGGTGCCTTTTGTGCCCCGGCGGTCGCCCGTTTGGCCGGGGCAGCCGAGGCCAGGGCCCGCAGGGAGGGGGCCGGTGTGCTTTTGGGGCGCGGCTTGTGCCCTTGGGGGCGAGTGGTGGCCCGGGCCGGGTCACCAGGGGCCGGCGTGGGCCTGTGTGGCGGTGAGGTGGCGGTGGTTGCCCGGTGCGGTGTCGGCGCGTGCCGGGAGGCCGTTGCCGGGTGCTCGAGGGCGCTGCGGAGGGGCCGGTGGGTGCCTACGGCCATACCACCCTGAGAACGCCCGATCTCGTCTGATCTCGGAAGCTAAGCAGGGTCGGGCCCGGTTAGTACTTGGATGGGAGACCGCCTGGGAATACCGGGTGCTGTAGGCATCTCTTTTGGTGCCTTTTGTGCCCCGGCGGTCGCCCGTTTGGCCGGGGCAGCCGAGGCCAGGGCCCGCAGGGAGGGGGCCGGTGTGCTTTTGGGGCGCGGCTTGTGCCCTTGGGGGCGAGTGGTGGCCCGGGCCGGGTCACCAGGGGCCGGCGTGGGCCTGTGTGGCGGTGAGGTGGCGGTGGTTGCCCGGTGCGGTGTCGGCGCGTGCCGGGAGGCCGTTGCCGGGTGCTCGAGGGCGCTGCGGAGGGGCCGGTGGGTGCCTACGGCCATACCACCCTGAGAACGCCCGATCTCGTCTGATCTCGGAAGCTAAGCAGGGTCGGGCCCGGTTAGTACTTGGATGGGAGACCGCCTGGGAATACCGGGTGCTGTAGGCATCTCTTTTGGTGCCTTTTGTGCCCCGGCGGTCGCCCGTTTGGCCGGGGCAGCCGAGGCCAGGGCCCGCAGGGAGGGGGCCGGTGTGCTTTTGGGGCGCGGCTTGTGCCCTTGGGGGCGAGTGGTGGCCCGGGCCGGGTCACCAGGGGCCGGCGTGGGCCTGTGTGGCGGTGAGGTGGCGGTGGTTGCCCGGTGCGGTGTCGGCGCGTGCCGGGAGGCCGTTGCCGGGTGCTCGAGGGCGCTGCGGAGGGGCCGGTGGGTGCCTACGGCCATACCACCCTGAGAACGCCCGATCTCGTCTGATCTCGGAAGCTAAGCAGGGTCGGGCCCGGTTAGTACTTGGATGGGAGACCGCCTGGGAATACCGGGTGCTGTAGGCATCTCTTTTGGTGCCTTTTGTGCCCCGGCGGTCGCCCGTTTGGCCGGGGCAGCCGAGGCCAGGGCCCGCAGGGAGGGGGCCGGTGTGCTTTTGGGGCGCGGCTTGTGCCCTTGGGGGCGAGTGGTGGCCCGGGCCGGGTCACCAGGGGCCGGCGTGGGCCTGTGTGGCGGTGAGGTGGCGGTGGTTGCCCGGTGCGGTGTCGGCGCGTGCCGGGAGGCCGTTGCCGGGTGCTCGAGGGCGCTGCGGAGGGGCCGGTGGGTGCCTACGGCCATACCACCCTGAGAACGCCCGATCTCGTCTGATCTCGGAAGCTAAGCAGGGTCGGGCCCGGTTAGTACTTGGATGGGAGACCGCCTGGGAATACCGGGTGCTGTAGGCATCTCTTTTGGTGCCTTTTGTGCCCCGGCGGTCGCCCGTTTGGCCGGGGCAGCCGAGGCCAGGGCCCGCAGGGAGGGGGCCGGTGTGCTTTTGGGGCGCGGCTTGTGCCCTTGGGGGCGAGTGGTGGCCCGGGCCGGGTCACCAGGGGCCGGCGTGGGCCTGTGTGGCGGTGAGGTGGCGGTGGTTGCCCGGTGCGGTGTCGGCGCGTGCCGGGAGGCCGTTGCCGGGTGCTCGAGGGCGCTGCGGAGGGGCCGGTGGGTGCCTACGGCCATACCACCCTGAGAACGCCCGATCTCGTCTGATCTCGGAAGCTAAGCAGGGTCGGGCCCGGTTAGTACTTGGATGGGAGACCGCCTGGGAATACCGGGTGCTGTAGGCATCTCTTTTGGTGCCTTTTGTGCCCCGGCGGTCGCCCGTTTGGCCGGGGCAGCCGAGGCCAGGGCCCGCAGGGAGGGGGCCGGTGTGCTTTTGGGGCGCGGCTTGTGCCCTTGGGGGCGAGTGGTGGCCCGGGCCGGGTCACCAGGGGCCGGCGTGGGCCTGTGTGGCGGTGAGGTGGCGGTGGTTGCCCGGTGCGGTGTCGGCGCGTGCCGGGAGGCCGTTGCCGGGTGCTCGAGGGCGCTGCGGAGGGGCCGGTGGGTGCCTACGGCCATACCACCCTGAGAACGCCCGATCTCGTCTGATCTCGGAAGCTAAGCAGGGTCGGGCCCGGTTAGTACTTGGATGGGAGACCGCCTGGGAATACCGGGTGCTGTAGGCATCTCTTTTGGTGCCTTTTGTGCCCCGGCGGTCGCCCGTTTGGCCGGGGCAGCCGAGGCCAGGGCCCGCAGGGAGGGGGCCGGTGTGCTTTTGGGGCGCGGCTTGTGCCCTTGGGGGCGAGTGGTGGCCCGGGCCGGGTCACCAGGGGCCGGCGTGGGCCTGTGTGGCGGTGAGGTGGCGGTGGTTGCCCGGTGCGGTGTCGGCGCGTGCCGGGAGGCCGTTGCCGGGTGCTCGAGGGCGCTGCGGAGGGGCCGGTGGGTGCCTACGGCCATACCACCCTGAGAACGCCCGATCTCGTCTGATCTCGGAAGCTAAGCAGGGTCGGGCCCGGTTAGTACTTGGATGGGAGACCGCCTGGGAATACCGGGTGCTGTAGGCATCTCTTTTGGTGCCTTTTGTGCCCCGGCGGTCGCCCGTTTGGCCGGGGCAGCCGAGGCCAGGGCCCGCAGGGAGGGGGCCGGTGTGCTTTTGGGGCGCGGCTTGTGCCCTTGGGGGCGAGTGGTGGCCCGGGCCGGGTCACCAGGGGCCGGCGTGGGCCTGTGTGGCGGTGAGGTGGCGGTGGTTGCCCGGTGCGGTGTCGGCGCGTGCCGGGAGGCCGTTGCCGGGTGCTCGAGGGCGCTGCGGAGGGGCCGGTGGGTGCCTACGGCCATACCACCCTGAGAACGCCCGATCTCGTCTGATCTCGGAAGCTAAGCAGGGTCGGGCCCGGTTAGTACTTGGATGGGAGACCGCCTGGGAATACCGGGTGCTGTAGGCATCTCTTTTGGTGCCTTTTGTGCCCCGGCGGTCGCCCGTTTGGCCGGGGCAGCCGAGGCCAGGGCCCGCAGGGAGGGGGCCGGTGTGCTTTTGGGGCGCGGCTTGTGCCCTTGGGGGCGAGTGGTGGCCCGGGCCGGGTCACCAGGGGCCGGCGTGGGCCTGTGTGGCGGTGAGGTGGCGGTGGTTGCCCGGTGCGGTGTCGGCGCGTGCCGGGAGGCCGTTGCCGGGTGCTCGAGGGCGCTGCGGAGGGGCCGGTGGGTGCCTACGGCCATACCACCCTGAGAACGCCCGATCTCGTCTGATCTCGGAAGCTAAGCAGGGTCGGGCCCGGTTAGTACTTGGATGGGAGACCGCCTGGGAATACCGGGTGCTGTAGGCATCTCTTTTGGTGCCTTTTGTGCCCCGGCGGTCGCCCGTTTGGCCGGGGCAGCCGAGGCCAGGGCCCGCAGGGAGGGGGCCGGTGTGCTTTTGGGGCGTGGCTTGTGCCCCTGGGGGCCAGTGGTAGCCTGCGGTCTTTTCCTTATCTTTGTTTAGATTTCGTTTATTTGTCTCCCGGCCTCTTTTCTTTTGTATTTGTTTAGTGTTTGTGTCTTTTTTTTCTTTTTTTAAGAAGAAATAGTTTTTTTTTGAGCCTGATTTTTAATATATTCTTTTAAATTCATTGAATTTTATTTTCTCTGGCATGTTGTTTTTGTATTTTTTCATTGCACCTGTTCTCTGCTGAGTGTCACTGGATGTGGCCTGCTGTTTTGCTCTGTTTGTGCCATTGTCGGTTGTCCTGTTGACGGTCAGTGTTGTATTCTGTGACTTCTTTGTGTTATCATTATGCCTGTGTTTATCTTTTTTTTCATGTGTGTCCGTGTTTGCTTTCTCATTGCTTGCCAGGTGGATTCTCCTTCTTGGTGTGTGGACTAGGCAAGGAGCCCCTGTGTTTCTGCCAGCGGCCGTGTCATGGTCTGGAATGCCCACTGCAAGATCCCATCCCACGTGCTCTGTGGGATAGCCCCAGGTGTTCATTTTCTCTTTCCATCCCACATCCTTTCCCCTTTCCAGGCACATGCTGCCTGACCGGTACACCCATGTCCCCCTGTGGGCAACACCAGAGACATGGTCCCCTTTGCATGGAATCTGCCTGTTGGTGTCGCACAGTCTTACCTCACCTAGCAGCGCGTCAAGCTCCTCCCGGCTCAGCACAGGGTCACTGCCAAGGGCTCCATCCTCTGCCTGTGCATGGAGAGACATCCTGTCAGCTCCCTTGCTGCCCTCAGCCTGTTCACCTTTTGGTGAGGGTTGCTATCCATGTTCAGTCCCTCAGCTGGTGTGGGCCCAACTCTTGCTCCCCCAGTGCAGTTTCACTAAATTGTCTCCATGTTGTGTCAGCCCGTCCCTCAGCCTGCCTGACCCACCTCCACCTTCCTTCTTCCCTTAAGCTCCACTTTTCCTCTCCCACCCCGCTCCTGCTGCTGACCTTGCCTGCTGGAAGCAGTTGGTCTCCAGCTGCTGCAGTGGTGCCCAGACCGCCTGTGTCCAGGGTGCCCGTGCAGGACATGCACAGTTGTAGCCCCCTAGACATCAGAGGTGACACAGACCGTCAGGGCAGAACCCTCCAGGGAGGAACTGGCATGTGGGGCATGATGGGGAACTCACCTGGGGTCCCCACTGGGAGCAGGACAGTGGTGGGGAGTGGGGATCCGGGTGCAGCAGCGGCTGCAGACGCTCCCCTTTGCTCCACCCTGCTGGGTGTCCCGTGCCGTCTCCCCCAGGGTCTCGGGGGGTCTCTCCACAGGCAGGTCTGCCTCCAGCAGCTGGCCTGGTTCAGTCACGTTCTCCACGCAGGAACCACAGCGCCATGTCCCACTGCGCAGTGCGAGCAGAGCAGTGAGGGACGGCAGGGGGCACTGGCATCCCTGCGTGCCTGGGACTCACCTGGGCACATGGGGCAGCGGGGGCACCAGGCAGGCAAGGTGAAAGGCCCTGGGGCAGCCGTCACAGCAGATGAGCTCACCACCGTCACCGCATGCTGCACACTCATCCTCATTCTCCTGTCCCCGGGGGAGTGAGCAGGGGTCACTGCCACCCTCACGGGCTGAAGCCATGGCTGTGGCCAGGTATTTCACCGCCCTTGCCCTCTCCCCCTGCATCACCCACCCTGTGCCAAACATACCAATCCTTTCAGGGTGGTAAAATTGCCTGTTTCTTGGGGGTTGTAATGTGAACCCCCAGGAGCTGAACCCTGTGTTTTCTTTTCACGGCCAAGGCAAATGAACATGCCAGGGAACCCCAACAGTTCCTCCTGGGGCTGCACCAGGTGTCACATTGAGGGCTCACCTGGTGGGGTGCAGGGTCCTGGCTGTAGACAGTGGCTGCTTGCAGCTGGCCCTGGGGGTGCAACTGGGGTTCCCTGTTCTGTTGGCGAGACAAGAAGGGGTTTTGAGAGGCACTGCTTGCACTGGGGGACACCCCCAGGCCATGGCTATGATGCCATGCAGGAACAACCCCCTGCCACAGCCTTGGCAGCTGCACAAGATGGGGTGAAAACATGAGGGGGGTGTCTGTACACTTTGGCATGCCTTGGGCTGGGCGGGAGGCTTCAAGCTGTGGCTTCTGCTCCTGGCCTCTGGCTCCTCGCAGGCAGTTGGGGTATACGGCTTGTCGCCAGCTCTGCTGCCCAGCTTGGAGCTGTCTGCAAGAGAGACCAGAGGGAGCTCCAGCTCCCCTTTCCCACCTTGTCCTGCCTGAGGGTGGCTCCTGAATTTGGGGACTAAACTGGGCAGGAGGTGGCTGGGCTGGGCTGTACTTACTTGGGTCCAGCACGTGTTTAATGAGGATGCCCTCGATCGCCCCACGGCTGACGGGCACCTCACCACCTGCCACAGCCACCGCTCTCTGCACCGAGGCAGCCACTGCCTGGAGAGCTGCGGGCAGGGGATGGTTCAGTGGGGTGGGTAGCCCCCTGCCCAGGGCTGTGGGCAAACAGGGCACACAGGCAGAAGCTGCCCTGGGGCTTTCGGCACTCACCACTGGCACGAGAGCTGCGGGGGGTATCTGTGCCCTCTGGCTTCTTCACAGTCTTTGCCTTCACCAGGGGCCCTGCAGCATTGTGAGGATGGGCATCAGGGGGCACACCACAATACCTCGGGGGCAGCACCCTGCCCCATCTCCATCCTGCTCTGGGTCTCCATACCAGGACTGGCACTGTGCCGTGGAGCGGACTGTGCCGCCCGGGCCTTGTCCCGCTCCTCAGGGGCTTTCCTCTTGCCTTGGGGTCTGTGTGGGGCCGGTGCTGAGGGGCTCGGGGAGAGACGCCTTCCACGGCGCTGCCGCCCCAGCTCCACCTCTGCGAGAATAACAGGGACTGGGAGAGGCACCAGCACCCCGGCTGTCACCCCTGCCCGCTGTCAGCCCCCGGGGGTGCCCGTCCCAGCTGACCCCCACTACCTCTGGGGAAGGCGCCGCGGAGAGGCCGGAGCCGGGAGTAGCGCTCCAGGTTGTAATCCTTGAAGAGGACGGCCCAGAAGTCCTGGAGGGCGGCGGTGTCGCGGCCCAGCAGCCAGGTGAGCAGCGCGTGGAAAGCGCGGTGGGAGCCCTCCCGCTCCGCCCGGCTCAGCGTCTCCTGCGGGCACAGCACGGCCAGGGCTGCCCTCCGGCCCTGCCGCCCCCACAGCGTGACCGGCCCGGCCGGTCCCGCAGCCTCACCTTGAAGATGTGATCAGGGACGACATCGTGGTCAGCCAGGCCATGCAGCAGTGGGAAGACGTCGTCCACTGCCATGGCGATCTCGGTGCGGTGCAGCTTCAGCAGGCGCCGCAGGTCCCCGTCGCTGCCCGGGCCCGCCATGGCCGGGGACTGCCGGAGCCCTCAGCCGCCCGTGCACTCACTCCTCTTTAATACACCCCGGTCCGGCACCTCGCCGGAGTCCCGCGGCCCCACTCATTTCTGTACGAGGCCGTAACCTGAGCCTGTCCCTCCGGCGGGCGGCGGTGCTGGGCTTGTCCCCAGCTCCGGGGACATGAAAAGGAAACACAGGGTTCAGCTTGTCCCCACGGCCCAGCCCCGGGCTCGAGGTCCGGCATCTCCCCAGCTCCGGGCGGCAGCAGCCGGCGTGGGGTCCCAAACCCGCGGGGAACGCCCTGGGGGGAGCAGGGAGAGGGGTCAGTGAGGTCCTGGTGAGGGACCCCCACCTCTCTCATATCTGCAGTCACCCAGGCGTCTCCCAAAATTTCTGGACTTTCCATAGTAGCTGCTTCTCTCATCCAGAAACTCGGCTGCAGGAGCATGTGGGAAGTAAGAGCCCAGCAGCTGGGGGTGTGACAGCAAGAAGAGAGTCAGGGTGTCTTAGAGTGTGTCCTGCCCCCACACTGCCCACTTCCCTTCCCAGCATCTCTCATAGACAACGTGGTATGTCTCAAGATAGAAATACTGCAGGAGGAACTGCCTGGGTGCTCACATAATGAATGCATTCCACAGACAGAGGAGCCAAGATGTGAGTGATTGAGGGGTATGTTTGCCTGCAAAAAATTGTAAAATGCTGCTGGAGACTGGACCAATTCAGCAAACTGGTCTCCTGCAAGCAGCTTCTGTGGGGCAGCAGGAAGTGCTGACACACAAGCTCCACAGAATGTGTGTTGGGGTACAACTGAGGATGCTGAACAAGTAAACATCTTGCCAGAGCCATGGCAGTGCCACGAGTACACCCAGGGAATACCTGGGCAGGTGTAGCCCACAGCTCTGTCAATACCCACTTCCCAAAACTGAGGATATGGAACTGCAAAAAGCCTGGAGCCAGGGAGAAGCTGGCTCCTTGAAAGCATCTGGCATAGCAAAGTCTGGGGGCCTGGCTGCTCTGTACCAGGTAGCTGGAAAAGTGAAAGCTCAACGGCTCCTACCCCAACTCCCAGACGTTTGGATTTCCCCAGGATCAATTTCTAGCGTCCCTCCCTCTGGAGGTGTGTGTGGGCTGCCCAGCAGGCTGTGCCAGGGGGGCTGTGGTTGTGCACAGCTGTCCCCAGGCCCTGGAGCAAACCCAGACCTGAGCAGGACCAGAGCACCGTGCAAGAGGGGACACTGCTGGCAGCACAAGGGGATTCAGGAACTTTCATTGCTATGTCTTAAAAGAATGGAGTAGTATCTGCTGGCTCCAAAGCTGTGCCAGGAGGAAGCATCTGCTGTCAAGAAACTCAGGAAGAATAACAAGACAACACCCTTGGTGAGAGCAGGAAATACCCTTGCACGTGTCTGGTTAATAAATTAATTGCCCTTGGAAAGGCTCGCCCTGCAGCTCCTTTCAGCATTCAGGGGGATTTTTCCTGTGGAGCCAGTGAGAGCCATAGGATGGGGGTAGGGTGGGTGTCATGCTGGGTTCCTGTGCCCCACACCAGGATTTCTGTGCCCAGCTCTGCCACAGTGGGGATGGCTTCACCACCGGTGTGCCATGCATCCCCCCAGGGGAACAAACCTGGATGTTAGGTTCAGGAGGTTCATCTCCCCTCCTGGAGCTGTGCCCAAGCCTGGCCACTGGCACTGAGCACAAGCACAGTTGTGACACAGCCTCACAGGTCTGCTCCATTCTTCTCAGGATCACTTTTTCCCAGTATCCCACCTGCAGTGCCACAATTTATCACTGTCACCCTGTGTTAAACTGTCTGGCACGTCCCCCTGCCCACCCAGCTCCCTCCTGGGGAGGCACTGCCCAACACTCCATGAGCCATATGCCCACAGAGTTCAGCTTGGACTTGTTTTAAATTCCAGCTTTGTGACTCTTTCTGTGCTGAGTCACAGACGTTGTTTTCCACATCCAGCCCACTCAGTAGTGCCATGATTTGCATTTTGGGTTGTGTTTTTTGTGTTCCTTCCCCTTTCCGAGAGGGAGGGGATACAGAGCAGTGGCCATGAGGGGCACATCCATGCTGGGAAATCAGGAGGGTGTTTCTGTATAACCTCACTCTGGCTGGCCTGGGCAGCTCTAAGGAACTTGTAAAGGCTGCAAAAAGGCATTTTTTGCCTGGAGCAGGCATGTGCCCTGCCTGGCTGTCAGGGCCCCAGGCTGGGGTGCAGGGCTTTCAGGATGCCCCCTCCTTTCTGTTGCTCCCCCTGGTAGAAACCAGAAGGCCTCAAGGGGTGAAGGATTACAATGTTTCTCCCCAAATACCCAGTAAAATCAGTGACTCATCATCCAGCACAAGTATTTGTAGCCCCTGGGATGCACTTTAATTCCCTCCTGCAAAATCCATTGATGCAAACATGGCCCTTCCAGCACTTCCTCCTTTCCAATTTCCCTTCCTTGCTGAAGTCTCGTGGTGCAAGTCATCTCTGTGTGTCTCTCAGACACAACTGCCCCTCACTCATCTCAAACAACATCCCTGAACCACAGTCAGGAGAGAACAGGCAGCAGTGGAACACTCATGCATGGGATCACACCAGGAAGGCAGAGAGGCCCCACCTTTGTCTGTGATTCCAATCCCACCTCGCCTGAGGCACAGAGTCCTCATGAAACACTGCAACCATGTGCAAACATTTTATTCCTCTCCCCTGACCTTCAGATGCTCCAGATTCCAGCATCTTTGAAAAAAAGGGCTCCAAGTGGGCCCCTGTGCCAGATTCCCATTTCTTGCAGCTTCCCTACCACCACCCCACACAGTCTGCACAGGAGCAGCTCCTCCTGCATGCATCCCAGCTGCTCCTGCAAGGGCCTGGGAAGGAGAGCTGAAGCAGAGAGGATTTACTTTCGCTTCAGTTTCCTCTTTCCTCCCCCTTTAGAAAGAAGAAACAAAAGCCCAGAGTTCTGTTATATTAATTTATTTGGGACACACCAAAAAGGAAAGTCAACAACTGTTAACGTACAAAAGTACAGAATCCTGGGACAAGATTTACTGTCCTGATTAAAAAGGCACCATGGTCCCAAAGAAGAGTAATCAGAATACCAGAATACATGATTTAGAAATTTACCCCCTGTTGCAGCAGAAACAGAGCCAGGCTTTGGCTCTATCCACAGTCAAACCCAGTTTAAAAAAAACCCAAATATGATTTTAATGTGATAAACTCTGCTCAGCCTGTACAGGATGTCGTGAAAAGAATCACAGCCTAGAAGTTGGTCAGTTTTTTTTGTCTTATTTTGAAACACTGAAGGTGATTAATTACTAAATAGATGACAAGGAAGACAGCAGAATGCTGACACCTGCGGCTTGACTTTCTGTCAGACAAGTCAGTTCAACTGAGACCAGCAGGCTGAGTGTGGGGCTTCTGAATGAAATGTAATTCCCTGTGGTAGCCAGGAAGTCAAATTTGACAACCTTAATTTCCCTGAATCCCTGAAAATCATAAAGCACTATACAGCTGTGTTCCATATCCGAGCCAACCCAAATGGATTTGCTTCACACACAAGCATTTATACTGTCAGCTATATCTGTAATAAAAAGGGGACTTACAGCAGTTATTAAAAAACTCCTACTTAGGCGAGGTCCGAGCTTGGCTATATTCCCTGCTGAAACAGAGCTGCTGGTGTAGAGACCCAGTGAGAGGCTCAATCCAGCACCTCTGGGCTGGAAGGCAAATAGTTTAAACGTGACATAATTTGCATGGGGAGGTCAGTGAAGCATGTCAGGAGATGGAGGGAGGCTGCAAAGCCTCAGGCAGCGGAGGCTCAAGGGTGCTGCTACCAAACCTGTGAAACTACGAGTGGTGCAGAGCACGTGGCGGGCACTAAATACTTTGGAGCGACTTACCATGAAGAGCTTGTCAGAGACACAAGGATCCTTGCAAGGATCCTTGTAAGGAGCACGGTCCCTGAGAAGGGACACACAGCTCACAGCCAGACAGATCTGTGCCAGGTGGCCGAGGCTGGAGCCTGCCTGGGCAGCCCGGCGGGGCTGCCGTGTCCCAGGGGACCAGCAGCTGCTCTGTGTTTCATTCCTCCTTTGGCACAGGACTTCAAAGCAGTCCGAGGACTGATTCATCAAAAGTAAATGAACTGTCAAAATTATTCGTACATGCATTTATTGTTAAAGGGAGCAAAAGCCAAAGAATGAAAGAGCATGAGTTAACGTCAGTAAATGATGTGCAGGACGGAGAAGAAAGAAACGGGGAAAAGCTGAGATACTGGAGTGGGGAAACCAACATTCACACTGGAAGGTAAATTTTAAAACCAGGCAAGTTTGCGCTCTTTCTACCACAGATCTTTTGTGGACAAATAGAGACTTGGGGGTTTTCCATTTTCAGTGTGGTCTGGCAAGGTTTGGGCATCTCACCAGAGAGATCTCCAGCACTGGGTTTCACTGGAAGTTCAAGTCTCTCACCTTTAAAAACCAGTAAAGCAACTCTTAACTAAAATGTCACAGATAGTCACTGCTCAGGATGTACGTGGGCAAGAGGGTCACGCTTTGTTCAAACAACCTCTGGGTGGAAAACTACCATCCCCCCCCCTGCTGGTCTACAGACACCACCTCGGGGGTGGAAGAGCAAGCCCAGATGTCGGTGCCTGCTGCTGTGAACACCACAGCTACACCTGGGAAGGCTTATTCTTCCCTATGTCCTATAAAGGCAGTATAACAGTTTATAAAATTACTCTCATCTTAAAACTAAATAATGAAATTTGTATTTTCTCCTATGTTAACTCCC
The DNA here is from genome assembly GCF_027887145.1 of Ammospiza caudacuta. NCBI lineage: Eukaryota > Metazoa > Chordata > Aves > Passeriformes > Passerellidae > Ammospiza > Ammospiza caudacuta. The sequence continues at coordinate 8,712,443 of NC_080603.1, read as the reverse complement.
TCCCCCCAAAGATAAAACATTACCACTTCATTTAGGATTCACACCCCAGATCCTAGATTAGGGACTTCATGATAAAACTCATCCAGTTATGGGAAGGTTTATCCTGATCAAGGAAACGTTGGTAAAATAGAATCTAGAATAAAACATTCAGAATCACCAATGCTTTAACAGCCAAAGCACTCCACTGTCTTCTGCTCTCTGCCTGCTCCTCAAGCAGGAGAGCAGTCCCTTTCCAAAAGCACAGCATGCCTCTCCGGGGCTGGTGACACACGCTGCAAACCCACTTCCTTCCTGGCAGAAACGCCAGCTCCTGCAGGAAGAGGCCAAGCATCTTTCACCCCCACTGCAGCCAGGGCTCTTCAGCACAGGGATTTTCTGTCAGCAACAAGTCCAAGTTACCACCCTGCAGTAAATCCGTGTCCTGATTCACGCTGTTAGGCCACCGCTGGCTCAGAAATGTTGAGAGACTTCCAAACCCCATGGATGCAGACAGGACATTGGAAGAAGAGGCTTACGTGCTACGTAACCTTGGATCATCCTTTGCATCTGAGCCTTGGCATCGCTGGCTGCTGACAGCTCATCCTTCCAAATCCATATGGTTTAGTCCTTGCTGTCATTGTCACCATCCCAGCCCTCTTCCCTGGAGGCAGCATGTTCCTGAGCTCTGGCTTGAGGATCTACAACAATCACTTCCAATGAATGGTGGGATTTCAAACTTGCCTAACGTGTGCATTGCCACCTTGTACTCCAGCAGCTCTGCCCGCTCTCAGTGGCGGGCGCTAGCAGTTTTTCACCTTTTCCACAGTCTCGTAGAAGCCAGGCCTGACCCTGCGGATGCTCATCCGTATGTGCTCGCCCTCCAGGGGCAGGTCAGTGCCGGCGGCAGTGGTGGTGCAGCGGCGCTTCCGCCGGCCCCGCAGCGAGAAGGCCGGGGCGCCGCCGTTCTCCTCCTCCACAGGGTACAGCTCGTCCACGCTTGTGCCCTCATCCGACTGCTCCTCGCCCTTGTACTTCATCTCCTTTGCCTTGCTGCTCTCCTTCTCTTCCCTGGCGAGCTTCCTGAAGTGCTCCAGACACTGTATCTTCTGCCTTCTCTCCATCATCTTCAGCTCCTGCTTCTCTGTGAAATCTTCGTAGTACATTTTTCTCTCGTTCCTCTGATCTTCCAGAAACTTCCACTCGATGCTGGTCATTTTTATCCCACTGTACTCCTCCAGTTTATCCCTCAGCTGTGTGTCTGTACAAAACACGTCAAAGAGCTTCTCCGAACTCTCGTTGAATCTGTCGGCTCGCTCGGAAAAAGCCTGGTTCTGTCTCTGCTTCCTGGTCTGGTACAATCGGGTGAACTCCTCGTACATTTTGAGGATGAGTTTCTTTATGTTCTGCGTGGCGATGGTGTGCAGGTTGCAGACCAGCCAGTGCTCCTGCAGGTGCTCTGCGAGCAGCTGGGCCGCATCCTCCTTGGAGCGCTGGGCCTGGCCGGCCCTCTTGGGCTGCAGCAGGTACAGCATGTTCTGCACCACATCCTTCTTGGTGGGCAGCACCCCCTGCGCGAAGCCCGACGACTCCACGTACTCCACAGTCCCCAAGGTCTTCCGTGCCCTCACCTCGGTGTCCAGTGATTCCATCACTGCTCGGTAGTTCTGTGGTTACGACACAATCTGAAAGACGGGAGGAAAAGAGAGGAATGTGTCAAACGAGGCAGTTTTTTCCACGCAGCAGAAACAAGCCGATGTAAGCCGCGCTGAGGCCAATGGGACGCGGGGCTTTGCGGCGCTCCGCCGCTGTTGGATGGCTGCGTTAGCCCGGCCCATCCCAGCCCCTGTTCCGCGAGCCTATCGCTCCTCGGAGCGGCTCCCAGAACCTAATACGGCGCGTCTGCGTGCGGGAATTCGGCTTTAATTGAGTTTTGCACTTCGCCTTGGCAATTACAGCGAGGCAGGCAGGCCGGGACCGCAGCGCCAGCCCGGCCGTGCCCTGCCCCGGCTCCGCCCGCCTGACCCCGCCACAGCGCCCGAACCGCCCGCTCCCCCCGCCCGGCCCTGAGCGCGGCCCGCATCGCCGCAACCCCCCCGGGGCGCGCAGCCGCGAGGCACGGCCGCCTCGGGCGCATCCCCGGGCAGCTCCCGCGGCTCGGCCCCGCACCGGCCGCGGCACGCGGGGCCGCCTCCGCCGTGCGGCGCTGAGTCACGGCGCGGCGGGCCCCGGGCGCCGCCCGCCCCAGCCCCGCGCGCAGGTCGTCGCCTCTCGCCCCGGCGCCCCCCGCCCGGCACTCACCGGCATCGCGCGGAGCGCAGCGCGGAGTCTGCGCGGGGCGCGGCGCGGGAACCGCACCGACGGTGCCGCCGCCATCTTGACGAGGGGAAACGCCGCCGCTCCCCGGCCTTGCGTCCGTCCCGGAAGTACCGCCCACCCCCGCTCTCCGGATGCGCACTGCTCGCGGGCCACGCCCATTCCGTCTCGGGCCGCGCGTGAGCAGCGTGTGAGTGACACCCGCCGCGGTGCGGGGGGGGGGTAGAAAGGGCGGACGGGGGGCTCGCGCACCGCCCGCCGCGGGCAACGGGAGCCGCGTGCGCTCGCGGGGCCCCGCCAATGGGCGGGCGGCAGCGGATTGGGCGGCGCGGCCGGGGGAGCGCCGTGACGGAGCCCTTCCTGCGGGGCAACTGATTGGTCAGTGCCCTGAGGGGGCCCCGGCCAGTGAGCTGATTGGTGGGTGCATTGGCAGTGGGGCAGGCAGGAGAGAGCTGATTGGTGGGTGCCTGGGCTGTGGGGCAGGCAGGAGGGAGCTGATTGGTGGGTGCCTTGGCTGTGGGCCAGGCAGGAGGGAGCTGATTGGTGGGTGCCTTGGCTGTGGGGCAGGCAGGAGGGAGCTGATTGGTGGTGCCTTGGCTGTGGGGCAGGCAGGAGGGAGCTGATTGGTGGGTGCCTTGGCTGTGGGGCAGGCAGGAGGGAGCTGATTGGTGGGTGCCTTGGCTGTGGGGCAGGCAGGAGGGAGCTGATTGGTGGTGCCTTGGCTATGGGGCAGGCGGGAGGGAGGATGATGGGTGGTTGTGGTGCCCCAGGCAGGGCAGGTGCCTGGTCCCCCCATGTCTGTAACCCCCGATGCCAGGTTGGTGACGGCAGCCAGACGGTGACACTGACAGTGACACAGTGACAGCGGTGATGGGCGCAGGGACAGAGCCGGCGGAGGCGCAGTGTGACTCATTGGAGGGGTGAGGCCCTGCCCTGCCCCGTGCTCCCCCTGTGCCCCCCAGCACCGCTAATCTGCCCCTGCCCCTACAGGAGGATCTACCTGGACTACAATGCCACAACCCCCCTGGCCCCCGAGGTGTCCCAGGCTGTGTGGGATGCCATGTGCCAGGCCTGGGGCAACCCCAGCAGCTCCCACCCCGCAGGTAGGGACCAGGATGGGCCGTGTTCCCTCCTCGGGCTGGCCCCTGTGGTGACAGGAGCCCACGGGAGCTGCTAGGTCTGGTCCTGCAGGCAACAAAGCCAAGGAGCTCATTGGCAGCGCACGGCAGAGCCTGGCCAACATGCTGGGAGGCCACCCCGAGGACATCATCTTCACCTCAGGGGGCACAGAGGTGGGAGCAGGGGAGCCCCCTTCCTGGGAATGCCTGCCCACCACCTCCTCTCCAGCAAGCAGCGATGAGGAGAGTAGGGATGAAGGGTACTGTGCTCCTTCTGAGCTTCCATTTTCCCTCTCCTTCCCTCCTTCAGGCAAACAACATGGTGATCCACACTGCCTGCAGGCACTTCCATGACAGCCAGCGTGGGACAGGGAACAGCCAGGGCATACCACACATTGTGACATCGAGCGTGGAGCACGACTCCATCCGCCTGCCGCTGGAGCAGCTGGGGAAGGAGGGCCTGGCAGGTAAGTGGCACTGGCACAGATGAGGTTTGAACGGGGGACTTGTCTTTGCTGGTGTTCTCAGAGGAGGGCAAGATCCTGCATGCTCTGTGATGTTCCACTTTCTCCCCCTGGAGAAGGGCACCATTTCCCCCTGTGGTTGGTCATGTTGCCCCGGGCTGGATGTGTCACCTCCCTGCTCTGTGCCTATGCTGCCCACACACTCCTGCCCTGCTCAGTGGGGCACATGCAGCCCTGAGCGCTCACAGCCTACCCAGCCAGCCTCAGGGCTTGTCTCCTGGCCTGCAGAAGCCACCTTTGTGCCTGTGTCCCCACGGAGCGGGCAGGCAGAGGTGGACGACGTCCTGGCTGCCATCCAGCCAAACACCTGCCTGGTGTCCCTCATGCTGGCCAATAACGAGACCGGGGTGATCATGGTGAGTGTGGGCAGAGAGGGGATGGTGCAGAGATACCTCACAAAGAGGAGGTGACAGAGGGAGCAGAAGGGATGCAGCCCCTCATCCCTGCCGCCAGCCCGTCGCAGAGCTGAGCCAGCGCGTCTGTGCCCTCAACCGGCGCCGAGCGGCGCAGGGGCTGCCCCGGATCCTGGTGCACACGGATGCAGCACAGATGATTGGCAAGGGGCGCGTGGACGTGCAGGAGCTGGGCGTGGACTACCTGACCATCGTGGGACACAAGGTGTGGCCCTGCTGGTGTGGCCCAGCTGCTGATCACCCTGTGTGACATCTCTGCTGGGCTGCCAGGGGGACTTTGGGTGCCCCACGCAGCTCGGTACCTCACCAAAGTTCTCCTGCTGGGTGGTGCTCTGCAGACAGACTTCACTCCTGTGGAACCTGTCTGGGCTGGGGTGCAGGAGGCTGAGCATGGGGAGCAGCTCTGTAATGCCTTGTGCCTGTGCAGTGGGCAGGGGCCAGCACTGGAGAGTGCTCAGACACTGTCAGTGTTCCCAGGGTGACCGTGGCTGTCCCCACAGTTCCATGGCCCACGGATCGGAGCGCTGTACATCCGCAGCCCCGGCACCGCCACCCCCGCTGCACCCCATGCTCTTTGGAGGGGGACAGGAGAGGAGTTTCCGGCCAGGGTAAGGGGCCACGTGGTTACCTGGAGAGCCGAGCCCCTGGCTGGTGGCCAGGCCACATGGGCTGCCTTGTCTGAGCTGAGCTGGCAGCTGTGTCATCTGCCAGCCCTAAGGCGAGCAACCAAGCACAGCAGGGAAACTGATCTTTGCATGGAAACTCCCTGAAGCTCAGGCTTTGCCAAGGGTGTACCAGGGTGGAACTGCCTCCTTCTGAACCAACTCAGAGAGGTGCCCAGGAGCCCTTTCCAGTAATGAGGAGTCCCATGAGGGGGTCTGTGTCTCAGGGTTGAGTTTTTGTTCAGGAGAAATAACTCACTGGTCTCTGTTCCCTTCCAGCACTGAGAACACCCCGATGATTGCGGGCCTTGGCCAGGTCAGTTGGGATGGTCAAGTGTGAGTGGTGCAGAGCCAGCACAGAGACAGCCACTTGTGTTCCCTGGTCATCAGAAGGGACAAACTCAGAATATGTGGGAGGGAGGGAGGGTGAGCTGGGAAAGGTGGTGGGGCTTTCTGGTGTCAGTTGAAGGAGGTGGCTTTGGCACGCTTGCTGAGGGTTTGCAGCCCTGACAGTCACCCAGCTCACAGGGCACAGGGCACTGAGAGGGGACACAGGGGACCTGGCACTGCAGAGGCTGTTCCAGGCTGGGCTCACATCCCAGGGACCATGCACAGCGGGAGGTGTCCAAGGGTCACTGGTGGAGCCTGTCTGTGTGTTCTCAGGCTGCAGAGTTGGTGAACAAGAACTGGGAGGCCTATGAGGCTCATATGCAGGATGTCCGGGATTACCTGGAGGCCACGCTGGAGGTGAGCACATCTGGTCCCTCTCCACAGTCTCAGGCTGCAGGCTGTGGGGCCTGGAGCAGGGTGGATATGTCCCTCTATCCCTGCCCACCTCCTCATAAGGACAGAAACCCAGAGAGGTTCACAGCCCTCTGATTTCTCCAGGCCTCCTTTGGGAAGCAGAGGATTCGCTTCAACAGTCACTTTAAGGGCTCCAAGCGACTCTGCAACACCTGTAATTTCTCCATCCTGGGCCCAGGCCTTCAAGGTAGCTCTTACCCTGCTGCTGTCCCATGATTGTTACACAGAGCCAAGCACCTGCCCCTCACAGCACCTGTGGCTGAGGCTGGGGGGCACTTGGCATGGCCCAGGCAGGGAGCTGAGGCAGGAGTAGCCCTGGAGGGAGCCTTGGCACTGGGAGAGCTGTGCTTGTGTTGTGCTGCAGGACGGAGGGTGCTGGCTCACTGCAAGGTGCTCCTTGCCAGCGTCGGGGCTGCCTGCCACTCTGACAAGGGGGATCGGTGAGCACATGGCTTTTCCAGCTCCTGGGTGTCTTCCCAGAGGACAGGACTTGGGAGGGATGGAAACAGGACAGGGAAAGGGACAGTGGGTGGCTTGGGCAGCATCACCTGGAATAAAGAGGGTACAGAGCTCCTCCTTCCAGAGGAGCTGAAGGACTGTGAAGGGGATTTTTGCAGGAGACACAGCTGGAATGCTGGATTGCTGCTTGGAAGGAGTTTGTCCCTCCCAGCTTTGGTTATCCAGCTTTTAAACTCTTGGCACTACCAGAAGAGAGCCTGCCTTGTGTCTTTGTGTGCCTGGCTCACCTGCTCCAGCCCTGCTTGGGTGTTTAGATGGCTCCTTTAGGGGATATGGGGACTGTGGGTGCTTTTGGTCTAGAGCAATGCCCTCTGGATGTGGCAGAGCTGCCAACCCACAGGGACCTGGAACAGGCTCTTCTTAGAAGAGCCAGATCCCCCTTAGGGCAACAAGCCTGGTGGGATTGGGTGCCCCTGGAAAGCAAACAGGGGGCTGTGCAGGGACAGGTACCTGGAGTGTGTCTGCAAATGTGATTGCTTCTGTGCCTCAGTGGGGCTCCCTGCTGATGTGTGGGGCATCCTCAGCCCTCCAGTCCAACCTGTTGGCCCTGGCTGTGTTGCAGGCCCTCCCCAGTGCTGCTGAGCTGCGGGGTTCCCCCCGAGGTGGCGCAGAACGCGCTGCGGCTGAGCGTGGGCCGTGGCACCACCCGGGCAGACGTGGACAGGGCTGTGCAGGACCTCGTGCAGGCTGTGGAGCAGCTGGAGCGGGACCAGGCCCCATAGAGCCCTGAATTGCTTCACAGACACCACTCAGGTTCTTGGGGTTGGGCCCCTGGGTGCCAGCCTCGGCTCAGGGGTGGCAGGGAGAGGTTCTGAGAAGGGGCTTGGCTGCTTTGGGGCTGGGACAGCTCCAGGGCTTGCCCAGGACTCAGCCCTGCTGCACAGTGGAGACTTTTGCAGAGTCCTGTTGTCCAGTACCCCTGGTAGGCCAGATGGATGCCTGCACATGTATGTGTTGGCACAGCTGAGCCTCAGAGCTCAAGTCCCTGCAGAGGGACAGGCGTGGAAGCCATGGAAGGAGGAGCCTCATGACCTGGTTGCTTTCCACAAAGGAAGCTTTCCCGCTGCCTGAGCAGCCAGAAGAAGAAAGACCATCTGCCCCAGAGTGAAATGAGGAGTTGATAGAAGCACAGCAGGATTCTGGGCTGGGAACTGCTCTGCCCTAAGCTGTCAAAGGGATTTCTGGCTGGGCAGAGCTTTCCCAGCACTGCTTTGTTTTACCTGCTCCCCTTTTCTTCTGTCCTTCCTACAGGGTGCAGAGCTCCTGTTGCCAGGTCCACCTGCTCCTCAAGGAAACAGTTCTCAGGGCAGCTGTGACTGTGCCAGCACCTGAGGGATGCCTGCATGGCCCAGGGGGTCTCTGGCATCACCAGCACTGGAGGACACAAGTGTCACATGGATCAGGAGTGTTGCCATCTGGGCTGGCTGATGTCAGGGAACTTCATCTCCCTAAGTATTCATAGGAATAAAAGTAATTGCTGCTTCTTTTCACAAGTAAAATGTATTTTCTATGGGGGAAGCTGGACTGGTTGGAGCCACCTGAGTGGTGCCTTTTCCCTGAGAAATGCTCATGTGACAGAACAGAGGCATAAGCAGCTGGAGTGGGAGGTGCCTGGTTGGCACAGAGCCCATGGACACAGGTGCTGGCCTTTCTCTTTAGAGCCACACATTAGAATGGCCAGGAAAACTATTGGGGCTCATAGAATCCTGGGGCTCTTGGTGAATCTGATGTCTTCCTGAAGTTTTTGGAGCCAAGCACCCTGACAGTCACTGATGCTGCCAAGCTGGTCAGTACAACCATGGCTGCTCACACCTCCATCTCAAATGCATTCTTTTATTTCTCCATTTTTTACGCTCCCTCGGATAATACTCAAAACCTCCTTTAGAAAATATGGTTCCATAGAAGGGGTTTTGGTCTGCTTCAGGGCTAGATCTTTAATCTGTCATGGACCTTATAGTTCCTGGGGACCTGTCACAGCCGTGACACAACTGGAAATTCAGCTTTTGAGGCTCACTTTCCCCCACGGGACATGAGGGCTTCCTGAATTGTTTCAGCCAGAAACGTAGCCACAAAACACAAAAGCTTTACTGACTTCTTTATACACACAGGAAATGCAAGTTTTAGCCACAAAAATTCAGCATTGCTCCATTTAGAATATGACAGCCAAAGCTTAAGAAGCATTACAGAGGAAATGACAATTTGGTTTGACTGTTTTAATGGTTTTGCTGCTCATCTTCCTACTACCACAGTACGCATGAATGAGAGTCACTTTTGAGTCCCTCTGTATTGCTTTATCCAAAGAAGGTCAAGAAGAGCTTGGCCCACATTTCAGTGGGCCAGCCTGTGCTGACTGTGCTACTCTTCTGGGTATGACAGAATGGTTGTGTGCAGCAGAACAAATCCACCTAGCACAGGAGCCTGGAAATACCAACATTGCTACATCAGCTGAGAAGTGAAATGGTAGAGAGAGGGCCTGGCCACCAAGCTTGGACACAGGAATTGAAAGGAGTCACTTCCACATCGTGACAGCCAGAATGAGACATTGAAAACAGACATTCATTTACTGGGCAAATCCACAATCTCCTGATAATCTTGCCTTCTTAATTCCTTCCAGGAAAGCTTATAACACGCAAGGAAAAAAACACTCACCAAAATAAGCATTGCCCCAACTAGATCACAAGTGCCTGGGAAGCTGTGCAGCACGAGCAGCTGCAGGACCATGGCAATGACGATCTCCAGGTGCTGCACAGTGCTCACCAGAGCAGGGTGGAACTTGCCCAGGGCATGGTAGACCCCCAGGAAGGCTGCAGTGGAGCACAGGCAGATGGCAAGGAGATAGCTCCAGGTTTCCCCATCCAGTGGGACGATTGGCTCCTGGAGCAGGAACATGGTGGACACTCCCCACACTGTTCCCGTCCAGCTGAAAGTGAACAGTGCTGTCCACATGCTGATGTTGTCTTTGATGGACCTGTAGATTATCATGGAGAGGGCAGTGGTCAGACCAGCCATGACAGTCATGGTATAGCCAAAAGCTTCTTTCCAGGTGCTCAGCAAAGAGTTTTCCTCCTTAACAATGTTGGGGATCATGACCAGACACACCCCACACACACTGCCCATGACAGTGAGCACGTCTATATAAGCCATTCCTTCATCTATGAGTAGAAAAGCCAGAATGGCACTGAACACCGTGGTGGTGGCCCTCCACATGATGGTCCCATTGCTGGGGGGCACTATGGAGAAGGAGGTGTAGGCACAGGTGATGGAGATGACATTGCAGACCCCATAGAGGAAGAGCCGGAGCCTGTAGCCTTTGGGGCCGAAGGGAGGCTCGTGGTGGTAGCACACAGCAATGAGGGACAGCACCTGCAGCACCGAGCGGATGAAAATCAGCTCCAGAGATGGCACTTTGGAACGGTCAGAAATTAACCTTGTGATCAGAGCCACACAGCCGTGAGCCACGGCAGACCCGAAAAGGACTGCCCACGTTTTCCTGGACTGCAGTACATTTCCTTCAGGAAACTGCTGGGATTCTCCAGCCTCATCAGGTTTTGGCAGTTGTGCTGGCTTGGTGTCTATTGTACCAAAAAAAGTGTTTTCTCTCTTTTTCCCATCACTCAGCAATCTTCTCTTAGGATTATCCTCCATAAATACTCCAGTATCTTCATTAACATCCTCACATGCCTCTTCTCCTGGCTGGGGATAATTAGAGGTGTATTTCACTGTTACTGTGTTGGGATGAATTTTCACTCGCTTTTTGACTGGGTATTTTTGGGAAGACGTATCCATTTCCTTAGAGAAATGCCCTGGTCTTGAGAAAAAAAATTATGGAGATACACTGTTGGTTACTGAATAGTAAAAGATTTATGGATGTAAGCACTTTTAATGTTTACAAGCTATTTTTATCAACCAGCAGCCCATTCTTGGTTTTGCTTGAATTTTTTACTGAGTTACTGCTAAATACCTTTGATGGCTGGGCCATTTGGATCTCCTTAAAAGTCAACCACAGCACTTCACTTTAGTCAACTAATTTTTGAGAATAACATTTTTTGTCATGCATGGTATACATAATGAATTCTAGTATATTCTAATAAGAAAGTTCTCTTGGTAAGCTTTTTACCCTGTGGTTATGCATTATCGTTAATGGCTTGCCAGTGTTACAGGAGATTACAGGAGAGATTTGGCTGGAGGAGATGACAGAGTAACCCAGGGAAATCGGGAGCACGCCCGGGCAAGTCAGCAGTTTGCATCTGGATAACAACACGTCTTTGAACACAACCGTGACAGTGTTAAAGCCTTCTGTCTCCTCGGGAAGGGCCATTTCCCACTACACAAACAGTGCCTGTGATTCCTGCGGGGTGGGGCACTTGTTCAATAAAGGCAGGGGTACGTCATTGAAATGACTGTTCTCACACCATCTGTGCAGAGCCTTCCAAGAGGCAGCAGGAGCAAGGAAACCTTCCCTGCATTCTCTTCACCCCAGCAAATAAAACCTGTGCAGACCTTACCTGTGACAGAGACGTTCGATTCCAAGGCAGAGGGGGAAAGCACCTCTTCATCACCTACATCTTCGATGGGCTATCTAGAAAGAAACAACACTTGCTCTCAGCTACCAGCAGGGAAGGTTACAAACATCTCAGCACAGAAAGTAAAACCCAAGGGAGGCTCAAAGCCCAAACCACTTTAGATGGGGAGAAAGCAATCAGTGGCATCTTGTCAAAACCACTCCTCAGCCATCTCCCGGAATTACTGAGGGAGCTGATCCAAAGAACAAATGGTGGCTTGTGAGCACAAGGCTCCTGCAGCTCGACAACAAACCAATCCAGCCTCCCGTGCCTGCTGTGCTGCCCCAGGGGCTGCAGAGGACAGGGAGCCCAGGGGGACCCATCCTCCCTGCCCGGAGCTCCCCGCTCTGGAGCCGAGCCCCGGCAGCAGCAGCAGCAGCTTGGCCTCTGCGCTGGCCCCGCAGGATGGGGACAGACACTCCTTGTCCCCAGGGGGGACAGCAGCGTCCCTGGGGGTCCTGTGCTGCAAGACCACAGCTGCTGGACTGGGCTGAAGGGCAGGACAGCAGATTGGCACGGAGAACACGGGGCTAAAGGCAGTGGTAAAGTGCGGGCAGTAGTTCCTCACAGAAACACTGAAAATACCGCGGCCAGCTTCAGCCTTGGCATTCTCTGTGCTTGTGATCTGTGACAGCCAAGCACTGCCTGCGGCTCCGGCAAATTAATTTACATGAGAATGGGACAGTCTGCCTTTTCCCTCACAGGCTGAGTGTTCATTAACCCCCTGCTACACCCAACTGAGCTGCGGCCGACTCCTGCTCTCCTCGGAGGGGACACGGGCAGGCACCGCTCCCAGCTCTGCAGCAGCACCAGTTTGGACCTGCACAGGTACCAGGGCTGAGGACCCTCTCGAGTCCCCCCGTCACTCAGGAGGCCTTGCCCAGCACCGCTGATCACGTTTTTGTGCTGCAGCCCCGGGGCCAGAGCCCCCCAGCACGGTGAGGAGCATTCCGAGTGTCCATGGGCAACTTGCTGGGCAAGGAACCTGGGAACGAGCAGATGAACCAGCGAGAGTAAACAGAGCTGGGTACCAGCTGTGCTAGCGGGCACTTCAAACAACACACCAACATCTACCAACACCTGCCAGAAATCTGCCCCAGGCTCACCTGCTACCTTCACTTTTCCTTCAGTTAAACCATTCATTTCCGAATTTTAACATGCAAATGCAAACCGCACCGAGTGAGCCCAGAAAGGCAGTGATTCTCACCTGCACAGCTTTTCCTACCTAGCATTTCATTGTGTTACAATCCACAGTTTTGCCTTGCAGCCTTAAAACAATGAAGACTTTCTTGCTTTAAGGCACAACATACTGGATCGTGAATAAAATAAATGGGAGGAAAAGAAGACAAAACCGGACAACAGGAATTATTATTAGATTGACAGCAGGCCACTGGGTAAACTCATTAGTTTCCTTAAGAAACAGCTGAGTAAATACTGCAACTGTTCCTGAAAACAAAACCAAAACAGCTCATTTGTTACTATGAGCATACAACAGTAACTTTCTTGGTTCCTGGCTTTAGATTACATTTTCTTTCAACAAATAGTAGCAAATTCAACATAACAGTTTCGAATGTGGCACTGGACCTGTGCAATGTATTCAGGGATCCCTCTGGAGGAAAACAATAGATGGTGAGCCTGTAGCTCAAAATGGCTGTTCTGCACAGAGCTGCTCAGCTGGGAACCAGAACACTTGGGAGTCTGGAAAGTGGAAGGGCAAACACGTGTGAAAGGCAGGAGATGGGAAGTAATAAAGAACAAAAAAATAAATAACAGGAATGCTTAGCCCAAATTTTCATTTTCCCAACTGAATACTGAGTGTATGACAGATGTGATGCCAATCCTCCCACAGTACATTTGTTTGTAGTCTTTGGTGACCTCACTTCTTAACCAGTGAGATTTTCTATGGCGACTGAGTTTAGGGCATATCCCAGATCCATTATGTGTGTCCCTGACACAAATTTAAAATAGACAGAAATCAGCACAGCCTATACAGACAACTTGCTACTACTCTTTCTGCTCATGCCTTTTGTGGAAATGACATGAACTTTTTATTTTTCCTTCATATCTGGAAACTTAACGTGGCTTATTTGCATTTTCTATTAAAAACACAAGTTGATTTCGAATCAAGTTTAATACAAGGCTGAAGATGAAGCACTATGCAAAAATTCTCAAGTTACATAACAAACATTCCCAATTCTGCCTGGGACACTCATTTAATTTACCAGCTCATTGAAATCACTGACTGCAAAGTGTGAACCCTGTTTTCCCTGGGGGAACAAATAACAAATGGAGATGAAATAAATGGTACAGATCACTGATAGAATACAAACCATTATTTCTTTTAGAAGAAAAAATCCTGAATACTCCCCTCCCTCCTTTCCTCAACCACTGCAAGTGCTGGTTAGCCAGGTACAAATGGTGATTAGCTGCCCCCTGACTGCAGGGGGTGGGAGCCTGAACTCTCCTCCTGTGCCTGAAGGAATGAGGGCTTTGAGGTCTGGTGATCCTAACCACCAATCTCGAATAAACTCACAAAACAAATTTCTCTGATCTTCTGCCAATTTGGTTAAAGTCAGTCAGGCTACTGAAGTGTTATTATGGAAGACTCAAATATGTGGCAATTCCAGGCAGGGATATGGAGTTGGGAATAAGTCAGCTACCCCTGCTTTCTGAAAGACAGGCTCCATAGGAATGCTCCTTTGCCTCTTCTGTGGAAAATTCCCCAATCCTGACCAGATCAGGCTGAAACTACCAGAGGGCTGTGAGCAGTCTCTACAGGATAACTACAGACTGACAATTCTCCCTGAACATCACACAATGAAAGACCCACCCAGCCACCCCTGGAAACCCACGGAACTGACTGAACTCGTGCCACCTTCTCTAAGCACATGTGTGCACTGACTTCCCAGCATAAGGGATTTTGTTTTGATTCCTTATCAGGTGCAGGAAAATCTCCTGAAGTCCTGTTTCAGCACTATTAAACCACCTGGAGATCTTAGGTGTTTCATACTTCAGGCAACTGCACATGCCAAGGGATCTACACTCAGGTGGTGTACAAGTACCTTTATCTTTTTAGCCAGATTGACATAAATCAATTTGATTAAAAATACATTCCAAGAAACTCAAGTCTTTATTAAAATTTAATGAATAGCAAAAGGTATTTAAGAAAATGAAGAAGCAATTACATGAAAGGAGTTTTCAGCACTTAAGTACAAGAGCAAGCATTATACACAAACCAACAAACCAGTATCCCGTGTCTTCAAATTAATTGAGTTACATCCAGCAGCACTGCCTGAAGGAAGAGCCAGTACAACCTTCACTGAATACAAATACAAACCCTACACTGAAGTCCCATGAGTTGTCAGTACATTTCTGATAATATTTTGCTACCCAAAAAACAACCTCTATTTGTGCTAGCTCACTGAAGCAACCTCATTTGATGGGATATACCTTTAATCCTACTTGCTTTCTCTATACTCTTGCTGAATATGGGCTCCATCTGCAGCCATTTCCATGAAAAAGTACTATTTTCTAATTTCTCCATTCACGCCTGTTGCCTGCTGCGGCTCCTATCTCTGCAGCATGAACACTTGTACCAAGTGATTTTGAGAGAACAGCCACTTTGACTGCAAACTTCCCATTCCAAAAACCCTTATCTGAGCAAACCCCTTCAGATAGCAATTCCAGGCACAGGGGAAAGAACAGAGAATTCACTAACGCTGAAATACAGCACAGCAAAACAGCTCGGTTAGATGTAAGAAAGGTTTTAAGAGGTACATTACAATGGAGTGAAGCACGAGACGGCACCTTCGGTCCATGGCAGCAGATGACAGGTCGAGATTAGAGATCCCTCACTCACTGCTTTGGATCCTCTCCCATCAATCTGCGCCCCCCGTTAGCCAGCGGTGCGTGCGGGGCGTGCAGGAGGGGACAGTCGCCCGCAAAGCGACCGAGCTCGGGAGCGCTGCGAGGAGGGCGGCACCAATCCCGATGGCAACTGTCGCCGATAAGAAGGCACTCGTCAGAGGACGCGGGGCGTCTCCATGGGAACCCCGGCGCGGCTGCAGGAAGCCCCTCCGGGCAGGAGCGGGCGGAGGGCGGCGGCTGCCCGGGCTCGGTCCCCGCCGTGCCGCTCCCTCCGTGACCGCCCCCGCCGTGGCGGAGAGCGCGGGCCCCGCTGGGCCCCAGGCACATCACTGCCAGGCACATCACTGCCACCGCCCCGGCGCCGGGGGCGCGCCCGCCGAGGCACGGCCGCTGGCTGGGGAGGCGCTCCGGCCAGGCTGGGCCCTCGCCCCTGTTCTGTCGCGACAGTCAGGACCTCCTTCCCCCACCCGTGTCCCTGTCCCCGCCGCTTCACTGTGCCCGAGTCTGTGCCCTGCCCCCTCTCTGTCGTGACAGACACCCCCGCCGCGGTGCCCGTGTCCCCGCCGGCTCTGTCGCGACAGTCGCCCCCCGCCGGGCGGTGTTTGCGGGCACGCGGCGCACGCGCGGCCGTTTCCGCGCGAAAGACGTTTTCCCGCGTGCCGCGCGCGCCGGGGCGGGGCCGCTTCCCCTCGTTCCCGCCCCTTCCTCTGCGCGGCGCGGTCGCGCGGCGGCGCGGGACCGGGCGCGCGCGGTGCGGCGGCGCGGGCGGCAGGGGGCGCTGCGCGCCCGGCGCGCGGGGCGGCTGCGCCGTGGCGGGTCGGAAATGCCGCCAGGTGGCGGTTTAGGATCGCGGCCCCGCTGAGCCCCGCGCGGGCCCCGCCAGCGCCGCCGCCCCGGCCCCGGCCCGCGCCCGCCGGACCCCGCGCGCCGCCGCCGCTCCCGCAGCGCTCCCGGGGCGCCGCCGCGGCGCGGCCCGAGGTGAGCGCGGCGCGCGGGGAGGGAGCGCGCGGGAGGCGCCGATCCAAGATGGAGGCGCGAGGGGCGGGGGCAGCGGGGCCGGGGCCGCTCGCTCGCTCGCTCGGTCTCCGCGGCGGCCGGGCCGGGAGCGGGCGCTGCCCGTGCGAGGAGAGAGGAGAAGGGGAGGGGAGGGAAGAGGAGGCGGCGCGGGGCGGGGCGGCTCCTGCCGGAGCAACGGGTCCCCCGGGCGCGGCGCTCTTCGCCGCCATCTCATTGTCCCCGCCGGGGCTTTGCCGGGGGCGCGGGGCCGAGCCGGGCCGGCCTCCCCCGCCGACGGGCCTGCGCCCCGCTCCGGGTGGTGGCGGCCGCGGCGGGCCTGTGGGGGCGACGGGGGATGCTCGGGAGGAGCGGGGGTGGCGCTTCCGCCGCGCGGGGCTCGGTGGCGGCGGCCCCCGGCCGGCCCCGGGCGGCGGCGGAGGAGGGAAAGTTCCGGGAGCCGGTGGGCGGCCCGACCCGCCTTTGGCCCGGCCCGGCCCGGCCCGCCGCCGGGACCCAGCCCACGGGAGCGCCCGGGCCGCCCGAGCGCCTGGCCGGGATCCAGGGGGGCCAGGCCGGGGGGCAGCCCCGGGGCCGGGGACCCCCGCCCGCCGCTCCTGTTGCTCATCCCCGAGTTTCCAGTGCGGTGGCACCGGGGCGAGCGGTCGCCCCTCGGCCGGCCCGGGGGACAGAACCGTGTCACGCAGCCGTGGGGCTGCCCCGTGCTTCAAATGGGAAAAGCAGCGCGCCGAGCCCCGGGGATGGCGGGAGCGGAGCCGGGATCCGGCGATCCGCGACCCCGGGAGCAGCCAAGTGCAGGCAGTGCCTTGTGGCCGGGGCTGCGAGCGGGGGGGAGGCACAAAACCGGGCTGGGGTCCTGCCCTGTTGGGCTCAGACACAGCAAAGGTTGTGCTTGGAGCAGTGGAAGGCTTCGGTGCTGGGTGGTGGTCACTTGGCCCATCATGTTTAGTGGTGGACAGCTGCACTCTGCTTCCCTGTGTTCCTGGGATGGAACAGGGAGTGTGAGCAGTGGCTGGGAGGAAGCGTGACTTGGGAGAAAGAAAATAGTTGTAGTATCCATGGAGAAACTTAAAGGGACATGACTGCCAATACCAGTGTCAAAAACTTAGTTTCTGGGAAGACAGTGTGAGTTTAATTAAACTGAATTGAGTTGCTTTGTAAGTATTGATTATTTCAGTGGCATTTCACACAATTTTGTAGCTGTGTAGAGTTAGTCTAGTGAAAGCCTCAATTGTTGACGTTGCTGAGGAATGAAAAACCTTCTCCAGATCACACCACCAATGCAACTGTTATTAAACTGTGTCCTGTGTTTGGTGGGATAAATGACATTAATATTTGGGTTCAGCAACGTTTCCATATTATTACACTAGTGAAAAAGGAGAGGTGTGAGAGAAGGATCCATGCAAATTCTTTGGATCCAGAGCAGTTTGGTCTTGCCTAGTGCTATAGCAAGGTTATTTGATGAGTGTTTGTGCAGTGTAACCCATCCACCCCTAAAGAAATCACTGGGCCACAAGGCAGTGTGCAGGTTGTCTGTCAAAAGGTGTTCTGACCATGTGAAGAAGTTCTTCCTGTTACAAAATTAGAAGCCAGTTTGTTCTTTCTTTATGATTTTTTTTTCTTTCTGACTCAACTGTGATGACTTTTTGTTGGAAAGCCTGAGAAAATACACATAGGGGTGCAGAGGGTTTTGAAATGACACACTAACCCGTGATGCAGCAGGATTTCCTTGTGAGCAGGAGCTGACTTCAGGGTTGTGATTAATCTGAGAGGATGTAACTGGTACTGGCTGCTCAACAGAGAGTGTGCAGTTGAAATTCTGTGTTGCTGCTGCAGATGGACACATGGATTTACATCAGTGAGAGTGGGTAGTGGGAATAAAGCTGGGTGAACAATTAATGCCAGTTCTGGAGGTTGAGAGCACTTCATCCATCTAGACCCCCGGTGTCCAGGGGACTGCAGTCCACAGCCTCTGGTGCTTCCTAACATTTCACCAAGTGCTGGAGGTGACTGGTTCACTGAGGGCCAGCATTTCTGGCCAAATGTCTCAGCCAGGATGCTGTGGTCTGAAGTTGTGAGGGCAGCTGGAACCCTGCTCCTGGAGCCCTGTGCCTGGGGTCTCTGAGCTTGTCACCTCCTGTCCCTGTCCGCAGCCTGCCCTTCATGGTGTGCAGACTTGGACGTGGCTTCTTCTGCAACTGCAGTGCACTTTGGAGAGTGGAGAAGGTTTGTGAACAATGTTATAGCTCATACTTGGATGCAATGACAAAATTTGTTCCTTGGGGTAGTCAGAAACTCAGCAAGTGAATATTTTTCATTTGAAAGAACAAAATGTACCTCAAGTTTGTGCTGGTGACTGTGGAATCTCTCATTTCTTTCTCTTGGTTGTAAAGACATGTCCTGGTACAAGTTGGCTAAATACTGGTAATTTAAATAACATTTTAGTGGGCAAGTGAGCCCATAGAAGTGTAAGGATGCAGTGAGAGAAATGCTGAATTGTGATGACTTTCTAAGAAGAGTCCATTTAGTGGGATGAGAACATGCCTTTATGGTAATATTGTGGTTTGTTTGCTGGTAATGTGCACAAAAGCCTCTCACACCCTGCTGAGAATTCCAGAGTGCCAGATCTGTAATTACCACAAGACATACTGAAAGAGGCAAACTCTGCTGAAGTTGTGCAGGGATGTGAAAGCCAGAATTCCTCTGCAGCACTGCTGAGTGGGTGATTGGCCTCTCTGGGATCTCCCTGTGCTGCACCTTGGAGTTCTGGGATGAGGCTCTGGCTTTTGCTTGGAGTCAGACCCAGAAGGTGATGCTGAATCTGGTGCCAAGATAAGGAAATGCCTTATCTCAATCTGCTCTGTTGACTTCAGGACTTAAAATGCCAGCCCATGTCTGCAAGATACTTCCTGCTTTCTTAAAGTTTTGGGGGTTTACTTGTAGTCACTCTCATTTACCAGTGGAGCTCTGAAGCTCCAGTTGCAGATTGTCATCTCTGGCTTACAAAGCCACTGTGTGTGCTCATTTGGCTAAAAACAGAAAGGACTAGAGTTGGTTTTTGTTCTTGGAGAAGAAAGGGAAATCCTACAAGGTGTTGAGTTCATGAGCTGATAATTGTTTTGTTGTTTCTGCCCACGGCATCCAGGGATATGCAGTATTTTGCTTTTCCATAGTGATGTAGTTTTGTTGGTTTGGGTGTTCAATATGTGATCAGAACACAGAAACCTATTTCTTTGTTCCCTTAGAAAATATGTGGTTTAGAGAGTGTTATTATGACCTCTTGCAACTTTTCAGTCTGAAAAACACTTCCAAAAATAAGTGTTGTTTTGTGAAGGTGCACTCTGATTTTTTTTAAAGGCAGACCTCACCTTCAGGGTTAAGGGAAGGAACTGCAGAGGGAATGTTGTCCTTAGTTGTGATTTTGTAGCAATGTGCTAATTTAATTTCTGAGATGTCCTGTTGGAAGTCTGACTGTAGGCAATGGTTGCAGTATTTTGTGTCACTGAGGGAACACCCAGGAGCTCAGGTGCTCTCCCTGTGGTTTGAAAGATCCCTGCTCCTGGCTTTGCCAGCTTTGCCACATTTCCTCATTTGCATCCCTGCAGGCATTTTTAGTTTGGAAAATGCTTTTAAATAATAACAGTGTGCTTGAGATAGCAGGATGCCTCCAACAAGATCTGTCAGGGCCCAAAGTGTCATCTGTGTCCTGTTCTGAGCTGTAGGTGTGACCTGGACTTGGTAAATTTGGTAACTCTGCCTTAATTTTGGAAAATCTGTGGAGTAAATGCCTATTTATAACTGCAGGTAATTCCATATGAAGTACAAGGAGTGAGATAGAAGGTTTTCATGCCTTCAGGCCCCTGACTTTGGTGGGTGCTGCTCTCTGTGCCCAGAGCTGGGAGCACTGGCTGGCCAAAGCTACCAGCACCTGGTCCCTGAGCTGCTGCTCATCCTGCCCAGAGGGAATTTGGGTCTTAAAGGACACAAAAAGGCTGCACATGGTGTGGTGGGACAGGCTCTCAGCCACAGTTGTCAGCATTATCAGACATGAGAGTGGGAGTGTGTTGTGAGCTCCAGTCACACAGTTATTAATCATTTATTTCACAATTAGGAGCAGAAGGTGGAATTCTTAAGCCTGTCCCCCTTCAGCTGGAGGGCAGGCTGTTTCAGGTGGTTCCCAAAGTAATGTTTTACTAGAAAGCAGCGTGAGGGAACATCCAGCCAACTGTTCCTTGCTGTGCAAAGTTTCAGCAGCAGATATGTTATTTATTCTATAAATAAATCTAGTGAGTTTATATTCTGTAACTCTACAAATAGCAGACTTGTATTATATTGGCAGATTAGCCGAATGAAAGCAGTGTTGACAGATTGTTCAGCTCATAGGAAAAAGGTATTTCTTTGGAGAGTTACTTAGGGATTATCCTGTGTGTCAGAAATGTTTCTAAATGTCAACTATTTTTCTACAATAAAATAATAAAAATCAAACCAATTAATCTTGAATACATTTTGAAGTATTACAGCCTACCATGTGGAGGTGTTTTTTGAAACCAAAATCCAATAACAAGCTGAGTATCTGTTTGCTCTCCCCCACATGAGGGTTTCTCTCTCTCCTTTTAGGGTTAGAATCCCCAAGGACCTGGAAGATACCAACATGTTTGTGTTTATAAGTGGAAAATGAAGCTTCATTTGCCAACGGGTAATGAATTCCACCTTAAGTGCATGCTCAGTGTGCCAGTTTTGCATTGTTAATTTCTGGATCTGTTCATTCAGACCACATGAACTGTTGCTGCCAGTGGAATTGCTCAAGATGGTTGAGCTGCTCTGCCAGGCAGCCTCAGCTGAGAGGAATCTGTGTCTCCACAGCTGTACAGCTCTCCCTTCCCTTTGTGCTGCTGCTGCCTTGACCTTACCTGGAGCTCAATTCCCCACCTGGAATTCAAACTGCTCTGCTTGGTAGGGAGGTGTTTCTGCCCAGTGAGTGAATCCAGTCAGGCTGTCAGAGTCAGAGGTGATAGAGCTGATCCAAGGTCAGTGGCAGGAATACTTCTGAGGAAAAATGGTCCTGGAGATGGGAATCCAGCTGAGAGTTTCAGGTTGGCCCAGCTGCGCTGGCTGTGGGTGTTGAGCTTGGAGCCCATTGCTCTGTGCACAGCTGGGATTCTGTGGGTGACTCTGACCCCCCTGAGTGCCCCTGCCAGCTCTGCTCTCTGCAGCCTTTGTGCTTCCCTTCCTCGGGCTGCTCCTGCCCTGCCAGAGCAGCCTGGAGCCATCAGCACCTTGCTGGCATTCTGTTCCACATGGAAGGGTCCCAGCGCGGCCTGCAGCTCACTCATGGTGTCATGGGCTTGTTTGGGTTGGAAGGGACCTCACAGATCACCTTGGGGACTCCTGGTGCCCTGCATTCCTGGGACTCCCCTGGGCCTCCTGTCAGGGATGAGCCCTTGGTTTGCTCTTTGTCTCCTGTCTCCCCACCAGGTAACCTGTCCCTGCAAGGGCTCCTGTTGCCATGGCAGCCTCATCTCTTTAAGGGCCTTTTCTGAAGAATCTTGTTAAATGTCTCTTGGAAATTAAAGCAGCCTTTGTCAAGTACAGTCCACTGGTGTAAGGGAGGCCTTGTGAGAAATCCTGTAGATTTGTGGAATTTGACTTTTTTATACAAAAGGAAGGTTCATTTTCCTGTCTGAATGCTGTAGTTTATTTAGTTGCCTGCAGGTCTATTTTCTAGAATGGTTTCTACTAAATTAGGCTCACTAGACTAACAGAGTGTTAGCTGAGAGAGTAAACATAACTATAAATTATGTTCAAGAGTAAGCACTGCTTCAAGCAGTAGAATTTTATTTTGAAGGCTGCTTTTTTCTGGTTCACTTATGTGGCTTCTTTGGTGTCTGATAGTTTTGTTTTCCCCACATCCTTACTTTATTAGGACATTGCTTGTGGGAGAGAAGTTAAACATCTCTCTTCTAAGAAATTAATATTTTTAACAATAGAGAGGTACTTACATATTTTGGGATCCCTGTTTTCCTGAGTTCAGTGGAAATGGGTCCATGCACTGATAATTATTGATAGTGGAGATGGAGAAAAGGACAGAGAGAAGGAATATACACAGGGTACTCTCCTGTGGGCCTGTTCCTGTTGGCTACTAGGCTGAAACAAACCCAAACAAATGGTTGCAGTGATACTGTAAAACAAATAATGTAGCACAGGAGTGCGACTCAGCGCTTCACAGATCATCCTTGCGCACAGAGCTGAGACTGGAGGGGCTGCCTGCCTTTGGCTGCCTCCAAACTGTGCTCAGCCATCTGTAACCTTTGTGCCCTGCTCCACAGAGTGCCTGGGAATGGCAGTGAGAGTGCAGGAGAGCTCCAGCTTTGGGTACTCTGCCCTTTGAGTCTCAGATCCTGGCTTGTTTATTCTTTGCCTCCTTTCAGTTCCTCCATCCCAGTGTTTTCCTTAAGCTCTTTGATGCATTTTCTGTTTTAGCACTAGCTGATTGTTCTGCTTGTATTTACATAAATCAAATAGAATTCACCTATAATGTGTCCTTTCCCATTCCTCTGAGAGGGGTCAGTGCAGCTGATCAGAGGACATTGCATAATTTCTGTGGGTTTGTGCATCTGTTTTGCTCCCCAAGTCAGAGGAGTGATTTTTTTTTCTTTCCTTTTTTTAATATCTTTTGTTTCTGTAAGCTCCATTTGCAACAGTTTTCTCTGACAAAGCAGTAAGATGAAACTGAAATTTAATTCCTGTTTCAAAATGATCTGGGGAAGTTTTGAATACTAATTAGTGTGCTGCTTTACAAGATACTGGACATGCTCAGAACCTGGAGAGGTGTGTTTAGGTATTGAGCTGTTGCACTTAATTTTTTTCCCAAAAGCAACCAGAGAAGCTGCTTCATTTTACTTTGCAAGGGAAAGTTTTTACACACTCAAGTTCATGTTGGTGGAACTACAAAGCACCAGCATCAAGGACAGAAAGCACTGCTGTGGGGGCTTATGCAAATCCTATTGCCTGACCAGGTAATGAATTTCTTGTCTTGGAGGTAAATGTTTGTGAATGCCAGAGCCATTAGAGCTGGGAGGAGCCTTTCCTATTGGTATGCCTCACTTTTCTGATTTCTCATTGCTGGTTGTTGCTTCAGAGCTGTAGGTGCCCTGGTGGAAAGCTGAGAATGAAAGGCAGAGGCTGAGAGATGAGGCTGAGGGATAGGAATCAAGGCGAGCAAAGTGTCACATTGAGGGGTGCAGGGAGGAGTTGCCACTGTAGCTGCCGTTATTCCCTGGACATTTTGTTTCCCCAAGGCAAGTGTATTGTTACAAAACTGCTAAGGTTTAAATGTGTATCCTTTTCTAAACTTTCAGAGTATTTTCTGGGTGATCTCTGCCATAGAGAATTTCCAGGCCTTTTGCAAGAGTGTGCCATTCATCAGCACCCTCCATTGCATTCATTGCAGGACTTGGAGCCCCTGTGCCATGGCAGGAGGTGCCCACCAGCATTTTCTGCAGTAAATTCTAAGCTATTGGCAGGGTATGTCACTAACACAGTTTTATTGTGAAATTCACAGCTGAGAATAACCTTTCACATCTTCCTCGCCCATAAATTTTTGGCAGTCAGCTCCTTTGTTGTCTGTCCCTCAAAGAACTTCCTTGACCTGAAGCCATGCTTTGATAACACCCACAGCCAGGGCTGGGCTATTGTGTCTGCTTGTCCTGGAGGCCACGTGTTGCTCCTCTTTGTAACTGTGCTTGCATTCATGCCCATGTCAAAAGAGAATGACTTGGTGTGGCACTGGTCACAAAAAGCATTCAGCATGTGGGACAGGCAGCTCTGATTTGTAGTTCCTCAGTTCTGATCTCTTCACCCACAGGCTTGGTCAATGACAAGCAGCAGCAGCAGCCTGTGGAGTGTCACAGAGTGCCACTGCAGTTATTTATGCTGCTGGAATCCTGAGCCTGTGTGCAGGTTCACTGCTGCTGGCAGAAGTGAGCCTGACACAGGGAAGAGCTGCTGGAACTGAGCTGTCATGGAACAATTACATAATTAAAGAGCATGGGAGTGTACCAAAGCAGTGACTTCCAGCTTTTCAGGAGAAGTAAATTCATGGTGAGCTCTCTGCACCAAATGAGGTGTCAGGGGTGAGAGGAACAGGCTGTTCCTGGCACCTGATGTGGCAGCTGGTACAGAAAGTGGTGCTGTGCAAAGTAACTGCAGCTCCTCAAGTGGCTTGTTTTATATATCTGTATAAGAAAGGTGCCTTTTTAATCTCTGGACAAGCTCTTGCTGGTGTTGGTGGCATGCCAGGCTCTTTGAAGGAAGACCCAAGAGCAGCAGGAGTGGCTTGAGGCAGTGTAGGAACTGTCCTGCCCTTCCTGTGGCTCCTGCCTCTGATGCTGCAGTCAGAGCTCCCTGAAATGGGGCCTGGGCTGGGAAGACAGAAAGCTGTGGGGAAGGAAGGGAAGAACGTGCTGGTAGAAGGCTAGAAATGATCTGAATATCATCTTACATTCACCACACTTGCCTATTAATAGCCAACAAAGAACAAAAATTTAATACACAGGGCAGCCTCATTTGTATTATTTTTCCTTGACTGTAAGCTCAGGCAGTTTGGGACTTGGTTGCTGGGGATTTTTTTTAATCCCCAAGGGGAATGTTGGTTTTTCCATTGTTGTAGATGGCTCAGATGAGCACGCCTGTGGTTGAGATGGGTTTTGTTAGGCAGTTACTCCCATCTAATTTCAAATAACACGTGCCTTTGACAAATCAACTGTCTGGACTGGAAATTCCTGTGTTTTTAGCTGCAGATTGGTTGTTTTTGTGGTGTTCCAAAAAAACTTATTCAGATTGATGTTTGAGTATGAGATTAAGGTGGGGTGTTCTTTTGGTTTGAATATGAGATCAAGGTGGGGTGTTATTTTGGTTTTTGTTTGGTTTTGTGTTTTTGGTTTTTGGTGGGTTGTTTTTTGGTTTTTTTTTCTGTTTGTTTGGGTTTTTTGTTTGTTTGTTTGGTTTTTTGGTTTGGATTGGTTTGGTTTTTTAGGTGTGGTAAATATATCTTCTTCTAAGGATTTCAGTGGGTAATTCCTGCTGAGTTTTCATGCTTCAGGGTAAAGGCCAGTGGCTTTAATGAGATCCTTGTTTCTCAGTTGTTAAAAAAAATCCACATTGCTTGATCATTTTATAATTGTCTGCAAAACAGTGAGTGGCAGCTTGGTTTGACTGGGATATTTCTTTCTTGCAGATTTTGTAGTTGTGCAGGTTTTGCATAGGAGCATTTTGTGTGTGCCACACAGAGAGTAACCTTCACTGCATCCTCCCGGCTCTGGGAAGGACAGGAGTTTGACAGACATCAGTCTGCTGCTTGTGAGCAGAAGCCATTCCTGAGCACCAGACTGTGTGAGGCACAAATCCCCAGGTTTGGAAAGGAGGCTTTGATTTTTTGGTCTCTTGCCATAAAGTTGCCAAAAGGTGGAACTTGTCAGTCAGGTGTCTTTTGTGCTGTATCCTTGTTTCCTCCAAAGCAGGCAAGTCACTGAGGGCTCAGATAAGGAACAAATGTTTTTCCTACCTTTGTTTAGGAGAGAACATTTATTTTGGATGAAATCTTCCAGAGGAACTTGAGCAGATACTGGATGGGGAGATCAGTAAAGCCAGCAGGATATAACAACATCGTGTGCTTGGCCAGTTGAGGATGTCACAGTGAATACAAAATAAGGGAGCAAAGTCTTGGGCTTTTAAGCTGGCCAGGAGCTGACTGGTGGTGTTGAGGTCAGAGCTGCTGGTGCTGTTGCGTTCTGAGGATGCACCTACAGAGTGTGGGCACACAGTTTGTGGTGATTGGGATGGGGCTGGCCAAAACCTCATCCCCAGTGGGCACAGCTGTGAGCAGCAGGTGAGCAGCACTGACAGCAATGAGCCAGGGAGTGCCCAGGGGCACTGACCAACCACCAAAGGGAACAGAGGGCACACAGGGGCAGTGCATCAACAGGAGGGGATAAAAGGTTGGGCCAAAGAACAAGGAGGGCCAGTGCTTGCGGCCTTCTGAGGTGATGGGATGTTACTGTGTATGGGCTGATGCCTGAAGCTTTCTCATGTGGAGTTACTGTGTCTGGGTGTGTGCTTAAAGCTTTCTGAAATTGTGGGGTGACACTCTGTATTGTGACCATCTCAACTGTGACATGGGCTGTGACAACAGTGTCTCAGTTTGGCTGCAATCCCAGCTGGAAGGTTCCTGTCCTTGGTCACTTGTTATGTGAATGTCCATGTTCTCACCACTGGAACCAGTGGCTCTAATACCGTTTTACCCCTTAAATTTTTTTTTACCCCAATCATATGTGATGGGAAAAATTGACACCACCCTGCCCCCATCATGTTCTTTTCCTTGCAGTATTTTTTCCTTACTCTGCAGCTGATAAGAACTTTTCCTGTATTACCAGCAGAGATTTAACCTTGCAGTATGATTTCTTGAAGACCACTACCCAAAATGTTGTAGTGGTTAATGGTTTCCTAAAATACCTGCTGCTTTCCTGTCCTCTACCCCTGACTTTCAAGCAGGAGTTTTCTATTATTTAGTTCTATAATTATTCTCCTTTAAGAACAGTAGATCGCTTTTGAAGAATTGCAAAGCATTCATCACTTACACATCTCCATCCTCTGACTGGAATGTGCTGTGTTATGAGAATAGATGCTAGAAAGACTTTTACTGTTGTGGTTTTATTTAATGAAAGAACTGGTATTGGAGTGTGTTTTTCTCTAATTCTTTTATTTGAAATTTTTTCACTGATTTGTTTTGTGCTTTGCTGGAATCTCTAGGGTCACAGCTCTTAAGTCCAAAATCATATTGCTTTTACATCCATTAAGGGATATTAAAGCTGTAGACCTCTGTGCAGTCTTGTGTTTTACTGGAACAGTGGATTTGTACTAGGATGGTTATTTATTTACTTTTACTTTTGTGGATCTTCCTGGGCTTTCTTTGTTCCCAAAAGAACACAGAACAAAAAACCCAAACCCAACAAAAAAACAACGGAGAGAGAGCTTGAGTTAATCCCTTTGTCTGTCTTGGGGTTCAACAATTTACAGTATTCTTGGGAGCTGCTTGTCTAATCTCTTAGTTGCTGGAAATTTCACTGCATTTCCTAAGCAACTTATTCCAGTGCTGTATATTCTTACTGACTGGTTTGTTTCCAGTGTTTAAGTGACACATTTTGCAGTTAACTTTTAGGTTTTATTTCGTCATAGTGAGCTATTTCTGCTCTACCTCAATATCCATGAGCTGTCATTTTTTTTCTCCTTGAGCTCTAACACAACTTGTATCTTTGAGTTTCTCAGTGTTTTCTTCTACCTCTGGTTTTCTAGTCCTCTGACCCAGCTTACAGATTTGTTGAGTCTCTCCTGTCAGTTCATATCTCAAAGTCTGGGCCTCCAAACTGGGCACTCTGTTCTGATGCTGATGATCTAGTGGTGCAAGGTGGATTGTTATTTATTTATTTATTTTATATATTGTGATGAGCTCATCACAAGAGTCCCTTGCTCTTCCCTCATCCTTTTGCTTGTTATTAAATATGGAGGGCTTTGCAGGCCATCCCAAGGGCTGAGAATCTGCCTCAGCCTGTGCTTGGGTATCTGGAGTCACTCTGGATTTCTGTCACCGAGGGCCACGGTCACCCTTGTCACAAAGGGAGGGATGGCACCTGCGTGGGGAGGGTTTGTCGCTGGTGAAACAGATGGGTATGGGCCTGTGACAGGGCCAGCCTCCCCTGTGTGGTTGGCAGGGGCTGCAGCACCAGCACAGCATCAATCCCTGGCTGAGATGGCAGCAGAGAGGAGCCCAGGCTCTGCCCCTGCTCCTGGGGAGGAGCTCTGCCTGGTGCTCTGCCTGGTGCTCTGCCTGTGCTGTCATTTCATCAGCTGCAGCCTTCAATATTCATGAAGAGCTCTGAAGAAAGAGGCTGCCTTGTTTGTTCAGCATCAAGCTGCTGGAAGCATACATGGAACATTGGTTTCTCCACATTCTTTGATTTCAAGTGCTGCTTTTTTGTTATTATAAAATGGTACAAGTCTTCATGATGACTTTGACAATACAGAAGGAAGACTTGTTTTTTTGTTTTTTTTGGGTTTTTTTTTTTGTGGTAAAAGTATAACAGCAGCTGTAAGAGGAAAATCTGGGAAAGAAAATTAAAATATGCTAAAAAAGTTTAAAAGGGATACATTTAATGTGAATGTAATCTGTGTGTTTCACAGACTTGCCCTAAAATTTTCCCAGGAAACAGTTGTCTTACAGCATGGACAGCATTTGCAGCTTTTGTTTCTTCCAAACTGTAGGTACATTTTTGTACCAAGCAGAGATGTTTTGAGCTTTGAAACCAGTCTTCTAGTTAGGACATCATTAGCAACATTTATTTATTTTCTGTTTGTATCCTGGATTCCTCATATCACAGCATTTGTTTCTTATCAGTTTATAATTTTCAGGGAATAGTTTCAGACAGATCTGCTTTGGTGCTCTACTGGTTTAAGTGCATTAAGATTTGGAACCAGGATTTTACTCCTTGTTTGCTATTTTTGAAATTGCCTTTTGCTGTGTTTTACAAGCTAATTTGTCATAGGGCTATATTGGTAGAGGTGGGATGAAAATTCAAAATTGATGAATTTATAAGTAAATAAATTGAACTAGGTTGTACTTTCTAGGCTTTACTGAATTTTATTCACTTAGCTTTATATTGATGAATGTACCTCATCTTTTTTTTGAAGTGCTTTTTTTATCCTCAGTTAGTGCTTTCCCAGCTCTTTTTTAGGTGACAGGCTATCACCTTTGCTGGCCTCCTGTCACCCCCAAGTGTCTCCATTTGACTGATGAGCCTCTGTCCCCTCACCATTGTCCCTGCTCCCTCCAGGGGCAGTTTGGCTCCTGCTGGAGCACAGAGTCGTGTGCCTGGCTGGGGATTGTTCCTGGCCATGCCCTGGGGAGGGGACAAGTGCCCCGTGCAGGTCTGGGACAAACCTGGGGTGCCCTGTGTGTCACACAGCAGTGACAGTGCCATCTGCTCCCAGGCTGATGGAGCAGCCTTTGTGCTGTAGTTGGGCATTTTACTGGGCGGGGCAGCTGCAAATGAGTGGGTGCCCAAGAACCTGGCTGGTTCTTTGGGAATATGGCTTTCTTCCCTATCATTGCAGCTGGGATGCAGGCCACCAGCACTTCATCCTTCCAGGGTACCTCCCAGGGAAGCTCATCTCCATGATTACATCACTTAGCTTACCAATATATCACCCTTTTAATAGACTAGGAAGAGCCTTGACATCAATCTCTTGCTTTCCCTTCTAATAGGCCTCAAAAATCCAAGGGGAAAAAAATCAACTACTCTCAGATCTCTTGAGAGTTTGGCACTCTCTGTGTATGAGGAGCTTGAGCTTTAAATGTTTAAATCAAAATCCATTCAGTCTTAGGACTTTTTCTCACTGCTTTCATCCGTGTAGTGCACAATTCTGCCAGTTTCTCTTTGCTCTGTTTTCTGTAGACTGCAATATTTTTAAGAATCCTTTCCTTGATCAAGCTCCAAAACTGTTTCCCTGCCCCTCCTCTTCACAGTGGCTGTATCGAAGTTCTTGGTTAACAGACTCAACAGTTTGGTGTTAAAACAAGAAAAAGTTTGTGCTGTTTTATCACTACCTTGTAACTCTTTCTTATCTGAAATTAAGAAATTTAAAAAAACCCCATTATAACAGATAAAAACAACAGCCATGGGAGGGGGAAGCTAGACAACTAAATATGGGGTATAACAACTGAAGGCAGAATTTCTTGCTTCTCACAGCCAAGAACTGCATGGTTGGGTGTAAGGAGCAGGAATCTCACCAGCTACTGACAGTGGTTTGTCCCTAAAATCATCTTTGCTTAAGAACTTTTAGATGTATAAGATTCATTTTCTCCTGTAACTTGGGGATTCTGCTCAGAAACAGGTGACAGACTTCAGGGGTTCATTTCAATCTTACCTTGCTCTGGTAATGTCAGTTGTTGACTTAAGGAAAATGTTTGCAAGTCAGTATTTAACTACTGTGCTGATTCTTTCCTCTTCCATTTCCTTGTAATGGGATTTAATTTTATCCAGGTCTTCATCAGTCTGAGAGTTTTGCAAGCAGATTAGAAATTAAATTGTACAGTAGAGAACAATCAATAATAAATACCCCTTTAAATATTAATTTTTAAATAATTATAAGAATTGTAAAACCTGTCCTGTTAAAAATGATACTTTGAAAAGTGTTCTGGGTACCCTTTTTCTAGTGAACTGAAATCTCACTATGTTTTCTTTCTTCTTCCTTTGGCAATTAATCTCATAGCCCATTCTCACAGATCATTCTTGTGGTGTTTTAGTAAGGTCAGCAGCTACTCTAAATGACAACTTTTTTTCAAATGTGGCTGCCAAATTGCATTTTTGTGTCAGAGAAATATCTTCTGTCTGCAAAGAGCACATAGACACTTCTGTTACAGAAACATTAGCTGTTCCATCTCTGCTCACTGTGTTCATGTATCAGTGCTCCCTCCTCTGAGGAATAATTGAAAACTTGTGCAAGAGGCTTCTGTGCCCACTGATAAGGGGCTTCTGAAACTTTTTATGGCTTTAAAGACAAAATTTTCTCAGCATTGCCCTAGGAATTCTGGAGAGATGTTTTTAGCTTCAGTGTGGGTAATTTGGCTGAAACAAATAACTCTTATTTGGCATTCTGTTAGCATGCCCAGTGTCTCTGGAACTGCAAGGTGCCTGTATTGCCTGCAGTTAATATGTGAATCCAACATACAATATTATATAATATTCTTTATAACATATATACAGTATATAAAACAAATAAAACATGAAAGTGTTGAAGAGTTGCCTGAGTTCTGACTGCAAAGGAAGGTTTGGGAGTGCTCAGGGCTGGATTTCTCTGCTGCTGTAGGTTCAGAGGGCTGGCACTGACACAGGCAGTTCTGTAAGAGTGCAGTACCCACAGGTTTGGTTAGATGGGATGTTCAGGCTCTGGGTTATCTCACATCTGCTCAAGGGGCTCTGTTTGCAAGGTCCCATCTTACAGTTCTGGTTTTGAATGGTACCTACAGAAGTAGCAACTTGTAGACAGGATTTGGCTTCGCTTTTTTTTTTTTTTTTTTTCATTGAAGACTATAAGAAAAAAACCCCACAGGCATGAAAACCTCAAACACATTGAAGGGTGGAGTTTTTGCTCCACGTACTGATTGGGAAAATTCTCTGGGAGTTCTATATTCAGGACTTTCTGTACTTAGGAAGGAGGTGTGATTTTCAGCAGATATATTTCAGGGTGCTGTAAGTGCACAGTGAAGTCCAAGTTTCAGCCTGCAGGTAAGACAGGTGCTTTCCATAGCAAGTGCACAAGTAATTCCCCATGTTCCTGCAAAAGAGGAATAAACCTATAAGCATTAGTTTAAAAAGGTAGTCAGTTCCCTTTTTTCTCCTTGGCAGTATTAAGACCAGAGCATTTTTGATAAAGAAATGTAAAAATCAGTACTGGGAATCACACTGGAGTTGGAGGCTTTCACACTGGAGTTGGAGGGCTTTTCGAGCCCTCATTCTTCTTGTGTTTCCTCTTCCAGCCAGGTATGGGAAGGGCAGGTAGCAATCCTGCAGGGATGTGCTCCTTCCCATGTGGCTGGGGGCCGGGGACAGACTGAGAATGTGTTTTGCTACAGGTTTTACAAATGCACATCCTGCTTGAAACCCATTATTTAGAAAGCTGAGTGTGACAGAGACAGCAGAACATGGTAATCACAGCAGAACAGGCCAGGCTGAGGTAAAGAATGAGAGGTGGGATTGCTCTCTTCTCTTGGTCATGGGCTGGAAATCGATTAGTGTTGGACCTGAAAAATGTAATTAATGATGAAAAGAGCCACTGGCAATTTGGAGTGTATTGAACATGAGCTGTGTAATGCAGTAGGGAGGTGAGCTCAGCCACTTTAAATGGGAGAAGCTGTCATATCTCTAATATTAAATATCTGTCTTAGTACTAGAAAACTGAAGTGTTAGAGTACTCAGTAATTTATAGTATTTAGCATTAAAAACCTGAACGAGCTAATTATGGGTATTAAAATGACTGTAATAAAATTTGGACATTGAAAGTTCATATAAGCTCTAAGCAGTAATTAAGGATGCTATTTTAATATATAAAATTTAAGTTGAGCAACGAAAAATCCTCATGCAGCTCGCAAGGAAAAGTGTAGAAAGAAAAATCTGCTTTTAAATTCTTATTGTCTCTTACTAGATTTAGTTGAATGACTAAGAAACATGAAACTAGACTATTCTCATAGCTGGTATAATTTGAGATATTCCCGTGTCCTTACTAGAACTGAAGAACGTAGTCCTTTGCATGTTTATCCAATTTTATACTTCAGTTGATAGGGGATTAGAGACTAAGTTGTGAATTTTTTGTCTACTTTGTATTTTCTGGGATTTTTCTATTTTAGGGCTTCTGATATCATGGTTAAAACCAAAGCTATACTTTTATGCGTAATCAAGCAGCTTCCTCATTTTTAGCTGGTGAAATGTTTTTGGCACCCTTTTCTCAATCTGACCTTGCTGGGCTACTACTGCTGGGAGAGCAGCAGCTCCCTGAAGAAAAGAAGGAAAGCTCTGCTTTCAGCAGGCTCTGGATGACCCTTTTGGTGCTGCAGCAGCCGGAGAAAATCCAGGCAAACTCCTAATCCACCTGCAGGCCTTTGGATAAGCTCAAACAGTAGCCAAGAAGTTCCTGGGAAATGGGACAAAGCTACTTGGCAAGAAGATACAAAGTCTCACCAGTTTCTTCAGAGGCTTAAAGGATTATCTGAATATTGAGTTGTCCCCTGGAATGGCACTTTTCCAAAAGAGGTTTACATTACCTGTGTTCTTGAGCCATCCACCTTCTCCTTCCAGACAGGTAATGGTACATCAGTGACACTGAGCTGGACTCAGTACATTGCTCAGTTAAAATGGGTAAGATCAAGTAAATAGAATGGAGCCTTTCAGTTTGCCACCAACTTGTTTTTAACTGCTTTCCCCGGGGATAATCAGGATTACCAAGATGTGCCCCTTTCTGCTAAAATTTTGGTGATGATTCTTTAGCACATGGTTTTGCCATTCTTGGTTTGGGCCATGGCAGGTTTGAAGGTTCAGGCTAAATCCTTTGGGACAGGGAGACATGCAGAACTCCCTTTTAAACTATGTTTATTATGAGTAATCTTTGTTCATTGATACCTGTGTTTGTTGGTGAGTAATCTTTGATTAGCCCCAGCATCATTGATTCCTGATGAACATCACTGCCTTTCTCTAGGAATACAGGAGGATTTGTGTTGAATTCTTGCTGTTCTAGGCTCTGTGCCTTCCCTAAATGGAGTTTGAGCATGTCCAGTCACTCTTTTTGAAACCCAAAATAGAATTACGACCTTGTGTGTTTGCTGGACAAATAATTTTGGAAATGTTTTCATTTGCTCTTTTTCTCTAAGTTTTACACTCACTGCATTTTCCTTGAGAATTATTTCTGGAAAATATTTAGTTGGCTTTTCCTCAAATCAGAAAGTGTTTGTTCTTGTTACACCTAGCTGTTCAGGTGGGTGGATATTGCCTTGACCACTGGACTGAATTCTCCATGAAATAGTGGCAGGGCTCCTTTTGAGCACTGCAATTATGTGCTCTTCAGCTCTTCTCTTACCAGGACCCTGATCAATACAGCACTTCATAATTTCTCAGGTTCAACTCAGATTTAGAGAGGATGTCAGGATTAAAGTGTTCAAATTATTCTCTGGCAGTGATCATGCTGTTAGTTCATTCAGCAGACAAAATCAACTTGACCTGGACCAGGAAGCTGCCTCTCATCCTGAGCCCTTATCATAATTCACTAAACCCTCTGCATTCATTGATGTTGCCTGTTCATACAACTGCTTTTCATATTATCAGAGAAATCATGAACAGCTTCCTCCTCTCTGAGATTATGGTATGGTTTCTTAGAAGCCACATATCGTCTAAAGTTTGATTTTGGTTTTTTTTTTTTTGTCTTGTATTGTCTCCTTTCCCTAATTCTTGAGCCTTTCTTTCCTCCACTAAAAGATAAACAAGTAAAAAAGCCAGCAACTCAGAAGGGCAAATGCTGAGCATTACATCCTGTGCTACTAAAGTTCTGGGATTAAGAGTTGTGTAACTGCTGAATTCTGGAAGATTTTTGGAACAAAATCCTTTGAACACATATTAGTTTGTAAACAGAGAAATCAATTCTTTAAAACAGTTCTGCAGTACACATTTAATTGTGTTTATTCGAAATGCTTCTAAGGTAGAAAAGGAGCTTAAAAATTCTTGGCAAATACAAGCTACTTGGAGAGAAATCCAAGAATTTTAACAGCTGTTTTCTGGAGAATGTCTTGGCTTTTCTTGTTCTTTTGATTTATATCTATATGGGCAGTTTGATGTCACCTTGTGCTGATTTGTGGTTTTCAGTTTGGTTCTCTAAGGCAGTGTGGCTTTGCAAGTGTTTGAGTCACTCCTGTCACTGCCAGGACAGTGGGACAGAGGAGGGGACAAGGGAAAGATGCTGGGGTACTTTAATATTGCTAATTTTTGGTGTTTTGAATAGGATTCAGATTTTCTGTGGCTTGACATAACACATTATTTAAATGCATTAGAAGGATTGAGTTGCTGCATGTCTCTTCAGAGCACAGCCACTAATTTCAATGAAATTTGGAGGGGGTGGGAGGTCTCCAAATAACAAATTCCTGCAGTTTTGGTGAAGGTAGATAACTGGCCAAAGTTTCTTTCTTAACAACTCTTTCCCACCCCTCTTCTACACACTCTTCTAAATAAAAGCAAGAGCAGGATTTAAATTGTTGTTAGATGTTAGAGAATCCAAACAGAGTTACAGAACAGTAATCTGTGGAGAACCAAGCTTCATTGTTTCCACACTTTGTGGAACTGCTGGAAAAGACAAACAGAAAGGAACAGAAAGTGTGCAGCAGTTTCAGTTGGCCAAAAACCTACAAAGAGAGCTTTTATCAGTGTATCAGCATGGCAGCAAAGACTTCTGGTTCTGTGGTTCCTAAAAACAGAAATCGTGTTCTGGTTCTGGAAGAAAATCTTCATCACAGTTTAAACTGGAGCAATTACATTCCCAGGAAAGGCATCAGGAGGGACAGAAAAATGTGTGTTGCACCTTCTCAGAAATCCCCACAAAGCAGCTGATCACATTTCGGATCTTATTTGATGGTTTATGATGTGTTCTTGCAAATTCATTATTTTTCAAGTGGGATTGTGGCTGACTCTTCCAAAGCCACATAATCCATTTAGTGCATTGACAGAGAGCTGTCTGTGCTCCAGTGGCTGTTTTTGTTCCCTGGCTCAGGAGGAGGTTCCAGGGCTGCTTTTCCACTCCTTGTTCCTCTGGTGGGTGAGGACAGAGGCCTTGGTGCACTCAGCCTCTTCCCCTTGGGCAGCAGAATGGGAATGCACCTTGATCCTAAGAAGAAATATGATTTTATTATACTTGATGCATATTGTATAAGTTGTTATGGATTAGTATTTTACTTCTAATTTAAGAAGCAGTTTATTTGTATTAATTACTTTTGAAATTTGACAGCTAGTTGGGAGTAATGATTCATTAACTGGAAAAATTCAGCTTGTTTGAGGTTTCAGGTTAAATTTGATGCCTTCAAATCTGACTCTTCAGTGCAAACTGAGTTTTATGCAGTGCTGATGGCAAATGGGAAATTATTTCTAGTTAGCTAATAAATATAACCATTGACAGTTTAAAACCAAAGAGGAGACTCAACCTTTAAATAAAAGGAAAGCCTGGGGAGTCCTACAGCCTTATTAGAAGTGTCTTTCAAGAATTAAAATGTGGGAATTATCTTAATGATGAACAGATTATTGGAAAAAAGCCATGTAGGAGTCACTTCAACCATCAATTTTTCATGTTAGTGCTAATGTATTAATCTAGTAAGAAATTATGTTCTTGTGGTCCTGATAGCAAAGCTGGCATTAATGTGGCCTTTTGACTTACACCTGAAGAAAAAGTGGAAGCCTAAGGACCACATAAATTTTCAATTATAAGTGTCAGAGCTCCAGTGTTTAATTACAATGGCAAATTATGCAGAAAGGGAGAGTGGGATTTTGTAAAATATCTTGTTTATGTGAAGGCCAAGGTGTATCTCCTCTTAACTGTGAGACAGCAGCAGTGTACAGGATAAAATGTTAAAGGTTCATCTTTGGGATCAAAAGAACCCCAGAAATGATGGACCCAAAGGTCTGGTAGTCAGCACATTATTTGTGGGGAGTGTTCTGGCAGGTAGGTAAGAAGAGAGTTAAACAGTGAGCTCAGAACTCACTTAGGCTGCTGCTGAAGGCACATCCAGCTTCCCTCCATCCTCTGCCCTTGTTTGTCACACTTTGTGCTCTTGCCAGGGTAGTGTGCAGTGCTTAATGTTTCAGAGGACTGTATTCTGAAAGAGTGAATGTTTTACTTTTCAAATGGAAATGTTTCTTAGAAGAGGAGGCCCAGGAAGAGATCTGGAGTATCTGAGCCCCCATTAGAGAAGTAGTTATTTAGAGGGGTTTGCTGGCGCACCTGACCTTGCTGACAGGAATGTAAAGGGGGGCACAGACTCAAGAGCAAGGGTGGGTTGGGACAGGACAGGATGGAACCTTCATTTGGGTCAGGGAAGAAAAAAAGCAAAGAGGGATGGTGGTCCCTGACAGAGAGGTGTCCCAGCTCTGGTGAATCTGCAGTCCCTGAGGCACAGTCATGGAAAGAGGAGGAGAGGAAACTGCTGGAGTCTCACTCTGCATGATCAGGGTTCTCACACTGGGTCTGTGGGAGGAACCAACCACCTGAAAGTGCAAAGGAGAAGCTGGAAAGCTGATTCCAGCATGGCCTGGCTGTGTGGCTGGAGAAGTGGGGATGGCTGTGGCATTCTGACTGCTGAGGAGCCACTGCTCTGTGAACTTCACCTGGTGCCCCCAGACACCAGGGTGGATGTCAGGACAAGCAGGAATTTTGTCCTGAATAAAGGGAAAGGTCCAGAGGGGAGAGGTGGATTTGGAAAGACATGAGAGCAGCTGTAGTACTGAATGTAGGTGGTAGTGAAAACTGACCTGCATTGTTTATTGTCAGAGGGGTTTGCCAGGGTGGGATATAATTACATTTTTGAATAAGAAAGGACTCACTTATAATATTAGGGAATGAAAAGTATCACCTAAAAAGATAATACTGATGCAGAATCTAATGTGTGTAAATACAAGCAGCTGGGAAGGTATGGATTTTGGGAGTGTTCTGGAGAGTATGGCTACACACATGCATTTGTCTTCTGACTGGGCTTTGGGCCTCAGCAAAAGTGCTGGTCTTTACAGGCCTTTCTGCTGCCCCACGTGGTGTTTTATTATTGTAGGTGGTATTTTTATTATTGTACATATGTTTAAAAAAATTAGCCAGAAAATGGCACCACTTTTTAATAATTTTGAAGATGAGGATATCTTGCTGTTGTAAATTATTTAAAGGTGTGATTTATGCAACTGTGATCAGCCAAATTCTGGACTTACAAAAAAGGTAATTACAATTTAAATTTCCTGTTATAAAATCTGGAGAGCTATGTCTGTTGCTATCTCGCCGGAAAGATAAGAGCATTATTGTATTTACAATAGTTTTTAACTAGCCCTCTGCCTCATGCCTGCTGCCAGCTGTCCACAGGTAAGAGGAAAAAAGTTCTTCCATCTTGATGTGAGAAAGGAGATTTTAAGGCAGGGGTTTCTTTGCTCTTCAGAGACTTTTCAGAGCGTTACATTAACCATAACTAGAACTGAAATACTGGTTGGTTGTGCCTCTGCCTGCTTTGCTCCTGTGAGCTGTCAGTGGGATGCAGGGAGATAGAATTGCCCCTGTACCCTGACTCTGGGCCTTGCTGCCTTGGAGGGATGTGTATCTCACAACTCTCCTACAGCATATTTCATGTATGTATAAGAATCAGACTTTCAAAAGTGGTCTTTGTTGTCCAAGCTAAAAGGATTAGTTGTGATTCAGTTTTTAGAAAATCCTCCCTGTGAAGTCCAGGGTGAGTGGAAAGTCCCTACAGGAGTTGCTGCACACACATAACCAGGGCAGGGTTCTTGGTGGAGCTCCCTGAGCTCATGCAGAGCTTTGGGCAGGATTTGTGTCCCTCCCAGCCACCAGGCCCTTGCAGTCACTCACTTGTTCCCCCAGCAGGATTGGAGAGAGAATGGAAGGGTAAAAGCTGGACAGCTCATGGGTTGAGAGAGGGCCAGTTTAACAGGGAAAGCAAAGCTGCACATACAAGCAAATTAAACCAAGGAATTCATTCAGCTCTCCCACAGGCAGGCAGGAGTTCCACACCTCCAGGGGAGCAGGGCCCAACACAGGTAACAGTGACTTGGGAAGATAAATGCCATCACTCCAAATGTCTCCCCTTCCTCCCTCTTCCCTCCACTTTATATACTATTAATGAGGTCTGGAATATCCCTTGGGTTGGTTTAGGTCACCTGTGTCCCCTCCCAGGTACCCTCAGCCCCTGTGTCCCCTCCCAGGTACCCTCAGCCCTTCCCTGGCATTGCTATAGGAGGGGCAGGAAAGGCCCTGGCTCTATGTGAGCTCAGTAAGAAGAGAAAGGTGTCACCATTATCAACCTGTGTTCAGCACAGACCCCAACACAGCTCCATACCAGCTCCTGGGAAGAAAATTAACTCTACTCCAGCTGAAACCAGCATGGCCTCTTACTCTGTTTTCTGACACCCAGGAGGGTTTCAGCTGGCATCAATACCAGTATATTGTCAAAGGCTGGGTGCTGTGAGAGCTTGATGTTCATCTCAAACAAAGAAACATTACAGAAAAGTGATTTTTATCTTTGTCATGTGAGAGAATGATTTGGGCTGGATTTAGAGGATGTGAAAAAGGAAATTGAAACACTTTTCAAGGTCACGTTGGAGCTCAGAAGCTCTGCAGGCTTTCTCACCATGTCATTGATGCAGACAGCCCTTGGTGATCCAGGGTCTCTGCAAAGCTCAGGCATCAGCCTTAGTGTTCTGTATTCTGCAGTTAGCAGTGCACTGACCTTGCACTGGTCAGTGACAGTCCATGGACAGCACATGTGCCACAGCTGAGACAGGAGAAGAACTGGAACCTAGGGCATGCACTTGACTGAAAATCACCTGCTGGTGTAAGGCAGGGCTGGGAGAGGAAACAAGAAATGAGCTGCTGTGGGGAGTACTGGAGTATTCTTGAGTTTCCAGTTGTGCTAGTTGAATTTTCTTGAAGTTTTCTCTCTGTGAATCACTAATTGATGTTTTAGATGTTCAGTTCTTTTCTGTGTTTATGCTTTGTATCTAACACTTATCACCAAAAACTGGTGGACACCTGCATCTAGAGAAAGGAACAGTGTCACAGGTTTAGTCTGATGGCTAATTAGAAATAACCTGGCCACAGGATTTCATGAAGTCTACTGAGACTGAAAGTAGATACTCAGTTTTTTGTTTACTCAATATGTTTTCAAATCCATTGCTTCTTATTAGAGATTTCACTCAAAATGTAACAGAAACCTAAATTAAATGGTGTTTTCGGTATGTTCCTATAGATGATTTTACAACTAAGTTGGACTTGCTTAAACTAGACATGTAATGTTTACAAGTGATTTCCCCTTTTAAGACTGAATTGAAGTTTTTTCATACTTCATTAATTGAGTGCACTTAAACAGGAATGTGAGAGTTACATCTGCTAAATATGTGTCATTGTTTGGTTTTTTCCATTGGTAGTGAGTCTAAGCCCACACGGGGTTTCCCAGTGCTTCCTTTTGTGGACATAAAGCCTCTGTGTTTATTTGTTAATTTTTTTTTGGCGTATGTGGTGTGTTCCTGTGAGGCATGGTTATTAATTGACAGATGAGTTACACTATGATGGCACTTAAAATGCACAACGTGTATTTCTGAAAGCAGTCGTTGCTATAGCAACTTTCTAGTAGGTCACTGGCAGTGTTGTGTGAGTGTGTGTGTATGATTTGGCTGTTAATGCAGACTAATACTGGTAGAAAAATGAGAAATGGGAGTCAGAAAGAAGGTAGCCCTTCCCCCCTCCCTGTCCT
The DNA here is from genome assembly GCF_027887145.1 of Ammospiza caudacuta. Taxonomy (NCBI): domain Eukaryota; kingdom Metazoa; phylum Chordata; class Aves; order Passeriformes; family Passerellidae; genus Ammospiza; species Ammospiza caudacuta. Next base: position 8,672,574 of record NC_080603.1, on the reverse strand, counting down.
CTCCCCTCAAAACAGTGTAAGAGAATTTTGTGGAGAAAACGCTTACTTAGGATATCACACGGATTGGCAAGACACTGGCTATCATCTGCTATAATTAGATGCTTTCTATTTATGCAAAGATTATTAAAAAGCCTCCAAATGGCCTTAATCTGACACTGCTTTTTCTTTGACATCTTTACAGTTTGGTTAGGAAAGGAATCCATACTCATTGATCCAAAAGCAGTGTTTTGTATTTATTGAGCATTAGCACATATTTTTGAAGTGCATTTGTAGAATACACTGGAGTTTTGAGAAACTGGAGGGGTTTTCCCTCTTTTTCTAAGATCTTTCAGCAAGGTACATTGCATTTCTGTAGCAGTTTAGGCCACTGCAAATCCCCTGGTCCTGTTCTCTCCTGGTTCTTCCTGCCTCTTCCCTAGCCCTGGTCCTGTGCTCATGCAAACAAGGGATGAGCAAGTTCAGGGAGCTGATCCAAATACAAACAACTGGAAAATAGTTTTGAAAATTGCTAGATGATTTCCTGGGTTGTGCAAATGGGCAGAAAGCCAAGTGCCAGTACAGCCATGGGAGGGAGGAGCCCCAGTGCCTGATGTTCAGGGCAGTGGGCAGTAGTGACTGGCATTCCCAGACATTCATTCAGATGTTGCTTCCTACTGACTCTGCTTTTTGTTTTGCTCTGAAACTGAGCTAGAAGTGCTGTGCAAAGGACTCTATCCTAAATTCCTTGCATTTGTGTTTCTCTCTGAAATAGTTCTCTAATAGTGTCTCCTGGGTTTTTCTTTACTTTTTAATTTTTACTGCTCTGGTTAGAGAGCATTCATATATCTCTTTTAGAGTGAAAAGAGATATATGAATATCATATATCAGCCTATACCTAGGCCATTATTTTGAATCTTGAATTAACACTGCCTTGAGATAACAAAAATAATGACTTATGGGAGCACATTCTGGATGGTAATAAATGAAATTAATGTAACATGTAGGAAGTGTACTATGATACTGCAATTAATAGATTTCTCTCAGGTTATATGTAGTGTGGAGTGTTTTATGTGGACTTTGTTATACGTTGCCTCCTTTGTTCTGCAGCTGTGCTGCATTTTCAATTGAATCAATATGGTAGCATTGCTGTGCTGCCTGGATGGGAGCAGGGAGGGCAGGAGGACTGGATCTGCTTCCTCCCTTCTCTCCTTTTCCAGTGTCCCCTGTGTCTCCATTCACTGGGAGTATCCAAGCTGCTGGAAAAAAAAAAAAAAAAACGAGTAGGAAAATGTGATCTGGAGCAGGAGGAAAAAGCAGGGACTGCATTTTAAACAACAGCAACCAATCAGATTGGTTCAACCATTGTATGAAACCTCATCCCAAAGCCCTGTTGAAAAAGAAAATATCTGTTCCCTGTTGGCTTGGGGTTTTTTTTACGATTATTATTCTTTGATATGTAGTCATGTTTTCTGTGTTTTGATTTGTGGGAGTGCTAAGTGTTGGTATAACTCCTGGATAAAAAACTTCCTTGATACTTTTAAAGTATTGAAATGATAGCTAAATGCTATGTTAAATATACTTGTGTATACTGTGTGCTCTGGAAAAGCTTGCTTTACCTTTGCCTCAAGGGTGAAGGCAATGCTTATAGATTAATGTTTACATTTATTTGAATAATTTGTAGGGAAATGGAGGTAGGACCAGGTACAAGAGAAATGAAAACTTGTGTCTTCCTTGTATTTTCTGTAAGGATTGTTCCTAGAGGAAATGTTCCCTCAGCTAACTCCTGAGGTTACAATTTTTAGCTAGCATTTGCTCTTGAGAATCTCATGGGAATTGAGAATCTGTTTAAGGAAATGCTTCAAAATATTATCACTCTTGCTCTTACAGCCTGACAATTTCAAATATCACTTACTGGATGTATTTTCATTTTATGTAGCTGTGTAAGATACTGAAAGTCCTCTGCCTGTTTTCTGAAGCACATAAGAAAGTATTTGCAAATTCTTCAGCATTTGAAGCTGTGTGGTCTGTTCTCTTCTCTGCAAAAACAAAAGCCAAGGAGTCTTACAGGGGGAAATATCCTCTTGTGTGGATCAGCTGCTGGAGTTTCCTTTCTCACTAGGGAGCATCAGCTTCTCTTTTCCATAGTTTCTGTTAAGTTTCACTCGGTCTTACCAGCAGTACTGAGAAAATTGTGCTTTTTCTATTTCCAATGTCTTATATGTGAGGGTAGAAGATGATTCTCATCTCGTCTGGGCATGAGGCTCTTTTCTCACCTGTTAATTTTTTTTTTTTTCTTAGTCTGTTGTTCCCAGGGAAGACATTTTTAAGGCTGTGTATGTGTAAGCAGGAGGCTGGTACTGTTGGAAAGCATCACTGTAGCTTAGCAGAGAGTTCTGTGAGTAGCACTTCTTAAATTCCAGATGTCGAAGACTCTGCTCTGAGCTCTGACCTTAACTTCACCACTCCATCCTGAATGGAGCTTTGGCCTTGCATAGACACAAACCAGGCAGATGCCTCTAAGCCCCCTGCACATTTCTAAACAAGTTTTGTTTGTATCAGGATGGCCTCAGGATCCCACATTTTTGCCATTTTTGGGTCCCTCAGAGATGTTGATTTGTGGCTGTTGGTTTCATCTGTTAGCCTGCTACATGTGAGGTGGCTCTCTGCAGCTACTCTGCATTTCTTCTGGTGATTAATCCTTGGGTTCTTTCCTCAATTCACAGTCAAGGTTAGCTGTGAACCTTGATCTTTGGGGATCAGGTGGGGAGGAGGTTTGGTACCTTCATTGTTTCCTACAGGAAGGTAGCTGGTTTAGGTTGCTGGCAGAGCCCATGTTCCCGTTTTCCAGTACCACAGGGTTTCCTCTCTGTTTGGGTATCTTTAGAAAAATCAAGCACTCTGGCAGTTCATACCGGAGCTGTGGATAATGTCATTACCAACATCATGGAGCAGCCTTCATCTGCTGGCAGCCTTTCCAAGGGAGGCAAGATCTTTCTTGTGTCTCTTTTTAAGTGGTCCATTTTGGCTAAGCTTTAGCTAAGCTATTTCATTAGGCTGCAAACTGCTGCATTAGTCCAGTGAATTGTTTTAGTAAATATTTCCCAGATGAAAAAATTCTTCCTTGTCTAGGGGGAAGGACTGCTGTCAGTGTTAGCAGGAGAAAGTATTTTTGGGTAGGCTTTTAAGTTGGGAGCACAAAAACGAATGATGCTTGCTCAGACACTATCACACTAATTCCAGTTTTTGTCATCTGCTTGTCAAATAACTCTTCAGAAATAAAAAGAGGTGTTCCTGTATTTCTGTAAGCAATGCAAGATACAGTTATGAAAGAAATCACCAGTGTTTGCAATTTAGAGTATCCAAATACATGAATGATAGCTTTGAAGTTGGAGTTGTCACCATG